>NC_056530.1:4213334-4223534 GCF_019175285.1 Sceloporus undulatus
GGTCTGGAGGCTCCGTATTCAGCAGAATACACCTCCAAGACGTCTTCCCCTGCCCGTCTGTACCCCGCCAAAATGTCTCCACAGGATCAAACAGGTTGCGTTCAATTATTTATTTTTATCTTTCTGTTGGAATGAAAGCTATAATGTGACAAAACTTTTCAAAAGACTTTTCCTAACATTTTGGTACAGTTGTTTATTAGGCACCATAAGAATGTCATTGTGAAGTCTTGACCTGGAAGTAAGTGGGGTATAAGTGCAATCTTTTATCCATTAATATGAGAGTATGTCCCAAAAAATTTGGTAGTATTTGTGTATGAATAAATAAATATGTGTAGGGTTGCACCTTAAAATGTTGAAATCAAGCAGTAAATCTTAAGGTAAGGGAGGGAGGGAGCATGAAAAATGATTTATCAAATATTGGGCAAGACAAGAAGGATGTTCCCACTGATCACTGGGTAAGTTAATGTGACGCAATGATGTTATGCACCACTGTTTTGGGGCAGCCACTGTTCCCCCCACCCCCAATTTTGTGAAAACCATAACATGGTCACCAAGAAATCTTCTGTTCTTGGAGAAATCAAATTCCCCATCCACCTTCACATGAGTGAATAGGATATCATAAACTAACCAATTTTTTTAAAAATTGACATATTTTGTAACAAATTAAACTTTGAACTAAATGGACTCTGTTTGGTTCAATTTTTCCTTTCTTACAAAATGAGTGCAGCCGTATCTTGACCATATCTTGATGTATCTGCCCAAAGAGCTCTTATAAGAAGGAGGATAAGAGAAAAAGAAAGAATGGATGGGAAAATGGGAATATTCTGTGTTGTGATTCCAGAAACTGTTGTTTTTGTTTTGTTTTGTTTCTGTTGTACTTTCATCCTGAAAAGCACTATTTGTGAGCTTCCCAGATGGCCTTCCATCTAGATGTTACTCCCAGGACAAAAGTGCTTAGCTCCAGGAAGGTTGCTGGATCAGCCTTGGGCTTTCAGCCTTTCTGTTTCTTTCAGCCTGGAAGAAAACCCCATTTCTAGATGGGGTACTAATACAGGTCATTTGCTAATATGGTAACTTCCACTATGTCCTGTAGGAATCATCAACCTGCCTTATGCTGAAATTGAAGAGCCTTTTGAAGCTTGGTACAACTTAACTGGAAACAAGAGTCGCATTGAATACTACAATGGTAAGAAACCAGTGCATTAAAGATGTATATATGTAATGTAATGCATGTATTTATTTATTTACGGTCTTTGATAAAAGATGAAATAGGTAGGCAGGCAAATACAGTTTTGGCTAGAGCAGTGATTCTCCTTTAGGTGTTTTAGATTTCAGCTGCCAGAAGCTTATGGTCAAAGAACCTGAGTCAAACTACATGTGATGAAGATTCAAGCATCTGTAACAAACATATGCAATTTGAATTTAAACTGTGGTGCACATGTGTATACACACACATGTACATTTTAATTCATTCACCTCCTCCAGCCAAGGAAACATCTAATTAAAATAATAATAACTGTAAGCCACTCTGATAGATTTTAGGGCTGAAGAGCGGGGTATAAATACCATAATAAAGAAATAAGGATGGAAGGATCCTTGTGGAATCTTCTGTCTCATTTGTCAAGACAACCTGTAACCAGGATCAGTCCTAAGATATTTTGCTGTCTGAGGCAGAGCTACAAATGGGTACCTTTATGCTGGTACATAAGACCAGTTATTTTGGGATGTGAGGCAGACAATTCCACATACAGCTTTCTCTGTTTCCTAGCAGTAATATTAGAATAAGAAACAATTGCCTGCTTTTTTGAGGAATCTGCTTCCAAAAGATGGCAAATGCATACCACCCTGAAGATGAGGAACTGCTTTTAGCTTGAGGGCTGGATTAGAAAAAGATCTAGGGAAGGATGGATTAAAAAGTGGGTCCAAATAGCAACATGTTTTAATTCCAAGCTCCTATTACACTAGTTGAGCCTCGAGAGAGAAACATTTAAACCTTCAAGAATGAGTGAGACAGTCATACAGAAGCCAAGAAGGCTGAGGTTTCCCTGTCCTGCTCGATGTAATGATAGGTCTGGCTCTGGGTGCAGTTTGATCTGCTGGTATGTCTCAGGCAGCAAAATGTCTTGAACAAGACCTGAGTAGTCTCTAATATTTTTATCCTGCAGATGGAATATTCCATATATCTATAAATTCTTCTGGTTAAAGTTTATAAGCTGGGACTATAAATCTGTAATTTTATTTAATAGCTGGAATCCTCCTCTAAACCACCAGTTGATAAACAAGCAGAGGCCAAATGTAACTGGTGAGGCTGCAGCCAAAGGCAAGATTTTGGAGCCATTCAGACTACACTTTACCCCAGATCAGGAATCGATTCTTGCACATGAAGTTCATATTGGCCCTGAATCTGTCACAATCCATTTCGAGGCATGCACAAGCGTTTCGTGGCAAATGCCCCTTAGCGCAGGTCATTTGCAATTGGGGCAAAAGCTGTCTCTTTTGAATAAACCCGGGTTCCGCGAATATGAACTTGCCCCCAATCATGATCAGGCAAGTTCAGGGGAGGGATTTAGGTCAGAGGAAGGGCAGTGGGCAGGGCATTCCCTCCCCTCATCAGGGAAAAGAAGGAGGAGGAGGAGGAGGAGGAGGAGGAAAGAGCTAGAGGAAAGATGGAAAAAAGGGGAATCTGACAGGAGGCAAAGGGTGACAGGAGGCAAAAAGGGGGGATCGGCGTGACTGACGGGGGCTGCAAAGGGCAATCAGAGGGAGGGCAGAGGGGGGAACTGGAGAAAGTAATGGAGGAGGAGGAGGAGGAGGGAAGGAAGGAAGGAGCTGGGGGGAAGAAGGAGGCCATGGAGGGCATTCTGTAATGGAGCAGGAGGAGGAGAAGGAAGAGGCAGGAGGAAGGGTCACTACAGGGCAGGTCAGAAGGAGGGCACAAACGGAGCTCGCACCAGGCAGCTTTTCCTTTTTCAAAAGTTTTAAAAATTATTTTTGACAAAAAAATGTGTATGTTTTTTGCAAAAGGTAGATAGATATATAGATAGAACAAAAGCATGACGAAGTGTCAGTTCAGGGCAGGTCAGAGGGACAGAGCAAGCCTCCCTCTCACACCAGGGAGCTTTCCCTTTTTTATTTTTTTAAAATTATTTTTGGCAGTCTATGCACATGGTTTTTGCTTCAGGTAGATATATATTAGATAGAACCTGGCTAGCTGCTTGTTCACTTTCCCTTTCATTTCCTCACTTCCAGCAAAGGGGAAATGCTGCAAAGGGCACTTTGCAAGACTTTTTTTCCTTTGCAAATGAATGCGTTAAAACTTACCCTGCAGTAAGTGCTCTCCAGATTGCAGCCTAAAATGTTAACCAATCTTCAATATCTATATTACACTAATGTTGTAATATTAGGACATCTTCAATATCATATTACAACATTGTTGTAATATTAGATATTGAAGATGTTAACACTGCAATCTGAGAGCACTTACTGCAGGGGTTGGCAAACCCCGGCCCGCGAGCCGCATCCAGCCCGTAGGCGGCAGGACGGACCAGCCCGTTCTTGCCGCCGATGCCGCAGGCGATACTGCGGCAGCGATGGCAGTGGTGCGTAAGATGCAGGCCGCAGACAGTGTGCCGCCATCCCCACGCTTCCTGTAGCCCTGCGCGCGCCTGCAAGGGCTAAATAGGAGGAGTTTCTCCTCCTGGGGATGGTGGCCAGTGGTCTGCTGGCAGAGGGCGGGCTGTTGGAGCTCCAGCCTGTCCCCATTGGCAGCCAGCTTCAAGAGGAGGAGCTCCTCCTCGGGCCGGGCAGGAAGGGGGCAGGGTCCTGCTCCTCCTTCCCGCCCCTCCCACGGTGCACGACAGCCGCGGGGAGGAAGGAACGGGGGTGGGGGTCACCTCTGCCCTTTCCCTCCCTTCCACAGCTGCCTCAAAGCTGCGGGGAGGGCAGGAAGGGGGCGGGGGTTCGCCTCCTCCTCTTCCTCCCTTCCCACGGCTGCCTTGACAGCCGTGGGGAGGGCAGGAAGGGGGCGGGGGTCACACTCCTCCTCCTCCCCTCCCTTCCCAGGCTGCCTGACAGCCGTGGGGGGGGGACAGAAGGGGGCAGGGGTCACCTCCTCCTCCTCCCCTCCCTTCCCACGGCTGCCTGACAGCCGTGTGGGGGGGGGAGAAGGTGGGTGGGGGTCGCCTCCTGCCCTTTCCCTCCCTTCCCACGGCTGCCTCACAGCCATGGGGAGGAACGGAAGGGGACCAGAGGAAGAGGCGAGAGGAAGAGAGAAGAGGAAGAGGAGGAAGGAAGGAAATGAAGGAAGAACGGAGCACCGAGGAGGAGGAGGAAGGAGCAGGAGGAGGAGGGAGGAAGGAAGGAGGAAGCGGGAGAGGAGGGAGGGAGGAAGGAGAAGAGCAGGAGGAGGAGGAGGAGGAAGAAGAAGGTACGCAGCAGGAGGAGGAGGATTTCCATTCCATTTGTACGGGTCTGCTTGTGTTTAACAATGACTAGTGGTGATTGATGATGATGATATCAGTCAGTTTCTGAGGACATGCACTCACTCTTTCTGAAGGTTGAGACAGTGTGACTTTCCAAAGTGCATTTATGTGTATTTTTGGTGCTTTTATGCTACAAAGATCTGCTTTAACAACTGATAGTGATGGATGATGATGGTGATGCTGATGTATGGTGGTGATATTGATATCCGCCAGCTTCTGAGGCCCAAATGTCCTCCTTTTGATTCCATGCCTAAGAAAACATGCAATTTATATTAACATTTTTTAAAAATCATCAATTTTTTTCACATGTCCTCCATTTTAAAGAATGTGTCCTACATTTGAAAATGTTGGTTCCTATATTATTTAATTATTTAATTATTTATTTTTGGCTCTCTCCTCCACCCCCACCCCCGTTGTCTGGGGGGCACCAACCCGGCCCTCGGCTCAAAACAGGTTGCCTACCCCTGACTTACTGTATCCTGTGGAAGAACTAGGAATGCTCCAGCAACAAACCATTCATGGGGAAATCCTGTTGATTGATTGTGTGCTGGACGCATTCCTGGTTCTTCCCAGGATAGGTCCTCTCAGATCACCAATGTCATGTGAAAATCTTAACTGCGATCGCGCAACATATCCCGGGAAATGCCTTTTTAAAACTCCCAATTTTTCCCATGTGATAGTCTCCTTATATAAGGACCGTTTCAGGGTGTTAAAAGGTGAGGTATAGCACACTCAGAGATGAAGGGGTTCATTTTGGTCATCTGTCCAGCCAAGGTATATTATTATTATTATATTATTATTATTATTATTATTATTATTATTTTCCGCCTTTTCTCTGGGGAGTCAAGGAAGATTACAGCAAAGATATTACAGGAAATTTGGAGATATGGGCGCGTTACAGAGCACCCACGAAGAAGGGCACTCTGCCGGCGCCGCGGTTGCTGCGTCCAGGAAAACCGCAGTGGTCAAAACCCGCGGTTTATGGATGCAACAAAAAGAACGCCGCCAAAAAAGCAGCTTCTTTTTGTGCCCCGAGAGTGGCGCTGCAAGTGGCCAATGGCACACTCACAATGTCACTTCGTTGCAGGATGTGCGGACGCTATGCCTCTGCAATGTCAAGATGGCAGCGCCCGTGTAGACTTGGGCGCCGCCATTTTGGTACGTCCCCAGGACGTACTAGGGTTAAGGGTGTGCGTAAACGACACCCTTTCCTAAACCCTAGTACATCCTGGGGACATTACTTTATGCCGATGCGGACACGGGCCCAAAGTCTGCTGTAGCTTTCAAGGTCTCTAGTTTCCGCATCGGCGTAAAGTATGTCCCCAGGATGTACTAGGGTTAGGAAAGGGTGTCGTTTACGCACACCCTAAACCCTAGTACGTCCTGGGGACATACTTTACGCCGCTAGCGGAACGGGCCAAAGGTCTCTGATAGATTTCAAGGTTCTTCTGGCAAGGAGAAGCCCGCTATCTCTCCAGATAAATTTCCTATGAAATTTTGTAAGTGTGTGCTTACAGTGGACCGAGCTGTAAGGAATTATTTCACCTTCACTAATTAAACAGTTATATTGCTGTAAACAATGACGGGATACAGCCGGCCAAAATGGTGGTGTTCATGACGTCATGAAGGTAGAGCCTTCAGACGGCCTTACCTGAATGCCGCCATGAACACGCCGCCCGCACGCCCCAAGCGGGAAGAAGCGGCATTAAAAAAGGTGCTGCTTTTTCCCCGCTTCTTTTCTGTATGATGCCGCAGCTGCGCAGCTCTGTCTGTAAGCTGCTGTGCACCGGTACGCCCAGAATTGTTAAGCTGCCAATTTAAGTTGCCCATTTAAAAAGGCCCTGTGTCTGCTGCGTCGCATAATGAGTTGGGTCCTGGACACATGCGCAGTTTGCAGTCAGGGCTTTAATTTGCAGCGTCAGCTGCCGTGCAGGTGTGGAAGCTGCAGCACAGATGCAGCCGGCATTTTCGAAGCCTCGTAACCCTAACCGTAAACCCTAAACCTAACCCTACCACCCTAACCCTAGAGCAACCATGTATGCATGCGCTGCTAGAATTGTGGAAAGTTTGGAATTTAAAGTGAACCCCTACACACATTCCTGTGCCATTTTCACCTAACAATAAAAAAAACCCTAACAACTTTAAATATTTACATATGTACAAAGGAGGTGATGGGGGATGGCAGGGGGACAGCGGTGGCAGCGGCGACAGCTGTGGCTGTGCATTGCAGATTCCGCAAGAGCGCGGGGACCAAAGAAGAGGAGGCATCCATGATGCTGGTGACATTGGCAACGTGTAAGTGGACAAGGATGCCAACACCAGCTGATCACCAGGCTGGCAGGGGAGACCACCATTGGTTCTGGGCAGGGTCGAGGGAAAAAGTTTTTAAAGGGGCTTGGGCGCTTTAAATGTGCACATAGGCTTTCTGCCGCCGCTGCTGACACCGCCCTTGAGGAACGCTGCCTCTGTCTTTGCAGCGCGTCCTCCGAGGCGGCGGTTTGGAAACTGCGGGTCAGAAACGGCCCCAGGTGAGGCGTCTTCACTGCCCCCCATGTGGAAGCCCCATCACCTGAGCCACGCCCCCGGGGCAGTGGTGGTCTGGAGGCTCCGTATTCAGCAGAATACACCTCCACAGACGTCTTCCCCTGCCCGTCTGTACCCGCCAAAATGTCTCCACAGGATCAACACAGGTTGCGTTCAATTATTTATTTTTATCTTTCTGTTGGACTGGAAAGCTATAATGTGACAAAACTTTTCAAAACGAACTTTCCTAACATTTTGGTACAGTTGTTTATTAGGCCACCATAAGAATGTCATTGTGAAGTCTTGACCTGAAGAAGTAGTGGGGTATAAGTGCAATCTTTTATCCATTTAATATGAGCAGTTATGTCCCAAAAAATTTGGTAGTATTTGTGTATGATAAATAACATATGTGTAGGGTTGCACCTTAAAATGTTGAAATCAAGCAGTAAATCTTAAGGTAAGGGAGGGAGGTGAGCATGACAAAATGATTTATCAAATATTGGGCAAGGACAAGAAGGATGTTCCCACATGATCACTGGGTAAGTATATGTGACGCAATGATGTTTATGCACCACTGTTTTGGGGCAGCCACTGTTCCCCCCACACCCCATTTTGTGGAAAACCATAACATGGTCACAAGAAATCTTCTGTTCTTGGAGAAATCAAATTCCCCATCCACCATTCAATGAGTGACATTAGGATATCATAAATCAACCATATTTTTAAAAATTGACATATTTTGTAACAAATTAAACTTTGAACTAAATGGACTCTGTTTGGTTCAATTTTTCCTTTCTTACAAATGCAGTGCAAGCCGTATCTTGACCACTATCTTGATGTATCTGCCCAACAGAGCTCTTATAGAAGGAGGATAGAGAAAAAAGAAAAGAATGGATGGGAAATGGGAATATTCTGTGTTGTGATTCCAGAAACTGTTGTTTTGTTTTTTTTTGTTTCTGTTGTTACTTTCACTCTGAAAAGCACTATTTGTAGCTTCCCAGATGGCCTTCCATCTAGATGTTACTCCCAGGACAAAGTGCCTTAGCTCCAGGAAGGTTGCTGGATCAGCCTTGGGCTTTCAGCCTTTCTGTTTTCTTTCAGCCTGGAAGAAAACACCCATTTCTAGATTGGGGTTACTAATACACGGTCATTTGCTAATATGGTAACTTCCACTATGTCCCTGTAGGAATCATCAACCTGCCTTATGCTGAAATTGAAGAGCCTTTTGACGCTTGGTACAACTTAACTGGAAACAAGAGTCGCATTGAATACTACCAATGGTAAGAAAACCAGTGCACTTAAAGATGTATATATGTAATGTAATGCATGTATTTATTTATTTACTGGTCTTTGATAAAAGATGAATCGGTAGGCAGGCAAATACAGTTTTGGCTAGAGCAGTGATTCTCCTTTAGGTGTTTTAGATTTCAGCTGCCAGAAGCTTATGGTCAAAAGAACCTGAGTCCACACTACATGTGATGAAGATTCACAAGCATCTGTAACAAAACCTATGCAATTTGAATTTAAACTGTGGTGCCACATGTGTATACCACACATGTACATTTTAATTCATTCACCTCCTCCAGCCAAGGAAACATCTAATTAAAATAATAAAACTGTAAGCACCTCTGATAGTTTTAGGGCTGACAAGAGCGGGGTATAAATACCATAATAAGAAATAAGGATGGAAGGATCCTTGTGGAATCTTCTGTCTCATTTGTCAAGACAACCTGTAACCAGGATCAGTCCTAAGATATTTTGCTGTCTGAGGCAGAGCTTACAAATGGGTACCTTTATGCTGGTACATAAGACCAGTTATCTTGGGATGTGAGGCACGACAATTCCACATACAGCTTTCTCTGTTTCCTAGCAGTAATATTAGAATAAGAAACAATTGCCTGCTTTTTTGAGGAATCTGCTTCCAAAGATGGCAAATGCATCCCACTGAAGATTGAGGGAACTGCTTTTCAGCTTGAGGGCTGGATTAGGAAAAAGATCTAGGGAAGGATGGATTAAAAAGTGTGGTCCAAATAGAACATGATTTAATTCCAAGCTCCTATTACACTCGTTGAGCCTCGAGAGAGAAACATTTAAACCTTCAAGAATGAGTGAGACAGTCATACAGAAGCCAAGAAGGCTGAGGTTTCCCTGTCCTGCTCGCATGTTAATGATAGGTCTGGCTCTGGGTGCAGTTTGATCTGCTGGTATGTCTCAGGCAGCAAAATGTCTTGAAACAAGACCTCGAGTAGTCTCTAATATTTTTATCCTGCAGATGGAATATTCCATATATCTATAAATTCTTCTGGTTAACGTTTATAAGCTGGGACTATAAATCTGTAATTTTATTTAATAGCTGGAATCCTCCTCTAAACCACCAGTTGATAAACAAGCAGAGGGCCAAATGTAAACTGGTGAGGTCTGCAGCCAAAGGCAAGATTTTGGAGCCATTCAGGACTACACTTTACCCCAGATCGGAATCGATTCTTGCACTATGAAGTTTCATATTGGCCCTGAATCGTCACAATCCATTTCGAGGCATGCACAAGCGTTCGTGGCAAATGCCCTTAGCGCAGGTCATTGCACATTGGGGCAAAAGCTGTCTTTTTGAAATAAACCGCGGTTCCGCGAATATGAACTTGCCCCCAATCATGATCAGGCAAGTTCATGGGGAGGGATTTAGGTCAGAGGAAGGGCAGTGGGCAGGGCATTCCCTCCCCTATCAGGGAAACAAGGAGGAGGAGGAGGGAGGAGGAGGGGCGGAGGAACGAGCTCGAGGAACGATGGAAAAAAGGGGATATGACAGGAGGCAACGGGTGACAGGAGGCAAAAAGGGGGGATCGGCGTGACTGACGGGGGCTGCAAAGGGCCATCAGAGGGAGGGCAGGGGGAAATGGAGAAAGTAATGAGGGAGGAGGAGGAGGAGGAAGGAAGGAAGGAGCTGGGGGGAAGAAGGCGGCATGGGGGCATTCTGTAATGGGGCAGGAGGGAGGAGAAGGAGAGGCAGGAGGAAGGGTCACTACAGGGCAGGTCAGAAGGGGGCACAAACGGAGCTCGCACCAGGCAGCTTTCCTTTTTCAAAAAGTTTTAAAAAATTATTTTTGACAAAAAAAAGTGTATGTTTTTGCAAAAGGTAGGATAGATAGATAGATAGACACAAAAGCATGCGAAGTTGTCAGTTCAGGGGCCGGTCAGAGGG
>NC_056530.1:4223559-4229212 GCF_019175285.1 Sceloporus undulatus
GCAAGCCTCCCTCTCACACCAGGGAGCTTTCCCTTTTTTATTTTTTTAAAATTATTTTTGGCAGTCTATGCACATGGTTTTTGCTTCAGGTAGATATATATTAGATAGAACCTGGCTAGCTGCTTGTTCACTTTCCCTTTCATTTCCTCACTTCCAGCAAAGGGGAAATGCTGCAAAGGGCACTTTGCAAGACTTTTTTTCCTTTGCAAATGAATGCTACAATGAGAATGTTACAACATTTCTCTTTCCAATTTGGCAAATTGAAAACAAAGAATGCATGGCATCGCATCCTTCTCTGGCATTCCGAGAAGAGAAATTTATTATTATTATTATTATTATTACATGTGTATGAGGCATTCTGGGGTGGCAAGGAGGGGGGATACAGGATGCAGAGATGGCATTAGCTTGCATTTTGGAATTGAAACAGGGCCAAGGGAAGATCATAACCTGCACTGATCCAAATACCCACAACACACACACACAAGAGGTTTTTAAATTTGACAAAATCTGTGCATACTGGCACCTGGTTCTTTAAAAAAAAAAAAAAAAAGAGGGGGGAAGCACACTTCTGATTGCCCAATGAGTGCTGGAAACATCACCTATGATGATCACAGAACTAAATTTGATTAAGAGGAAAGGCGCCTTCACTTTAACCCGCTTTCTCCCAAGAGGGCATTCAAGGGTTAAAATACCCTGATTGGTAGTCAGCACTTGCTTCCGGAAGGATTCGGGGAGGGAGAAACCAGAGCTTCCCAGTTCCTTCCAGCGCAAAAAGGTCAGTCTGAATGGGCCCTTTATTTGCTTTTTAAAATACTGTTGTTTGCTTCATTTGGAAGCCTTGATATAATTGAAGTTAGCCTTTTATTTGAACAGTTTGCTTTTATTTACTTGAGTTTCTTGCACAGCTTAAATCTTAATTGTTGGCAATCTGAAAAGTCATTTACATTTGATCTTAGTTTGCATGTTAAATTCATTTACATTCAGATAGAAAGCCAGATGACAGATAAATGAAAAAAAATAACCTTTAACAGCTAGATAGCTTTAGTTTACACAAGGCCTACTGAAATAAGAATGCAGGCTACATTTTTAGGTCTTCCTGATGGATTGTTGTTGCAGTGTCTGAGGTGTTTGTTCTCCAAATGTCTAGCCAGCATATATTATTTATTTAAAAGATGTTCAGTTTTGCCTTTCATCTCTGTAAGAAGCTTCTTGAACCCGCTCAAACTACAAAAATTGTCAGAAACCATCTCACCAAATCCAGGCAATATACGTCTAGCAGTAGTTTATTCATAGTTCCTAGTATTGTTTTCTCCTAGGATGGTAATTAAATGTTATTGATAGCAAGTCTGAGCAGGCCTAGCCAACACTGCCAATGGTGAGGAATGCTGGAAGTTACTAGGTGGAGAAGGCCAGATCCGTTCAACTGGAAATGCCAGGGAATTAACAAGGGAGACCTTCTTCATGCAAAGCTTTATCATTCAGTTATGGTTCTCAATCTTATTATCCCCATCAGTTTATCTTTCCTCTTCTTGCCATTCCTCAGGCCAGGTGATAACTTTACAGCTTGGATGTGTGAAACCATACGGCACCTTGATCAAAATAACACCGGCAACTACAGAGAAAGTGGTGAATGCTGAAAAGTGCTTCCAGCTAAATGGCACCAAAGAAGATCATGTGCAGGCCCAGGAAGTCTTTCCTGACATGAAAAACTTCAAGGTAAGCCAGTGACACTGGAGAGATGGACAGATGCCCATAGACTCTGTGGCCCAGTATATACCTTCTTGAAGGTCCGGGCTGGCAGCGGTGGTTTTTCCGCCGGAGGGAAGCCGCAGCTGCCAAACCGTGCGGGTCCTTTTTACGCCACAGCAGTGGTGCAACAAGTACACCACTGGTGCACTGGTTACATAAGTGTTGCGCAGCACCATGTGGACACCGCACAGTGCTTACGTGACAATGGCAGCACCCATATATACAGGGTGCTGACATTATTACGTCACCATGACGTATTACGGTTAGGGAGCATGTACATGGTGTGCGCTCTCTAACCCTAATGCTGGCACCAGTACGCCGCTTGTTGGCGGTTTGTACCATGCCCGTGTGTCTTTGGAGAAAAGCTGTCTCTTAGCCTGAGTTATAGCATATAGCAGTAGCATTTACATTTCTATACCACTTAATAGTGGACTCAGCACTCTCTAAGTAGTTTATAATCTGTAAACCAATTGCCCCCAACAAGCTGGGTACTTATTTTACCAACCTACGAAAGAATTGAAGGCTGGGTCAACCTTGGAGCCTAGGATTGAACTCACATCCTTGTGGCTGCAGTACTGGAATTTAAACATGGTGCCACCAGGGTTACTAGTTGCTAGTTACTAGTTACTAATTGCATTGCAGAGTGCTCTTTGCAGTTAAAACAATGGATAGTGCAACAGACATGGAAATTATTCAGCTGGTTATGAGCCCTGGAGACTGACAGCTGGAACCAAACTTAGAGCCCATACAGACAGGACAAAATAAAGCTGCTTTGAGTCACTTTGGAGGTATGTTTTTTAAATGATGCATGAGTCCTAAGAGGCCAGAAGCTGTGCCAAAGCCACACTCCAGTCCTAAGGACTGGAGCACAGCTTTGGCACAGCTCCTGGCCTCTTAAAATGTGTGTGTCATTTTAACAGCATACTTCCAAAGTGACCCTAAGCAGCTTTATTTTGGCCTGTATGTACAGGCACTTAGTGACTTACTTTAGAGTTTGCATTTGATTTTCTCTACAAGTGAAAAAGCAGCTGGGGAGGGAGCATTTTTAAGGAAGGGGAAATGGCCTGATAGGAAAGTGTTAGGCACCCCTTTTCCTTTCCTTCATTCCTCTGCTCAAATTTGCAGCCTCTTTGTGCTACTTACCATTGAATAAAAGTTGGGAAACCTCTGGCAATATTTCCTGTACATAATATCTAGTCTCGCTCTCAGTGAAGCAAACATCCTTTATATCTCTTTCCATCTCTCTCTGGAATGACACACAAGATTATTCCTCCTTACCTCCTCTTCTGTAGCACTGTTCTTATCAAATAGTGATTGGCGTATTGGTACAATTTTTACTTCCTTTTTCTGTGCTGTTTATGCCTTGATACAACAATCAAATAGAGGTCATCTGTGTTCTGGTCTTGCACATTCTCTAAAATTAAACAAAAAGCCTTGTTAACAACATAAATTTCCCTTGTAGTCTCAGAGCCTGGGGAAGTTCCTTTTTTGGGAAATTTTAGCAAATTCTGCACTGAGCAGTGGGTTGAACCTGCTGGTCCATGTATCCCTTCCCAGATCTATGATTCTAGTATTCTAGGAGGGTCACTGGAGAATTTGGCTGGGGGATTCTGTGAACTTTAGTCCAAAATGTAACTTTTCCATACTCTGCATGTTGCACACTATTTCCCCTGTCTTTTGGGGGATGGGGGTATTAAGTCATGTCCTGCCATGGAGTTTGGGAACTACAATTGGGAGAACTTTGGCATGTGAAGCTGTAATCTAGCATAGTAGACTTCATGAAGCAGAGCTGCAGAATCTGAAGCATGGGTACAATCACCATTCATCCTGATGTGATCATGATGAGAACTTGAACAAGTTCCTTTTGGACTGCAACTCCCAACAGATGTTGCCAAGCTGCCTAAGGCATTATGAGACCTGAAGTCTAAAAGAAACTTGTACAAGCTCTGGTCAAGATACTGCATTTTTGTAGACCTAATTGAGGACCTAATTGAGAACCTTTGCTTGACCGCAGATTGGGAACACCTTCTGTGCAAGAATGTTCAGAATGAATAGGAGTTATGTAAGAAGCTTGTTCATGCACTTGTGCAACTCTCACTCATTTCTATGGACTCTGTGCCAGAGATATAGAACATACAGATGGATCACAACTTCAGTTTCTCCTGTTACTCCTTTCTCATAGCTTGATAACTGATATAGATATAGATATAGCAACTGCCTTATACAAAGTTACACCACTGGTCTGTCTAACTTGAGAATGGGCAACTTTGTCTTTGCTGATATTGCTGGACTGCAGCTCCCATCAGCCAAAATGCTGTGAGCTCTGGTCTAACAGAAGAGCCATATTCACCATCTCTGATCTAACATAACATTGTTCCCATCATGGGTGGGCAGTCTGGTTCTGCAATTTTTTAAACTATAATTCCCATAACACATTACCTTTGTCTATGCTTAATAAGGCTGATGGAAAATGTAAGTCAAAATATCTGGAGGTCAAATGTTCCCCACTCCTGGTTGATCTTGACCAGCAACAGCTCTCCAATATATCTGGCAGAGACATTTCCTGGTCTTACTTGGACATGCCAAGTACTGAACCTGGGGCCTTTTGCATGTAAGTCACGGACTGTATATTGTCACCTTTCCACAAGGAACACAAGGGTGTCTTACAATAGAGGTCAAACTCTTTGACTTCTAGTGGCCTCTACTCTGACAGGCAGCAGATTTGAAGGATCTGAAACAGATCTTTTCCATCACCTGCCAACTGATGCTTTTTTAAACTGCAAATCACAGGAATTGAATTCAGGAATTTCTGCATCCAAAACCTCTACCACTGAGACTCCAGTTCATTTGCCTCTGGTAGCTGACTGTGATAGCTCCTACTATTGCTATACCTTCAGGTGTTTTGACCTTCAAGAACTTCTAGTTAGCCAGTATGGCCAATGGTAGAATATAATGAATGTTGTAATTCAAACTATTGGGAGGACCATGGGTTTCTCCATCTTGCCTGAAGGGATTCCCAATAGGGGAAGTTGACTAGTAGGCAATGAGAAGCAATTGTTGACAATGCAGCATCTTTTCCCTCTTACAGGGGCCTTAGAGATTGAGCATGGACACATTACATTTTGGGGATTACTCCTCCCACAATCCTCAAGTGGCTTTTTGGATGGAAGATTGAAAGAGGAAATTTCCCAACCTCTGCTTAGAGAGCTACTGCAACAGAAGCATTTGGACAGATCATCAGGCAGTTTGGCTGGTTCCTCCTTGCTTCCTGATTCAGCTACTTCTTTTGCATGGCAAAGCTGCTCTTGCCTGTGCCAAGCCTCTAGTAAGAATGTAAAATAGGCTGTGCCCAGATGCCTTGCCCTGATAAAAATGGAAAATGACTGTACAGTGTGGCATTTATCAAACAAAAAAAGTTTGATGTCAAGCTTTTGTTTGTTTGTTTGTTTTACTGACACCAAACCAGTGTGGCACATGCATTCTTTTTTTCCTCTCATTGTCAGAGAATTTGGCTAGTGGGAAGGCCAAGGTGAAACCCCAGAGCCCAAAAGAGATTCAGAATGTACATACTGCATGGCTGGCCCTGGCATTAGACAAAGGCAGGCAGTTTCCTCAAGCATTCAGACTACAATTTCGGCCAGTGAGGGAGAGAATAGGCTGCCCAGCATCATCAGAGGCTAGCCTGAAGATAGAGCACCCTCCCTCCATATCTGTCATCTTTCGGCTGGTGAGGGAGAGAATAGGCTGGCCCAGCATCATCAGAGGCTAACCTGAAGATAGAGCACCCTCCCTCCATAACTGTCATCTTTCGGCTGGTGAGGGAGAGAATAGGCTGGCCCAGCGTCATCAGAGGCTAGCCTGAAGATAGAGCACCCTCCCTCCATAACTGTCATCTTTCGGCTGG
>NC_056530.1:4229222-4246435 GCF_019175285.1 Sceloporus undulatus
TGAGGGAGAGAATAGGCTGGCCCAGCATCATCAGAGGCTAACCTGAAGACAGAGCGCCCTCCCTCCATAACTGTCATCTTTCGGCCTCTGAGGGAGAGAATAGACTGGCCCGCCAGGGCTAGCCTGAAGAAGAAGAGCCCTCCCTCCGCTCCATCTGCCTTGGTTCAGGCCTCAGAGGGAGAGAAGAATGCTGGACCTGATCCTCTCCCCTCCTCACCATTCCCTTCTTTTGTGTCGTGTCTTTTAGATTGTAAACCTGAGGGCAGGGAACTGTCTACTATCCCCTCTGTTGTAAACCGCTCGGATTCCCAGTGATTGGGCGGCATATAAATAAAACCTATTATTATTATGATTACAATTTACCCTGGATCAGGAATCGATTCTTCCACGTGAAGTTCATATTCGCTCCGAATCTGTCGGATTTCGAAGCATGCACCAGAGTTCTGCTGCAAATGCCCTTTAGCCCGGGACATTCAAAATTGGGTTAAAAGCTGTTCCTTTTGGAAAAACCCAGGTTCTGCTGAATATGAACTTGCTCCAGATCATGATTGGGTCAAGTTCAGGGGAGGGATTTAGGTCTGAGGGTGGGGCAGAGTGCCAGACGCACTTCCCTCCCCTTCATGGGAGGAGGAGGAGTGAAAAGAGCTGAAGGAAAAAGGGAACTGACAGAGGCAGCGGGTGACAGGGAGGCAAAAAGGGAAATCGGGGTGATGGGGGCTGCCAAGAGGGCAGTCAGAGGGAAGGTGGGGGGGACCTGAGAAAGTGATGGAGGAGGAGGAGGAGGAGGAGGAGGAGGAGGAGCTGCAGGAACAAGGGGGCCATGGAGGGCATTCTATAACAGAGCAGGCAGGAGAAGGATGAAGGAAGCCGGGGGGGGAGGGTCAATTCAGGGCAGCTCAGAGGGAGGGGAGGGTTGGAAGGAAGGAGGAGGAGGAGGGTTGCCAAGGGAAATTGGGCGTGGAGCCAAGCCGGAGGAGGGATGAAGGGAAATCAGGCTGAGGAAGGAGCACTTCTCTCTTTTTATTTTTGATTTTTGACAATCTATGCACATGGTTTTTTGGGTGACATAGAATGTGTGTGTGCTTACTTGTGCTACTTTCATTTGCTCTTGCTCCTGGAACTTAAGAGCCTTTATTATTATTATTATTATTATTATTATTAGTGTTATATGTGGTTGCTACAGTCAGAATGCCTGTGCTGCATTTCCCTTTTATTACCAATTGATTCCATGGGTCTATTTTAGTTGGAACTGACAGGTCACACTCTCTCAGCCTCAGTGGAAGGCAATGGCAAACCTCCTCTGAAGAGAATGTAATCAGGAGGAAAAGGGTCAGGTCAGGTCAGGTCAGAGGCAGGGCATGAACGGAGCTTGACCCAGGCACCTTCCCCCCCCCCCTTTTTTTTTTATTTTTTTAAAGTATTTTTGACAAAAAATGTGCATGTTTTTTAGCTTTAGGTAGTAGATATATATTAGATAGATAGATAGATAGATAGATAGATAGATAGATAGATAGTGGCTAGCAGCTTGTTCACTTTCCCTTTCATTTCCTCGCTTCCAGCAAAGGGGAAATGTTGCAAAGAGTAATTTGCAAAAAAAAACTTTTTTTCCTTTACGAATGAATGCTGCAATCCAAATGTTACAATATTTCTCTTTCCAATTTGGCAAATTGATACACAGAATGCTTTTGCTACTGTCTCTAAGGAATTCAGGAGTAGCCTAAAGAATGCATGGCATGGCATCCTTTTCTGGCATTTCAGAGGTGATGAAATTATTATTATTATTATTATTATTATTGTTGTTGTTGTTGTTATTATTATTATTATTATTATTATTGTGTATGAGGCATTCTGGGGTGGCAAGGAGGGGGGATACAGGATGCAGAGATGGCATTAGCTTGCATTTGGGGGTTGAAAATGGGGCCAAGGGCAGATCATAACCTGCACTGACCCAAATGCCCACAACACACACACACAAGAGGTTTTTAATTTGACAGAATCTGCGCATTCTGGTGCCTGGCTCTTTAAAAAAAAGGAGGGGAAAACACACTTCCGATGCCCCAATGAGTGCTGCAAACATCACCTTTGACAATCGCGGAACTAAATTTGATTGACAGCCAGGCACCTTCATATTAAACCCGATTTCTCTAAGAGGACATTTGGGTTAAAATGCCCCTGATGTGTAGTGGGCACTTGCTTATGGAGAGATTCGGGATGGGGTCCCCCTGAATATGCCCAGTTCCTTCCAGGGCAAAAGTGCCAGTGAGAATGGGGCCTAAGGCTTCCATCCCAGCTTGTTGGGGGCACTTGGTTTACAGATTCCAGCTGAGCTGGAAAGTGCCCCAAGGGTCATCTGGTGCTGCCAGTGCAGGAATCCACAGCTAAAGCATCTTGACCGAAGCAGGGTGACCACAGAACCTTCTTTTCCAGGACATGTCCTACATTTCAACCTTCTGTCTGGGGTCCAGAAAGACTTCCAAAATGTCCTCTATTTTGAGCCTTAAAACCTGTTCTTGTGTCATCCAGTGCCCCAGAAAGCAAGCAGGAGGTAGCTCAATAGATTTATCACTGCTGCAAAGGGGTTGTTAGTTTTGGCCAAGCAATAAACATGACCAAAATGTTTAGCCTGCAACGATGCACCCGAATGACTACAGAAAAGCTGTTGCTTGCATCCGAAAAGCGATGGAAAGGAGGAGGAAACAAAAAGATTGCAAGCTATGGAAACACTCATTTGAGTAGCATGATCCCAGGGTATGGGGAAAGGGAAAGCAGTGACATGTCACTGACCATGTAGAGGTTTTGTATATGTGTGTGTGTATTTTTTCTGATGGAGATGTGGAAAGGAAGGAGGATCTGAGTTGCTGAAGCAGATCAGTGGCACCAAGATGAAGGGGGGAAATTGTGTGATTTGGGTTGAGCAAGAAGCAAAAAGGATGAGAGAGTAAATGGAAAAACTATAAATGAAATTTAAATGTAATTAAATTTAAATGTAGATTCAGTTGAGGATATGTTTCTAGTAAAGTACATTTTTGAGCAAGCCGACAAGGAATTTGAATATTGCAAGCCAACAAGGAATTTGAATGAAGGTAGGCTCATCAGAAAAATATGTCTGGATACATAATAAAATACAGTATATATAATGCAATTGTAACTAAACCACATGAAATTAATTTCTATTTATATTAGTCACTAAATAGAAATTTATTTTATATTACTAATTAGTCTTTTTAGCTTTCATTTGGTAATGTGTTACATTTTGTGGTAACTTGTAACTTTGTAACTTTGTGGTTATGATATCTGGTTATGCTGGACAGAGGGCCTTTCCACTCCATAGTTGAATAGGAAAATGGTTGGACATTGTCTTTGCTGTTCCTTTGTTTGAGAGCACCCCAATCCCAAAGGTTCTTTGTGAGAGAGACCTCTCTTCCCCAAAATCCAAAAGTGATTTTGGTGCAGAGCCTGAAAAAAATTACATTTTTTGTCCATAACTTTCAGAATCTTGCTAGCTGGGTCCTCTGTGAACTGTTTTCCTCAAAAAGTAATATTTTCATGTTCCAAATGGGTGCAAATGTGTGTGTTCATGCAGAGCTTTTACCAGGACACCTGGTTCTGGCCAGTTCCCTGTATGAATTTAATGTGTGCTTTTAGAATATGATCCTAAAATCTCAGCATTACATTTGGGGTGCTTAGCAGACCTTCTCTGAGAAGATGAGGAAATGAAGCAAACAGCAAACAGCTACCTAAAGTGAGAAGATCTGATCATAACTAACACGTTTTGGGGGGATTTGTGGGGAAGGTAGTGCACACACTTGGAGTGTCAAATGTCCCACCTCCAATTCCCTGCATCTGTAGATTTTTTTTAAAAAAAAATAATAATCAAAAGATAGCTGATATTGGGGCAAGTTCTTTGCCTGAAAATATGATTTCCCATTAGAGTAGACCATCCTTCCTCACCCTAGTACCCCCTAGATCAGACCTGCACAACTTGGTGGTAGGAAAGAGCCAAAATTAAAATAGGTTAACTTTTTTGGGCCGCAGATAGGTTTTAATTAAAAGTTAATTAATTTATTTATTAATATTAATATTCCATCCTCATCTACCTGGCCCTTTCCTCAAGAGAAAGCCGAGCAGCAGAGGAACATTGCAAGTGTTAACCCATCTTCATCCTCCACCTTGCCTACTCCTCAGGAGAAAGCCAAGCAGCAGAGGAGCCTTGAAGGACAAGTATTTGCCTATCCTCCTCCTCCTCTGTCTGGCTTCCTCCTCAGGAGAAAGCTGGATGGTGGAGAAGCCTTGTATGGCAAGCATTTGCCCATCCTCCTCCTCCTCTGCTGCCTGGCCCTTTTCTCAGGAGAAGGCCAAGCAGCGGAGGAGCCTTGAAAGCATCCCACATCCTTGTGGGTCACCCAAAATCCTCTGAGGAGCCACATGCGCCCCCTGGGCTGTATGTTGTGCAGGTCTGCCCTAGATATATTGGAGTACAACCCCCCAGGATAAGCTCTGCCTTTGCAAACTGGCAGACAGTAATAGGTGCTATAGAGCAGCACAACTGGAGGACACCAGATGAAGGTTGGAATAGGTGATGGTTGCTTAGACAGACAAATAATCCAACCTGTTTGATACAACCACTTCGTCTGTTCCTATTTTCATGGCAACTGTTTCTGCTGCCTTTCCAGCCTATAAGGGAAGAGTACTACAAAGGCCAGTATTGCACTGTCTGGCAGAACATTTCCTATTGGGGCCACAAGAAGAATATCTACACCATGTGGGTAACCAACACAAGCTGTGGCGTGTCGCCTGTACACTACGAGATGAAGGGCTACAACTCTTTGCTGGGGTCCCATTACGACAAGTACGAGATAGATTACAGTGACTTTTCCAACAGCTTCCCATCTTCCGTCTTTGTCCTGAAGCCTAATGGTGAGTAACAAATGTTTGAATTATACTTTTAGACTAGAAAACTATTAGCTCAAATCAAAGACCTAGTCCAACATTCACTTCCCATAGGGAACCACCAAAGCTTAGGGACAGATCCACACTAGTAAAATAAAATAAGAGTCCATACCAACCTTGATTTTGGTTCTGTTGGAACACATGGTGTTGGCAATTTTTATTAGTTCAGTGTATGTATGCATGTAGGTCTTAGATAGTCAAAGGGATCCCTCCATTTCAGAAGCCCTGCTAGCCTTTTTTGAATATGACATTTTAGCAGGTGTGTGTGTTACATTCCATTGAATATTTATATCTGGGGTGGATAAAGTCAGGGGGAGCGGAGAAGGAGAATATCAAAATAGAGGTGAGCTCACACGGGAGAATTCCAGTTCTTCAGATAACTGGACCTACTATGTGGCATATGTAGTCATCATGACTAGTAGCCATTCATTCATCTGACCCCTTTTAAGGACATCCAAGCTGGAGACTGTGGCTAGCTACATTTCTTGCTGACAAAATCTGTAGCTGAACTATGTGTAATATGTGAGGAAGTACTTCATTTAATTTCTCCCGCATCTCCCACAATCAAGCTTTGTTTGATAATTCAGACTATATTTGGGTGAGAAAGGGAGAGATATTTTTCCTCTCTTTATTGGTTTCAACACTATGCATAATTTTATATACTAAGCAAGATGAATATGATGTCCCAGTATGATATAAGATGGTTTGATCCCTTACATACATAGAATGATCTATGAATGTGCCTGGACAAAGAAGTCTGTGTTATGATCTTCCTGAAATGCAATTGATTATTTCAGTGAAATAGCCTAAATATGTACCCCCATGATAAATATTCTGAAAATCCAAGGTTCAAGATTATGTACTGGAAATGTCGATATTTGCATTCATATTTGGACAATATCATTGTTCATGAATTTGGAAGCCTAACTAACCAAGTAAATGGACTTGAAGGAACTCCAAATATATACAAACCAACTGACAAATGGCAGCAGATATACAGATCCCTTACAGAGAAGTAGAAGTGGAGGAACTCCACTTGTCATCTAATCCACAATAATAGGCTTAAGACAAATCAGGCCACCACTTCCACCACTGCATAATATAGGTGTTAGACTATGCCTGTTTCACCTCAGAAATTGAAATAATATCCTCAGAGGCATTCTGAGGACTAGTATGGAGTCTCCACTAGTGCTATGGGGGAAAACACCTTGTTATGGAGTTTATGTGTGCTGATTTACTGCATTTGAACCCTCACAGGAAACCTCATATAGCTCATATAGCTCCTCTTTTAGGCACAGATAAAATACTTACCATACATAAAATACTATGTTCACTTTACGTAATATGAGTTTCAGAACCCAAATTCATAACAGGCCAAAGGGAAGGCAGATCAGAAAACCCATGAAAGGCAAAGGAGTTCATAAATCATATAGTTCCATCTTTTTCTAAGGAAGTTGTGCCATCAGGCCTTTTCTTGCACAGTACATGACAATGTGCCCCATTCACATTGCATAATCTCCCTACAAGTCCACTTGGCTTGTTCACTGAGATAGTATCATATCTGTGTACAGCATTGTGGAAAAGAGTGAAGGTTCCTCACCCTTGGTGCAAAAAAATGATATAACCCTGCAGATGTGGTTGGGCTGCAGCTCTTAGAAGCTCTAGACAGCTTAGCCAGTGGTGAGGAATGCTAGGAGTTGCAGTCCACCAATATCTGGAGGGCTACCCCAGTCTAGGAAATACAGGACACATTTTGTGATACATAACTGTTATTTACCTTCCAGTGCCTCTCCATACCCTGGCACCTGCTATAGCTCTGCCAAATGAAACAGCCAGACCTAATGGTCCTTCAGATTCCCTGGTCCCAGGTTACTTGTATGGACTTGGGAGAGCAGATGCCACATTTTAACAGCTCACATGACTTTCCATCCTCCCCATTCTGTGTCCTCTCTCCTTAGAAACAAAAATATGCGATCAATTGCCAGGGGACTCTGCAGAGCACCACATCATGGCAAATCCCATGGCAGATTTTGTTGGAGGACAGGAGGATCGGGCTCATCGGCTGTTCCACCATTACAGAAAACGGTTTGGAAAGTCCTATGACAATGAGCATGAAATGGAACACAGGAAGCACACCTTCACCCACAATATGAGGTACAGGGACACTTTTGTTGACTTGCACATCCCATCTTCTTCCTCCATAAGGCTGGATATGTAGTTTATTGGGAAGAATGGATACTCTGCACATACTTATATGCAGTATTTCATCTCTATTATTTAATTAAATGTCCTAGCCTGGACTCAGTCCTGCCATTTAACAGATTCTAACTTATGACTCCCCAAATATTTTGGCCTTCAATTTCCAACCATTGTGAGAATTGTAGTCTAGCACAAGGGAAGACAAAGGTTCTCCATCCCTATTATTTTAAGGTTTAGCTTTCACCAAAATTAAGACCTTTGTTGCATACATCTTACATAAAGTAGTAGCCCTTCTATGTGGTTGCTTCCCTAATATGACTTGCCACTGGAGAGCTGGGAGAGGGAACATAGAAGTTCCAATTACATTGGGTTCTCCTCCAACCCACATCCACTCCACTCTCCATCAAGGAAGCAAAGGTTGGGAAAGGAGAGGAGATGAAAGTTGGGATTTGGAAGAGGAGGGAGACTTGACATCTTCATCTGAGTTGACGGAGCTTTACAGTACCTCATCCTCCTTGAAGATCTGTTAAGCATCAAAGTTACAGTAGCCCTCTCCCAGACCCAGTCTGGCAACCCTATTTGGGATAGAGAAAACTGACTGTCGAAAGCTATTGAGGAAAACTATTGGGAGATGTTTGCTGCCCAAGCTGTTTCTTGTACAACAGCTTTTTATTTTTGTTCTAGGTTTGTGCACTCCAAGAACCGAGCTAACCTCCCTTTCAAACTGGCCCTGAACCACTTGGCTGACTTCACCCAAGAGGAGATGGCTGTGATGCGGGGGAAGCTCAAGAGCACTGCACGGAACAATGGCCTGCCTTTCCCTGAGGAGCTCTTTGTTGGTCTCATCCTTCCGGAGAGCTTGGATTGGCGACTCTATGGTGAGTGACGCTGGCTGCCAATCCCATTTGGACAGGGGCAAAATGGTCATTTTATGTGCACTTTTTCAAACTATGGAGTTTATGGGATCCCATGCAAAAATGGAATTTAAAGTGAAAACCCCCTGCAAAAGCAGATTACCAGACGGCGTCTGAGTTAACCCAACATTAATCTGGACAGAAAGTAGAAAAGACTCACAAAAGCACAATTAATTTTCAGACGACGTCACTGTTAAGGTGCATTAACGCGACATTAACCTGGCTAAAAAGTAGACAAAACGTGATTCTTTTTACTTCTGTAAAATCCTGAAAGTAAAAAGAATCACATTTTGTCAACTTTCTAGCCAGTTCAATGTTGTGTTATCCCCAGTGTCTCTGAAAATCAGTCACACTTTTGCATGTCTTCTTAGGTTTTGGGCCACAAGGGCCATCCAGCCCAACCCCCTGCCATGCAGGAAATCTCATATCACCTCTGTCTCTGGTCATAGAATCATAAAGTCAGAAGAGACCACAAGGGCCATTCAGTTCAATCCCAACCAGCTTCTGTTTAAAAACCTCCAAAGAAGGAGGCTCCACCACACTTCAAGGCAGTATGTTCCACTATCAAACAGCTCTTACTATTAGGAAGTTCCAGTCTGGAATCCAGAACTCTTTGTAGGATCTAAGCTCCTCTGCAGATTAAGTTTTAAGATGAGCCGTGTTACAAAAGTGTAGGCTGATGGTGGTGGTGACAATGGAAGTGTCCAAACTATGGCTCAAACTGGACGTTAAGAGGATTGTGTATAAACCATCTTTTCCATCCTGTACCCATTATTAACTCAGTACAAGATAGTAGGTGAAAAAAATCATAAGCTGTTACACACATTTTTCATCTGTTAAGGAAATACCTCTGCATCAAATATAATAAGGCATCATCTAGTTTGACCCTGTGTATTTCTTATCTTTCCAGGTGCTGTGACTCCAGTCAAGGACCAGGCTGTGTGTGGTTCCTGTTGGAGCTTTTCTAGTACTGGAGCACTTGAAGGGGCTCTATTCCTCAAGGTAAGAGCTTGTCCATCTCTTCTTTTTGAAGTTTATCGCATGGGGCATAAACCGTTCCCCAGCGCGTTCTAACGGGGAGGGGCGCGCAGGAGCGCGATGGGCACCTGGATTGGGGCCCAAAACGCGACTTTATCGCACAGAGGAACGCCGCCACCCGCGCGTTCCCATTGCGTCCCAATTCTGTTCCAGAGGGGCACCATTTCTGGGGACTGTTTCAAAGCATCCCCAGAAATGGCGCCCTCTGGAACAGAATTGGGACGCAATGGGAATGTGCAGCGGCGGCGGCAGCGTTCCTCCGTGCGATAAAGTCGCGTTTTGGGCCCCATCCAGTGCCCATCGCGCTCCATGCGCGCCCACGCTCGTCCCCGTTAGAACGCGCTGGGGAACGGTTTATGCCCCATGCGATAAACTTCTTTGACTTAACTGAAAAGTACTTGGTAACAGGAACCCTTTTGTCAAGGGGTTCACACCAGCAAAAGTCTTAACAACAGTCACAAACTGATGTACAGTTGGGGTTCCTCAGAAATTTTATACAGTGGACCCTTGTTATCTTTTGGGGTTGGTTCTAGGACCTCCCGTGGATAACAAAATCCATGGATGCTCAAGTCACATTAAATACAATGGCAAAATCAAGGTTTGCTATTTGGAATTTATATATTTTTATGAATATTTTCAAGCTGTGGATGCTTGAATCCATGGATAAAAAATCTGTGGATAAGGAGTGGATAAGGATACTAAGGATAAGGAGATAATTGCACAAGTTTTGACCTCTTTGTTCTACTTCTAGTTACAGAGACCACTGGATTTCCTATTTTAATTCGCATGTTACTCCTCATCTTTCTTTGATATATAGTTAAGGGCAACATACACGGGCATTTCAGGGCATTTCCCATGTGGCAATACACATTGTGGAGCAGCATTGTAGTTTTGTGAACTGACATTTGAGAGAGCTAGTTTCTAGAATCTCTCTCTCCCTTCCCCACTTCTCAATCTGATAGGTTGGTTGTGAGGTTCAAGTGCAGAGGAGGGGAGCCATATGTTTTGCCTCAGAAGCATAGTTGAAAGGGACTCCAACCTCATGTCATTCAGGATCAAACAAAAGGTGCAATTCAGGTTGAACATATCTAATCCAAAGTCCAAAAGGCTCAAAAGTCCAAAACCTTTTGAGCAGTGATACGATGCTACAAGTGAAAAATTCCACACCTGGCTTCATGTGACAGGTCTCAGATTCTGAAGTCATTATATATAATATGATGTAGCACAGCAGTGGAGGCAGCAATAAGCCTATGGGAAGCTCATCTGCTTCTACCTTTGAGGCAGTGGCTGCGGTGCTCCTGCTCATTCATTCACAAAGTGGGAAAAAGCGCCTGGTGGCCACCCCAAAGGTGGGGAAACCTAAAGAATATGTACCTGGGATTTTTCTTTTATGGGAGTCTTTTTATGCGTGGTTTTCTGATGCTTCCAGTTTAGTACTGTTAGACCAAACTAGTAGTAGTTCTCTGCCTTCCCCAGGATATGCAGCCAAGTCTGATGTTTTCTTCTCCTCCATTTCCCCAGACTGGACAGCTCATCCCTCTCTCTCAGCAAATCCTCATTGACTGCTCTTGGGGTTTTGGGAACTATGCATGTGATGGTGGTGAAGAATGGCAAGCATTTGAATGGGTCCTGAAGCATGGTGGCATTGCCAGCACAGAGTCTTATGGGCCATACAAAGGCCAAGTGAGTAGCAGAAATATATCTGATAGGGCATTTTAGGCATGGGTAACCTCAGATTCATGGATCAAATCTGACCTTCTTAGCATCCTATTCTGACCCCTGGGTCTCCCAGATGGCCACACTCCTGACTCATGGTGCCACTCTCAGTAGGCTTCCTAGCTACAGTATTTTACCTTTCCATCATCATTCTAAAAGGTTGAAATGCAATCTAAAATATGGTAGTGTGTTCCTACCCTTTTGCATTTTGTCTCCCATCCCACTGGAATGCCTCATCTGCAAACTTTTCTGAAGTCGAATTCCATCGTTGTATTGGAATTCTTGCCTTGGGGGTATCAAATGCCACCAAATGAGAGTACCTGTGTGAAGAGAGATGGTGGGGGTCAAGATATGTTCTTAAATGGTGATACAGATGATCTACACATTGGCATCTAGTTGTCCAAGAGATCTTTATGTTGGTATTATAGAAGTTGTAGTCCAGCAGATTTGGTGGGTACCAGCTTGAAGAAAATTGGTTTAAGCATTCCCTGACTGGTGATAGTAGAAAATGAAATCAGGAGTGAAATCTTGAAACGTCATTTTGTACATACTTATCTTTTCTTGGTATCTTCTCAGAATGGCTACTGTCACAGCAACAAGACACATCTCGTGGGCAAACTCTCTGGTTATGTGAATGTTACTTCTGGGAACATAACAGCACTGAAGGCTGCTATCTACAAGCATGGCCCTGTATCTGTCAGCATTGATGCCTCCCACAGAACATTCTCCTTCTACTCCAACGGTGTTTACTATGAGCCCAAATGTAGTAAGTCACATTGTGCAAGAGAAGGGGGAAGAGAGAGAGAATGAGCCCCAGTGAATTCTCTATTTCTGGTCCATCTCTAGAACTGTAACTCACAAACTGATATCACTCAAGAGGTATGCACTCCCACTTGGAGGGAATATCTTTGAATACCTGAGCTTTCAAATTGCAGGCTTTCTGTTCATGATACTCCCAGCCCAGCTCAACCAAAAGTATTGTATTAATGTGTGTGCGTGTGTGTGTTTGTGTGTGTGTGTGTGTGTGTGTGTGTGTGTGTGTGCGCGCCTATCAACATATGATGATCCCATGACTTTCACGGGGTTTTCTTAGGTAAGAAACGGGGTTTTCCTTCCTCCCTTCCTCCGAAATATAGCCTACAGCACCTGCATTTGTTGGCAGTCTCCCATCGAAGTACTAACCAGGGCTGACCCTGCCTAGCTTCCAAGGCTGGACAAGATCTGGTGCCTTTAGGCATTTAAGCCCCCTCCTCACCTTAATGCAGGACATTTCTGAAGCTTACTTTCCTGTTGTTATTATTGTTAGCTGCCCTTAAGCTATCCCCAACTCATGGTGACTCTGTGGGTGAGACACCTCCAAGACTTTCTGTGTTCCATTGCTCTGCTTAGGTCCTGTAAATTCAGACCCGTGACCTTCCTAATCGAGTCTAGCCATCTGGCACGTGGTCTTCCTCTCTTCCTGCTGTCTTCCACTTTTCCCAGCATCATTGCCTTTTCTAAAGTCTTTCCTTCTCGTGGTGTGTCCAAAGTACAGCAACGTCAATTTAGTCATCCTGGCTTCCAGGGAGAGTTAGGGCTTTATCTGTTCTATGACCCATTTGTTCATCTTTTTGGCCTTCCATGGGATCCTCAGCACTCCTGGCCTTTTAAGAGAGTCTCCTATCCCCTCCGATAGGCACAGGCATGACATGACTGGGTCCAAATTGCCTACATTAGGAACAGAAGAGCCAAGCTGGATTTGACCAAGAGCACATCTACTTTAGTCCAGCATCCTGGACTAGACACTTCCAGTAAGGCCACAGGTTGGGTATTAAGGCACCATGGTGTTTTATCTCATATCAACTGATATTCATTGGCACACCACATAGAGCCTACTCATGGCTCACAGGATTTCTTCTCCAAGTACCACTGGCACATTATGTTGCAATAAGAGGTGACTTAAGGCTTCTCTGTTTTGGCCCCTCAGTTGTGGTGGAACACCCTGTCCATGGAAGAGTAACTGGCACCAACATCACATTATTTTCAGCTCTAGGTCAAAACTTGTTATTAAGCTAGTAGATATAAGCTAACTAAAGTGTTATGTATTTCCTCACTTTTGTGCTGCATGTATTATATTTCGATAAAAGTTACTTTCATGGAGTATATAGTGAGTGGGGTTTTAGGAGTTGTACGCAAAGAAATAACTTTTCCAGGCTCTGGAAAGAATGCCCCTAAATAGAAAATCTATATCAGGGGTAGGCAACCTTTTTGAGCCGGGGGCCAGGTTGCTGTCCCTCAGACAACTGGGGGGCCGAAGCTGGGGGGTGGAGCTTCCACCCCCGGGGGCGGGACCGCGTGCCGGGGGTGGGGCCTCCACCAGAGCAGAGCTTCCACCATCCGGGGGCAGAGCTTCCACCCCGGGGCGGAGCTTCCACCCCCAGGGGCCAGGCCACCTCCTCTTTCCGGCCCCTGTCAAAGGCCAGGAAAGAGCCGGTGGGGACCGCCAGCACTGGAGGCCTCCCCATCTTTGCCGGCCCCTGACGCCAGAGGCCCACTGCCACCGTCGGAGCCCTCCTGAAGGGCCCCTGCGACAGCAACTGGCCTCCCAGGGGCCCGCTGCCGCTGTTGGAGCCCTCCTGGAGGGCCCCAGCAACGGCAACTGGCCTCCCAGGGGCCCGCTGCTGCTGTTGGAGCCCTCCCAGAGGACCCCAGCGAAGGCAACAGGCCTCCCAGAGGCCCACTGCAGCTGTCGGAGCCCTGGGCACTGCCATTTTGGGGGGGGGGGGAAATGGCAGCGAAATCTCGCGCGACCTTCCGCCGCCATTTTCCCCCCAAAATGGCGGCGCCCAGAGCAGGGAACTGGAGGCGGCGGTGGAGGCAGGAGGAGCCAGGGGCCAGCTCAAAGGCCTCCGCGGGCCGCATCCAGCCCGCGGGCTGGAGGTTCCCGATCCCTGATCTATATGAACATCATAGTCAATTATGTGAAGTTGAAGGCTTTCATGGCCAGGCCACGTGCTAGAATATTTTCTTCCTGATATTTCGCCAGCATCTGTGGCTGGCATCTTCAGAGAATGCATTCTCTGAAGATGCCAGCCACAGATGTTGGCGAAACATCAGGAAGAAAATTTTCTAGAACATGGCCACATAGCTCAAAAAACCCACAAAAAAAACATAGTCAATTATGTTCATATAGAATCATAGAATCATAGAATCTTCTATGAATGTTATATATTTAATCCCCCATTTTAAAACTTCCTAAGCCTGTGACTGTTACAGTGCTTCCACAAGGACATTTCATACACTGAGTGACATTTAATACACTGAATCTCCTGCCAGTCAGTTTCATTGGGGAACCTAAACTTTATTGACTTATTTATTCTTTATAAATAAATTATATTTACATCCCATCTTTCCTTCCAGAGTTTAGACCCTCATCCAGTCCACTTTAGTATCACGAGCTAAGTCTGGCTGAAAGAATAACTTGCCTGAGATAGTCAAGAGGGAGACTTGAATCTGGAGCTGCATCCACACTGGAGAAATTACCCGGTTTGGCACTGCTTTAATTGCCTTGTCTCAAGGCTATGGAATTCTGGAAGTTGGAGTTTGTTGTGGGGCCCGGAGTGGAGCTCCCAGAATTCCATAGCCTTGAGACAAGGCAATTAAAGCTGTGCCAAACCGGGTTATTTCTCCAGTGTGGATGCAGCTGGGATATCTTAAATTCCAGCCCAGTACCCTAACCACTGTGACACATCCTATCTTTGGTATTGTGAGAGAGTGGTGTTCCCTCTAAGGAACGCTATTCTGTGCATGAGACTTTGGATTCACAACCTAAGAAATACACTCAGATGGTCTAACTGCTTGGCCCCCCTGCCTATGCTAAAGCTTCAGTATGTCCAAAACTGATTCTGATTCTTCTTTTTTAAAATTTCTTCTAGAAAACAAGAAAGGTGAGCTAGATCATGCAGTCCTGGCTGTAGGTTATGGTGTCCTTCAAGGAGAACTTTACTGGCTTATCAAGAATTCCTGGTCCACCTACTGGGGCAACGACGGCTACATCCTCATGTCTATGAAAGACAACAATTGTGGAGTTGCTACTGATGCCACATTCCCACTTATGGCATAATTTCTTTTCACAGAATCAAAATCCTCATGTTTTAATGTTTTAAACTTCCCTAATATATTCACTCATGAATATGTTGGCCTCAGTAATAGGATTAAAACAGACTCGGGGTTTGTTTGTTTTTAAAAATGGAACTATTTTTGTGTTTTCTAGCCTTGTTATATTTTAAGTCTCTTTGTAAAGACATGTTTGATTTGAAAAATGGGTATAAATGAAATTACCAAGTCCATCTTTCTTGACAGTAATGTCAGCTCTTCCTTCTAATATTTCATGGGAATTGTAACTCTCATAATGCTTTCTTCAAAAATTTGGAAGCAGGCCCAATCTCTCCTCTTCAGCCCGGTACAAATGGGTGCTTTGTGGTGCCCTGGGGCTGATTTTAGGGCTCAGGTCTGTGGAGCATCTGCATGCTCCCAAACCCTAGTACATAAGAGCGCCACCATCATGGCAGCCTTCCATCCACACGGGGCCTGCCATCATGATGCAAACGTAGTGCAGCACCTGCACATTGCACTGCTGCATTTGCCTCATCCACACATGATAGTGCAGCAACGGTGCACTCCTTGCATCCGCCATGCACACCAAAAAGAACCCGCTTTTAGCCAGTTCTTTTCGGTGCGGTGGAAGGCTACGTGGTTTGGCTGCTGAGGCATCCCTCAGGAGCAAAAATGTGCGCCTCCAGCCTGCCATTTCGGGGCGGTCTGTCGAGCCCGCTCCTCTCCTATTCGTTTCTTTAAATTGATGAATTGAACCAGCCATGTTTTAGGGGTTATTTTAAAATTACTTCACCAGAATCACTTAATGGTCTTTGCAAAATGTCTCTGAAATAAATACTGTGGTAGAGCAGATTCCAGAATTTTGGAGTGGATTCCCTTAAACCAGGATTGAGGAAATATTTGGCATTCCAGCTGTTGATGGTCCACTACTGCCATCATATTTCCCACTTGGCCAAGCTGTCTAGGCCTGATGGCAATTACAATTCAGATGTATCTGGTGAGTTACAGGAACTTCAGCCCTGCCTTTAATTATATACATTTCAAGGAATTCACTATCTTCACACACATATTCCACTCTTTACCTGAACAACTTTCTTTTGTGACTGTAATCAAATGATGACTTTGACCATCAAGCACTAGAATGGGACGTTTTATATCCTGGGTGCTGCAGAATCCAAACAAAATAGACCTACAGTGTAGGCATTCTGTAGCTTTTGTGACCTGTAAATAATGACTGGTCTAGCACACATTTGTTTCATAGCATAAATAGTATCACTTTATTCTGCTTTGGTCAGACCTCACCTGAAAAACTGTGTCCAGTTCTGAACACCACAATTCAAGATGGATATTGAGAAGTTGGAGTGTGTCTAGAGGAGGATGATCAAAATAGTGAAGGGTCTGGAAACCATGCCTTATGAGGAGCAGCCTAGAGAACTGGCTATATTTAGCCGGGGGAAGAGAGGGTTAAGAGGTGATATAATAGCCAAGTTTAAATATTTGAAAGGAGGTCTCATTGAAGATGGAGCAAGCTTGTTTTCAGCTGCTCCAGAGAATAGGACACAGAGGAATGGATTAAAACTACAAGAAAAGATATTCCACCTCAACATCAGGAAGAACTTCCTGACAGTAAGAGTTTTCACCAGTGCTTTGGAATGTGGTGGAGTCTCTTTCTCTGGAGGGTTTTTAACATATCTGTTAGGAGTGCTTTGACTGTGCATTCCTGCATGGCAAGGGTTGGACTGGATGCTCTTGTGGTCTCTTCCAATTTTATGATTCTATGAAATAATGCAAGTGTAGCTATGGTGCAGTACTAGATTGTGCTCTTGCACAGACAGTCATCTTTCAGGCAATACTGCCATGCATCCTCCTGTGTGAAATAGTCACTCCAAAACCTCAGCCATTGCTAAGGACTCCACTACAAAAGTTTACATCATCATGACAGGCTTCTGCAATTGGAATGCCATGTTTGTGCAACCTCTGAGAAAGTCCAGCCACTTACACAACAGTATTCATACCATTATTATTTTTAAAATATTTTTATTGGTTTTATACAGTATTAACAACACAATCGATTTCTACATTATCATACAGTTATTCCATTCCAGCACTTTTCCATTCCAGCACTTCCTTCATCTTGCAGTATTCATACCATTATAAAGCCACTACAGGATTCTGGTCAATGTCTACAAATTTCAGCATATTGGTTTGGCCATTGGATTGCATGATCCTCTGGGGAGAGGCGAGCTATACATTATTATTATTATTATTATTATTATTATTATTATTATTATTATTATTATT
>NC_056530.1:4246445-4275632 GCF_019175285.1 Sceloporus undulatus
TGACCCACCCAATGTAATGCATTGTGCAATCCCCCCAAAAAAACCAACTTTGTTGCTAACTTTCAATGCGTTAAAATTCTCCTTGGGCCAGAAAATACACTGGGCGCACTCAATGGATATTTGTGATGTTGGTGCATGAGGGTTGAACCTGCTGCTGTGGTCAAGGAGAGGGATCTCTCACACACCCCAAAAAAAGAAATGCACAACAGCTGTACAAAGGATATATGATGAACTCAGTACTTGAACCAAAGGTTGCGCTTAGTTCTCTCACTTCTTTGGTTCTTTTCAGCTGAGCCATTTAAAGAGTGTATATGTATTGTGTGTTCTTATTGTGCTTGCTGATGTGTATTTATTGTCTACATCTATGTTCTGCCTTTCCTTGCACAAACCAGTAGTAGCATTAGCCTCCAGCCCCACTACTTACAGAACCACCATTATGTCTATTAATATTTTTGTCCTTTCCAGGGCACACCAATATTAATAAATGTTTTATCAGAGACCAGTTATTCATGTGTACCATGTGTCATACAGAGCCAGCCAAAGTTACTATTTTCACTACAGTTACCAGAGTCAGACAGCATTACTTTCCCACTCTCTGAATTAAAATAACAGCATCTCATCCATCAGCGAAGCAAGATTTGCTCAGAATAACTGAGAATGTGGTAAAGACACATGTCAAATGGTACCAAAATCCCAGCACGGCAGAAATGCTGAGGGAAAGAAAACACAAAAACATGCAAGCTCAGATAAAAAGATAGGTATCTTCTCAATAATTACAGTATGTTTTCAAATGTACTTATTAAAAGGGTAGGTGTGTTTCTGGTGCAATTAACTCTCATCATAAGCATTAAGCTTGACACAACATTTATTGCCATTGATAATAACTGCTGGGAAAGTTATGTCATTGTGAGAGGCTCACACAACCATGATTTCTATTTGCTCAAGCAACTTACTAATGTTTAATGTTAACTGGGCTTGGCCTGGAGCTGTTTCAGTGTCTTGGGCAGGGAAGAAAAGACAAACTGAAACTGCAGGCCTAAGTTACTTTCGTAGGCATTCACCCACCAAATCAAATCCTGGGAATTGTAGTTCTGTGCTATGTGTTAAAGATTTCTCTAAAAAGAATTGGCACTCAATGGCAATTGCCAGGGTTCCTTGGGGGAAACCATTATAGTTAGGCTGACATACAACCAACATGTTTTTTTTTTCCAGCAGAAATCAAGAATAAATGGATCTCCAAATGTTGGAATGTCGCTCCAGACATATTTCAACCTTAGTTTATACTGAAGATGTGCCTTGAATCCATATTCCAACCCGACCATCCCGCTTCCACACACACACTTTAAAAGAAACACATTCACAAGGGAGATTTGATCAGACTCCAGCATCTTGTATTTTGGCCCTGAAACACTGCTGCCTGGCAGCCACAGGCCTTGCTAACTAATAACTTCTGAGCCTATCACAAGTAATTGGGTAACTACAACCTTTAGCTGCTAAGTAACTGGAATCTAGTGGATGCATCATCTGCTCTTGGAGGAGCAAAAGCTAACCTGCAAACTTCCGTTGACATTGGGTACTTGGTTGTATGGTATATTATAATAACAATTTACCTCGTTTGGGAATCAGAAGCTGAAGTTAAGTGCACTCTTACTTAATTTAGATTGGCCATTTATTATAAAAAGTAACATTGACATTGGCCATCCATTATAAGAAGTAACATCCAGCTGCAGGTACACTCAGACAGCTAATGTGATTTGGCACAGGTTTATCAGTGGTGATGTCTACTGGGCAAGATTAGTGAATTAATTATTCATTATTTACATTTTTATGTTGTGGTGTGCTTTCAGTGAATTTCCGACTTATGTTGAATGTTAGATCCCTCCTCTCTTAATGCCAAGATGAGTCTTGTCTGTCTTTGCCCTTCTTTACAGAAGAACTTAACACTCATAAGAGTATCTTCTATATGAGTCTGCCCAAGATCTTTAGGGAGGGCACTTCTATCATTCTCACCATCCTCAGAGACACGTCTGTTGGGACCACAGGAGAGGCAAAAGAAAGAAAAGAATACAACAGCACTCACCTGAAAACAACCGAACCTTGCTGCTGGAGGGGGAACAAGGGCAAAATAGGTTCAGTGATAACCGAGTGAACATGAAACATGTACTATCAAGGTAGGGTTGCCATAACCCGGCGGCCCCCATGCCAATCACGGTTTCGGGGGGCCCCACCCGGTCCCAGTCCAGTTTGGGCCCCCACCCGTGCCTTGTTCCTGGTTTGGGGGCCCGCTCCGGCCATTGCCGCTGCCGCTAATGTGGCTGCGGCAGCGGCAACCCACCTCCTCCTCCGGCTCCGCCTTCCTCCTCTTCCTCGGCGGCAGAAGTGCCGCCGCCACCGCGCCCCCACTGTGAGGGCTTGTGCGCAGCCCAGGCCTCAGCAGGGGCCAGTGGCAGCGCGCGCGCCTGCCCCACTTTCCTCCATGTGCGCGCGCGCCTGCCCCAATTCCCTCCATGCACGCCTGCCCTGCTTCCCTTCCTCCCGCGCCAGCCATCATAAGGAAGAGGAGGAGGAGGAGGAGGAGGAGGAGGAGGAGGAAGGAGCCTGAGGAAGGGTGCCTGAAAGCCAGGGCAGAATTGGGCCAGAGGAGGAGGAGGAAAGCTGAGTCAGTGGCCATTAGGTCTGCCTTGGTATTTTGGGGTTTTTAAATTATATTTAAAAATATAAAATACTTATTTTATTTTATTTTATTAATTTTTATTATTGCTTGTTTTTGTTTTATTTTATTAATTTTTATTATTGCTTGTTTTTTATTTTATTACATTAATTTTTATTAAGAAATATATACACCCCTGCCTTGTTTTTTATTTATTTTTTCATTATTTTTTATTATTAAATATGTGCAAGTGCATTTTTTGTGTATATATGGTGCTTTGAATGCTAACAAGTCTGCCTTTCTTGGACAATTATAGTGATAGTGATGATGGTGATGATGATGATGATGATGATGGTGATGGTGATGGTGATGGTGATGGTGATATTGATATCAACAAGCCTCTGAGGCACAGCCAATGTAATTTGCTATGATATTTAGAAACTCATGCGCAGTGAAGAAAAACCACAGTCCCTTGCCCAAGTACACACTTCTGAGAAGTAAAGTTGAACCCGAGGGCAAGTACATATCTGCCATCTGTCTAAGAATAATGCCAAAATGTCCTCCATTTTGATCATACCTAAAAAACATGCATTTATATTAACATTTTAAAAAAAACCTCAATTTTTGTGCATCCTCCATTTTTATAAAAATGTGTCCTACATTTGAAAATGTTGCCCTACATTTGTCCTACATTTGTCCCGGTTTGGAGGTCCTCACTTATGGCAACCCTATATCAAGGTAATACTATATATTGACAGGAAAAGGTATACCATATATACTCAACTATGTCAAGAAATTTATGCCTCAAAAATGACCCTAAAATTTGGGGTAGACTTATATAAGGGTCAATACACCAGTAGTGCTTAGAAGGGTCCTAAAGCAAGCAAGCCTGATACTCCATTGAACACCAATTCCTTCCCCCTCCAGTCTGCTTTGCAAGTCTTTGGTTCCGATCGGAAAAACTCCCCATTTACAAACACTTACCCCTCTCCCTGCTCTGTTTTGAAAGCCTTTGAACCCTAAGGAAAAACCTCTCCATTTAAATCTACTTGCTTCATTCTCTAGTCCATTTTGCAAGTCTTTGCTTCCTAAGGAAAAATTTCTCCATTTAAAACCACTTGCTTCTGTCTCTAGTCCCTTTTGCAAGACCTTGCTTTCTATGGGAAAAAAACACCTCTCCATTTAAATCCACTTCCTTCCTTTCACAATCCAATGCTAAAATCTCTCCTCCAGCACCTGGGAATCAGTTCGGAGAGGTCCAGAGAAGAAGGAGGGACAGAAGTGGTATTTCCCGCTTTGCATCCTTCCTTATAGCCCCCGAAGTTTTACATTTGACTTATCCACAGGTCATATCAAAATCCAGGATTTTGACCCTGAGACCTTCCCTCGATTTATACATGAGGTCAACTTATACGGTATGTACAGATAGCAATTACAATATAGAAATCAGCTTAAGTTTATCTATTATGAATGGCATACAGAAGTAATGCTGAATTGCATCTAAACAATTCCAATATGCAAAGCAACTTCAATTTATGTACTATGAATAACCTACTAAAGTAGGTAATGCAGAATAACATCTACAAAACTTAATTAAAGCATGAGCAATTGTTAGTACAGATACACAAAGGCTTCAGCACAATGATAACACATCAGTAAGAATGGACTACAACAACACAATGAAAGGAACAATTGCAAATCACAAACTACTTCCAATTGCAAGACACAAACTACCTATCCCTGTCCCTGGGAATTGATGTATGACATTTCAACACAAAAGGGCTTCCTCAGCCACCATGTAGCAGACTAGTATTTACATAGGCTGCATCTGCACTGCAGAATATACCAGTTTGACACCACTTTAACTGCCATGGTTCAATGCTATGGCGTTCTCGGAACTGTAGTTTGCACCAGCACTCTCTCAGGACCTTATCACACATAGGTTCTATGTGTTTCCATCCCAAAAATGGTTAAAGTGGTGGCATCCCAGAAAAGCAATCCCATTTGTTATTGGTTATCACACACAGAGCACAAGGGGTTAAAAGCACATTAAAATGGTCACAATGTGAATTTGGCTATCAAAAAGAAACAAACAAATCCCCATTGCAAGCTGATAAATACATTTATTTTCTGAGCATGCTCAAAACTGTCATTTCCACAAGTGCACACATACATACACACATGCTCCAGAGAGGGGAGGCGAATCCTTTTTGCCACAGAGCCCCAAAAGGTGTTTCAGAGAAAGGCAGAATGAGGCTGCCCTTTGCAAACTCCTAAACTCACACACAAAGACACACACACACACACAAGAGAGAGAGAGATTGAAAGGAGGAGGCTGGGTCCATAAGCCTGCCTGATTCCATGCTGTCCTTTTCCAAGGAATGTCCTCCATTTCTCTCTCATGTCCAGGAGGACTTGCAAAGCACCCTCTCTCTGTCTTCTCCCAGCAGCATAAGAGGAGGAAAAGCAGCCACGGAGCCTAAAGAGGGAAGAGTTTGTGTATTCCTTTAAGGCACGAAGTCAACTGAGACTTGCTTTCCACATGGCTGGCATGACGCGAAGGGAATCAGTTCACAAGCAAAATGAACACGTAAATCTGGTAGTTTTGTGAATTTACTTATTTCCTGATTGACCTCACATTCTGCCTGGATTCTCTTCTGATTGCCTGCAGTATCATGTGAAGAGCAGCTGTGAATGTGTCCCTAAACCCTGGATGACCCTGCACTGGTCCCACTTTCAACTTCCAATTTTCCCCCATGTGATAATACCCATTGTGAGAGAAAGGTGGGATATAAATCCTGGAAAGAAAGAAAGAAAGAAAGAAAGAAAGGTCATTTTACTACCCAATTGTATGTAATAATTACACACACACACACACACATTTTTCTGTCCTGTAGAAACCATGCAGTTTCATGCTGATGCAATTGCTATGGCTCCATCCCACAGAATCCCGGGATTTGTAGTTTTACAAAGTCCTTTTAGCCTTCTCTGCCGAACTACAAATCCCAGGGTTCCATAGGACGGGGTCAGGAAAGGTAGAGTCGTCTTTGATGTGTCTTCAAGTCTTGGAGTACCCCACATTTGTGAGGCACTCTCAGCGAGAAGGAATGTCTACATTTCTCCTGTTTGTCCAGGTTTTGAACCTGAAGGTGATAATTTCAGGAATGCCGTCTCCATTATTTAGGAGGTGTAAAGCCTGAATTTTGAAAGATCATTCTGTCTGTGGCTGTTGACGCTGGAGAACAGCAGATGTGGTGCTACTCAATGTGCTTCCTAGGCTGCATCTGCACTGCAAGAATAATCTCGCTTGACACTTCTTTAAGTGCCATGACCCATTGTTATGGAATCCTGGGATTTGTAGTTTGTTGTGGCATCAGAGTTCTCTGACAGAGAAGGCCAAATATATCACAAAACTACAGTTCCCAGACCTGCAAATATTGTAGAACTACACCTCATTTCATCTTAATCCCTTGTTTACTGTATGCAGACTAAGGATTGTGCAAGCTACCGCGTAACATTTGGAAGACCTTCTCTGTCAGAGAACTCTGATGCCACAACAAACTACAAATTGCAAGATTCCATAACATTGGGTCATGACACTTAAAGCAGTGTCAAACAAGATTGTTCTTGCAGCCTAGGAAGCACAGTGAGTAACACCACGTCTGCTGTTCACCTTTGAGAAATTTGTCTGCTTGGCAGACTTTTCTCGCTGCAAATTGTGGGAGAGCATAGATCCTTCTAAAGTTCTTTTTTCCAAGGTACAGCAGCAGTCGACACTCCAACTCAGAGTTCAGGATGTGTTAGGCTGCATCCACACAGGAGAAATAACTGGTTTGGCTCCGCTCTGGACCCCACAACAAACTCCAACCCCCAGAATTCCATAGCCTTGAGCCAGGGCAGTTAAAGCGGTGCCAAACCAAATTATTCCTCCCATGTAGATGCAGCCTTGTTTCTCAGAGGAGAAAGGACAGCAAATTCTTTAGGAAATGGACTGCTTGAGGACACCATGCAAATGTTGGAAGTGTTTTTCCCTTAATTTCAGCACCATGGACAAATGAAAGGAATAACTTCATGTAGTCAAGGGTTTATTGCTAGTAAAGCATGATTTTAAGCATCGTTTTGCTCAGATCTAAGTATATATTGTGAGCTACCAAGGCATTTTAACAAAGGTAAATTCATCAGAAAAATATGGTTGGGTACATAATGAAATATGTATATGTATATGTAACGTAGCTGTAAATAAAACGTATGAAATGAATTTATATTTTGATAACAAGAAAGTTAATTAAATGTAAGATATTAGATTCGATTGACTGTAATAGAGAAAATGGTGTATATAAATGATAGAGATGGTCATTGTTTTGTTTTGTTAAGGTCATGTTTTGTAGATAGACATGTGTGTTTGTTGTATTTGGACTTTTGTACTGTCTTTTAATGCAATAAAAATTTAATTTTTTTAAAAAAAGAAATGAATTTATATTTCTATTAGTGCTTTTAGCTTTTATTTTGTAATGTTTTGTATTTTTATATTGAATGTCCTACATTTGGCTGTGCCTTGTCGTCCTGGTCACCCTGGTTTGTGTAGTGTAGTGTTTCACAGAAGCTGCCTCATGCGCTCTTCTTCTTAAAGGCAATCATACAACTTCTTAAAGTCATAAGGAATAAATGTGCACAACAATTATTTGAGAGCAGTAGGAACTCCTTGTCCAAATATCTATAACTTGCAAATTACTTAAAAAGGAACTCAAATTGGGCAGGATTGGAGTCCAGATGGACAAGGAGAACCTTGTTGTTGGGCAAAAACAGTTTGTCTCCTTTCCATGTTGGGTGATAATATTTTGTAATGCAAGTTCACACCATTGCCATGAAAAAAAAAATTACAAAACAAAAGATAGGGAAAGTATTTTCATCCAGGTCATTGCTCCAAATGACAAAGAAAACATTTCTGGTGCATTTTGCAAAATCGGGAAAACATGCACATAGCCTGCAGATAATGATTTCCCCTCTCATTTCCTAGCCAACATCATGCAGAATAGATGTATATTATGACTACGAAATAAGATCCTGGTGGTAGGTGGTTGCAGTTTTCGGTGATTTTACCTTCACTTTTGCCCTGATTTGTCTCACTTTCCTTACTCCATTACTTCCTTGGACACTGTTAACAATTCCACAGACAGTAGACTCTTCTCTTTAGGTGACACAGCCATATTTGGCTGTGTTTCACAAATCTGGTTCATGCATAAACAAAAATGCAAAACTCTGCAGAGTTTTTCAAGTATTGCCGACATTTCTCCTTGCTTGGTTAGCCTTTCTGAGCATTTTATATGGTGCACTACTAGAAACTAAGGATGGGATTGCATCACATCTGAATAAAAATCCAGTCAAGTACCTTTGCTGCAACAAATACCTTGGTAACAGGAGTGGGCAGCTATGGCCTGGTATATGTTTTTGGACTGGAATTCCCATCAGTCCTTACCATTGGTTATAATGATTAAGAGTCTGCTGGATTAACAACTGGAAACTAAGAAGGGTCTCAGTATTGTGAGAAACATAAAGGACACAGAACAACAAAAACTTGTAGATTTTATCTTTCTCACAATATTATTTATTTATTTATTTATTTATTTAATTATTATAAGCAATATATTTATGTATTATCATCACAATATTATTTATTGTTTATTTAATTATTTAATTATTATATTCACACTATTTTAGTTTTCTGTTTGCAGCCTTTCAGGGGGGAAAGGCTGCAAACAGAAAACTAAAAAGTGTGAATATAATAAAGGGAGAGGGGCTTCAGGTTCCCAATAGGTCTGCTGGAGTATCAGTCCCACAAAAACACAGTGACAAGGCTGGATTGTAAAAGTGCAATGCTCCAGGGACCTCATTGACTAAGGGAGGATTCATGCTGCATATACCTGAACAAGCTTCTTGTTAAGAGAAAAATGCTTCTGGAGAGAGGAGTCTGTAGCTCATCTGTAGCTGCTTGTCCTCTTGCCCTCCGCAAAGACTGATAGCACTTACTGGTTATTGTAATTTAATTTCCCAGCTGCGGAGTAAGTGAAGAAGCATGCATTGCTTTGTCAATCACTGTGAGATTCAGACTCACTGGCTTGGAGAAAGGAGTTCAAAAATAATTGTTCAAGCTCTGGACTGAAGCTCCCATCATCCTTCACCATTAGCTATGCTGGCCTGGACTCATGGTACCTTCAGTCTTACAAGAACTGGAAGGCAACCTCTTCCTGACTTTTGCTAAAGGGTCATGTGAAGTCGAAGGCTTTCATGGCCGGCATCCATAATTTTTTGTGGCTTTTTCGGGCTAAGTGGCCATGTTCTAGAAGAGTTTATTCATGATGTTTTGCCAGCAAGATGCCAGCCACAGATGCTGGTGAAACGTCAGGAATAAGCTCTTCTAGAACATGGCCACATAGCCCGAAAAAGCCACAAAAACAGATAACAGACAATCATTTATTGTTTTATGAATAAGATCTCCATGTATTAATTTTTGTAAGCTTAAGTCTTTTCTTCCTAAATCCACAATGATGTTTTGCCTTAGAGGGACGCCACCGCGGACAAATGAGCACAGGCATGTTGGAGGAAAGGCCACAACTTTAATAGCATATCAAAAGACAGCGGATATCGAACGTAGGGTTGGCACCAATGCATGAGGTCTGGATCTGTCATTCATCAGCCCAGTGCTGAGTGAATGAACCAAGGTGCTTGGTCACGGCCAAGCTTCGGGATGGCAAGGGATTTTGTTAATGCTTACGCTTCAACCGTTTTGGCGATTGATCGCATATTTGTAACGCGCATCAATGCCTAACTATCCCTTGTCAATGGAAGGGGAGCTGTGCCGATGTTGCCCCCGCAATGGCAACCCGGCATCGCTCACAGCCACACCCCTCCATGTCCGGATGGACTCCCGATCCAGTGCTACGCAGCCCTGGAAACCATGCCCACCAGATCCAAGACCTATGCTACCGCCACTGAAGGCAGGGACTGCCTTCCGCCAACCCTACAACCCAGCACACCCAGAGTTGCAAGAGTCCATGTTAGGGCGAATGTAGCCCGCGAAAGCTCCAGACTTCCATCTCCCAAGCCTTTTTATATTGTCCACTGTTAATCCACACTGTGAAGCCGATGTGGCAGCCCCGATCCGGAAAGAGTGGCCCCCGAATTCTTGCGGCGGCAAGTCAAGGCTCCTAAGGGCCATCCGTAGCACCGACACCAGCTGGTAGCGCGTCAGCAGGGTTCCATCAGAATGAATAAACAGGGGGCCTCCTCTATTGGGGCGCGCAGCCACGAACCGCCTTAGCATCTTTACTGGGCACAGATGGGAGCCTCGGAGCCTCCGCAGTTCAATAGTTGTTCCCCTCCCCATCTGGTCACTCTTAGACCTGCGAAGAACTAAGTAAACAACATTATGTGCAAAAGATCCGTCTCCTTCGCCTCGTGGGCCTTTTAACAGCCCACTGTCCAATGGGAGGCCGGCAAATGGGGCCCAAACCCGCCCCCGGCCTCCCAACCAATCACAGGTGGCTCCCTCTAGTGACGCCACCCAATCAGCGTGCACTTCCGCCTGCAGAGCCCGCTGGGACCTGTAGTCCCAGCGTTGCGGGCGGAAGTCCCGCTTCCCGCCCTCCCTCCAGGCCAATCGCGGCTCAAGCGGCCCCGTTGTCATGCAAGAAGAAAGAACCAAATCCCAAAAACACTTTGATCATTGTTTGCTCTTTTAGGGTCACGTTGCACAACACAGTTTGACCACTATAGTTATTTAACTGCCATGACTGCATTCTATGGAATCTGGGGATTTGTAGTTTGGTGAGTCACTAGATTTCCCTGGCTGAGAATTCTAAATACCCAAACTGCACATCTTTGGATTCCATAGGATTTAATCATGGTGCTATAACCATAGCTTCTGCCTCTGATTAAAGAAATATTTACTCCTGCTTTATTAAAATATACTATTTTAACCATTTTTTAAAAGAAAGTATACACCAAGTTATTTAACCAAAGAAGGCAAAGAAAGTCATCCTGAATTAGTATTGTTCATGGAGAACCTGGCTAAAGGGTCTGGCGTCTCATCTGGTTATGTTATGACTTCAGAAGGAACCTACTGGCGAAAACAACAAAAGGACAGATTGTTTTCAGCCTTGATCTAAAGCCAGCAAGACTTGCGGGAAGAGCAAGAGATGACATAGGAATGACATTTTAAATATTCTATCTTCTGTTTAGGAACATAGGAGACCCGCTGCTGAATCAGAACAAGGTTGCAACTATTCCAACACTGTGTTTGGAATCAGGGCCATCTGGAGGATTACAGTAAACCCACAAGCAGGATGTAAAGCATCTCCATGTAGCCCTTGAGTTGTCCCATACAGTCCATCATCCAGGAGCTCCTCTTTTGATGACACAGTTTGACATTTGCAGCTTGAAAATGCTCTTTTAGCTGAAAAATGTTTACAGCATATTTTTTTACTGTAAACTCTGTTTCAAGGGATCTGCACTACAAAAAAGCAAAAATAGAGAAAGAGCTCAACCTGACCTAGCAGACCACAAGTTGCACATGAGTCAATAGTGTGATGTGGCAGCTAAAAAGGCCAATGCAATTCTAGGATTCATCAATAAAAGTATAGTGCCTAGATAAGGGAAGTAATAGTGTCACTCTATTCTGCTTTGGTCAGGCCTTAAATACTGTGTCCAGTTCTGGGCAAAACAATTCAAAAAGGATGTTGACAAGCTGGAGTGGGTCCATAGGAAGGTGATCAAAACAGTGAAGGGTCTTGAAACCATGCCCTATGAGGAGTAACTTACAGAGCTGGGTATGTTTAGCCTGGAGAAGAGAAGGTTAAGAAGTGATATGATAGCCCTGTCTAAGTATTTGAAACGGTTTCATGTTCAGAATGGAGCAGGCTTGTTTTCTGCTGCTCCAGAGAATAGGACATAGAACAATGGATGCAAGCTACAGGAAAAGAGATTCCACCTCAACATTAGGAGGAACTTCCTGACAGTGAGAGCTGTTTGACAGTGGAACACACTACCTCGGAGGTTGTTGGAGTCTGGAGATTTTTAAACAGAGGCTATTGGTCCTAATAAAGGTATTGGCTATCTTTGGGACCCCCCAAGGACTATGTAGATGCTTTACATCCTGCTTGTGGGTTTACTGTATTCTCCAGATGGCCCTGGATGTTGGATTTTGTCTAATTCCTGCATACTAGGCTGAGCTATCATGGTTCTGCTTACATATGACACCGATTTTAAATTCCCTTCATTGGCTATCCATTAGTTTCCAAACACAGTACAAGGTGTTGGTTATGACCTTTAAAACCCTTCATGGCTTGGGCCCAGCCTTCTTCCATACAATCACCTTCTTCCATACAATCTGCCCCACACACTTAGGTCCTCTGGGGAAAATCTACTGCAGCCGCCAAAAACTAAACCGGAGGACCTTCTCCTCTGCCGCTCCCAAGTTATGGAATGGCCTGCCGGAGAAGACCCACTATATTATTAATCTTGATATCTTTTAAAAGGTGGCAAAAACAGCTCTCTTCTGACTGACCTTCCCGGATTAGCATCTCAGTCGCCTCCCACTGACTAACCTGTCTTGTCCATTTTAATAATCTTAACTGTATTGTTTTATTGTTGTTGTTTATTGCTGTGATTTATTGGTTATGGTGGGTGGGTGGGTTTATGGGGCATTGTATTTTATTGTGTTTTAATGTTTTAATATTGTTTTAAGCCACCTTGATCTCATTGGAGAGGTGGGGTATAAATAAATTTATTATTATTATCATCATCATTATTATTATTATTATTATTATTGCATACTTTATGTATTTTTCTGTATTCTCCTGGGAACTTGCCTGAATACAAAACAACACAAGGAAGATTATCCTCTTGATCCTTCTGTGATGTGGGCCAGGAGTTTCGATCTCGTATATTCAGTTTGCCACCCTAATCCTGACTCCTGGTCTCCGGTGATAAAATATTAGGTTTTGGCCAATATCCATTTTAATACTGAAGACAAATAAACCAGTAAACTGCCTTGTAACCTAATTTGCTGTTTCTTTATTGGGAGTTTTAAGCAACCAATCAGACCTCTTCTGGAGCCACACAGTACTTCCACTCCTACCATTTGGGAGGGCTTTGGTATAACCATTGTGGCTTAATAAAATTGCTCCTTCTTAGGTTGCTTCTCATTTCTCTGGCCCATGTCTATGGCTGGAATGGGGGTGCTGATCTTAACAGCATGGGCGTGTTTTCTTGGTAAGTTTCTCTTTTCTCTTTTCTTTTTCAGATTATGGGCTGTGTACTCATCATCTGTAGCATCGGTGTTGTTTTTCAAAATATCTCAAGGCTAACGTGGGCTGGAAGATGCTCTATGAGAACTAAGCACAGCTAAAAGCAGTGAGACCAATGAAAACTTTGAGTTCAGAACCAAATTTGGAGAGATTACATGTGGTTACAGCAATTCAGAGCAACTGTGAGCCAGAGCAGTGCTATTCAAAGTAGTGGTTCTTGAGCTGGCGCTGGTCCTTGAACCATTGAATCTTGGACGTTGGCAAATGCCCACAAAACAAAGAAACAATTGTAGTCAATGGGTTCACATATGATGCCAGTCCCCAGCATGCTGGAAAAAAGTAATTGCTGGATCCCCATAGCAGATAGTTTGAGGAAAATTCAGCTAGAGATTATCTATATATGTGTGAATAGGGAATTTTCTAAAGAATCTTTTTGCACTAATTATATTCTGTTTTGTTTTTGTTTTTTCTTTAATAGTATATGTTCTGGATCTTTTCTCACTACAGAAAGATAACCATTAGCAAAAGTCTTTTTCTGTAGAGTTGGAAACAAATGGTGACTACCTCAAACATAGTTTCCTCTGGGGAAGGTTTCATATACAGTTGGCCCTCCATACCCACGGATTCCTTATCCACAGATTCAAGCAGCCATGGCTTGAAAATGTTTTTTAAAAATTATAAATTCCAAATAGCAAATCTTGATTTTGCCATTTTATATAAGAGACACCATTTTGCTATGCCATTGTATTTAATGGGACTTGAGCATCCACTGATTTTGTTATCCATAGGGGTCCCTGAACCAACCCCCAGTGGATACCAAGGGCCCACTGTATATTAAAGTTACTTAACTAAATCCAGTTTTGTTGTCTTTCTCTATAGGCATTTCAGTGGTGGACTGTACACATCTACACACTCATCTCCAGGTGCCTCCCAAGTTTTGGGATGTCTATCATATTACAGGTAATATAGTTTAGTTTTCTTTAGTACTTCACAAATATGTGGTTTGCTGAAAGTGGGTAAAACAGAACATTCATTCTTCATAATAATATTTTTTTAAAAAATATCAGTGGGTTTTAGCTTGGTTATCCTGCCTCTCCATCACTTTCCATCCCCTGCATGGGTTCTATGCAACTTAACAAGTTTTTAAACTCTGTACTTTAAGACACCCTTCCTCAACCACACAGTTTCCAGAAGGATTAAACTACACTCCTCATCATCCCCAGCCATTTATGGTCCAAGATACCTGGAAAGTGCCAGGTTTAAGAGATCAGTTCTCAAATAATCATCAAATCATCATCATCATCATCATGATTTATTTATATATGTCAAAGGTGCTGATAGCTTACCTGCTGGGGGGTTGTTTTGGAAGATAATGGATTATGCAACAAATTAGCAGAGATTCCACAAGTTAAATCATTTCCAGTTGATCTCCCCATTTCTCACATTTAGTATCAAAAAAATGATATCCACAGTTACCTGTTTTTTGTATTGCAATTTTCTTGCTTCAGCTAAGCAGCTGTCACCAAATTGCTTCTTTCAGGTATCCTCAAATTACCTTATGCTGAAATTGTAGAACCATTTGAAGCATGGTTCAACGAATCTGCAGGAAAAAGCCGTATCCAATATTATCAAGGTAAGCAAAGCAAATAGTGAGATAATGGTGATAGCCCAGTTAAAGCAGCCTCTTTTCTATTTTTCAAATAAATATAGACATTGGTTTTGGAAAAAGTGGAAGCTTCTTTGTCTTAGGTAAAGGCTATTTGTCTATATAGCCTCATATTGACTACTCTGCTCTCTTGAGAAGGGAACTTTCCAAAGCATTGCTTCATTGTTGTTGTCCTCAGTGGATATTTCTATCTAGCCTTTCCACCATCTGAACACTTTATGCTCAGAACAAACTTGTGAGGTGGGTTAGACTTTGCACTGAAGATGACAGGGACTGAACCTGGGCTATGTTATATGTTATGTCTCCTCTCCATTCTTTCTCCTTCATTGGTGCCTTGTGTTGTTATACTGATTACATCTCAATTGTTTGTGCACCCTAGCTATTTCTGGAGCCAGAATATCTGAATTTGAATAAGGATAGGAACAAGGATGACTGGGAAAACAGAACATTTTATGGTAGACTTGGAATCCAAGGAGGCCCTGTGCAGGCCATAATCCCATTACCAAGATAGAATAACTGAGGATAAGATATGTTTGAGGATATTTATTCAAAATCATTGTCCTTGTACTAATTGCTCAGATGTCTCGAGATATTCTGGAGCCAATCAAAGAAAGGATGTTAGTAAAGAACAGGCAACATTCAGAGCAGCTAGTTACTGATCTAGACACTAGCAAACTGAAGGTGTGCATGGTTATGGTATAGAGTTAAGCTGGGATTTTAGTGGAAATTTGGAATTTTTATTTTTATGGTTCTTTATCTTTAAACCAGACTTGGATTGATCCACCCTTCAAAGAGAGCAATAGAGGGGAAACCTTGGTCTTCCAAATGTTTTGTACTATAACTTCCATCATTCCTTACTGCTGGCAATGCTGGCTAGGGCTTCTGGAAGTCCAGAACATCTGGGAAGCCAAGATTTCCCCACTCAGGAAAGAACGTGCTCTGAAATACACCTGAAATACATTCCGCAGGCTTTTGTGGTCTCTTCCAACTCTATGAGTCTATGAAACAGAAGATCTAGACTCTAGAAAGAAGGATGGGAGAGCTGATGGTTATCTTTCTGTAATGACAAGCTGATTAAGAATAGGCAATATGATCAAAACCTTTGGTTCTGATTTGAACCATAAAGTAATAATAATGCACCTGTAGAAATATCACCCATTACTATCTGAGTACTGAAACAAAGACAGAAGACTGGTCAAAGAACTATATATGCCTAGATTCAAGTGTTGTTGTTGTTGTTGTTGTTAAGTTTTATTTATAGAGCGCTGCAAATTTACACAGTGCTGTACATACAACCAGTTAGAAATAGAATAAAATGAAATAGGCAAGATGCTTCTGGCATGCTGGCACTGATCATATTTTATCACAGGCTGTCACTTTTGTTATGGGCAGAAACTCATAGACTTTAAGAGTTAAATAAAAGTGGGGAAACAATGGTTTTCCTGCTATTGTCAACATAAGTGATTAGAAAGGGGTACCCGTTGATAGTGATGTCCACTAGATAGCAATTATGGTAGCTGAGCCTTACTCCATAATGGCCAGTCATGCAAGTGCACGTTAAACAAATGATTTCTCATTTTTATTTAACTCTTATTAAAGAGACAGCTGTAGGAGCCGGTTGAAAAGCTGGCACACAATTTTGGAGGCAGTTTCTCAATGCAATGAAATCTTTAATACCATCGAACTACTGTCTGCTAATGACTACTGTTTTATTTCCATTGGGCGTTTCAGTTCCATCTGATATCATTGTTTACAATCTTCTACCCACCTATGCAGATATATAATAATTTGGCAAAGTGGGCTGAAGTCCATCCACTAAAGCTTATGCGACATAAACTTGTTCAGCTAAAATGTAACACTTTTTGAAATATTTGGTGGTACCCTACTTTTCTTCTTCTCCAGGCCAGGTGATTACCTATCAGTTTGGTGGTGAAAAACCTTATGGGGCTAGCTTCAAGGTGACCCCTGAAACCACAGAAACCAAGGCCAACTTTAAAGAATGTTTCCGGGTCAATGGAACTTCTAACAAACCCATCAGGGCTCAAAGTGTCTTCCCTAGCTTAACCGATTTCAAGGTGAGCTCCTCACGCTCCTTCTTCCCAGCATCTTTTTACATGGGAAAAGCTCTCATTAGACTCAGTTGGACTCACTTCTTAATAGACTGTATAGGGTTAAAGATATAAATAGCATTTTCATTTACTTACCAAGAGAAAATATAGAATATTATACAGAAAATAATGCATGTATATATTTATTAATAAACATTTAATATGCTCAGATTGAGTTTTAGATGTTGCCAAATATTTTATTTCATCTGACCTTTAATGATGTCTACTTCTTTCTACCACTATATTAGTTTATTCTTTTGCCTCTCCTGTTGTCAGCTGCAGTTTAATATTTTTGGAACCATTCAAAATGTAGTTTTGTAATTTCGAATAAGGAAGACTCAATCTGTAGTGTGTGTACACTTGTCCATGATTTTAGGATCTAATGTTGCATATGAATTGTATTTGTTATTTACATTCCTCAATAGCCTGCTAATAATATTAACCCTTCACTCAATTTTGTTCACTCACACTCTAATCCCAGGCTATAGGGTTGGATAATTACAAGGGACAGCACTGCACAGTCCTGGAGAGTGTATCCTTTTGGGGCAAGAAGAAGAACACCTATAAATTGTGGGTGTCAAATGCTTCTACAGAAGCTGTACCAGTACACTATGAGATGTGGGGATTCAACACACTCCTGGGCTCCCACTATGACAAATATGAGATAGACTATACCAGCTTTTCCCACAGCTTCCCATCTACCATCTTCAATCTTCCTCATGGTATGTACAGAGCAATGTTTTCTCTTTAACAGTTTTTGCCATAAAGTTCCATCGTGATGATCAATGGTACAGTACAGAGAAGTGGTTCTCAACCTTCAGCCCTCCAGGTGCTGTTGGACTTCAAGATGCATACTGACTGGAGGTTTTAGGAGCTTAAAGCATCTGGAGGAACAAAAGATGAATTGTAGAAGAGACCACAATGGCCATCCAGTCCAACCCCATTCTGCCATGCAGGAACTCCCAACCAAAGCATACCTGACAGATGGCCATCCAACCTCTTTTTAAAGACCTCCAAGGAGGGAGACTCCACCACAGTCTTCGAGGAAGCAATCTGTTCCACTGTCGAACAGCCCTTACTGTCAGGAAGTTCCTCCTAATGTTGAGATGGAATCTCTTTTCCAGTAGCTTGCATTCATTGTTCTGGGTGCTATTCTCTGGAGCAGCAGAAAACAAGCTTGCTCCCTCCTCAATATGACATCCCTTCAAATATTTAAACAGGGCTATCATATCACCTATTAACCTTCTCTTCTCCAGGCTAAACATACCCAGCTCCCTAAGTCGGCATGGTTTCCAGACCCTTCACCATTTTAATCGCCCTCCTCTGGACACGCTCCAATGTTTCTCAATGTCCTTTTTTAATTGTGGTGCCCAGAAATGGACACATTATTCCAGATGGGACCTGACCAAAGCAGAATAGAGTGCCACTATTACTTCTCTTGATCTAGACACTATACTTCTAGTGATGTAGCCTAAAATTGCATTGGCCTTTTTAGCTGCCTCATGGCACTGTTGACCTATGTTCAACTTGTGGTCTATTCAGCCAGGTGTCCCCCATCCTATATCTGTGCATTTCATTTTTCAACTCATTTAACATAGTATGTAACAGTGTGTGTCTGAAAATAATTTGTTGTCAATGTTTTCATATTTGTCCTGCAAGGTACACAGAAAGCAACATAGACCTGAAGAAGAGTAATAATCTGTAGCTGATTCACACTTGGCAGTGACAGTAATTTCTACTTCTCATAGGTGTACAGTGTTCCCACTGGCCTGGGGGTGGACCAGAACACAGTCTCCTGGCCAATCCCATGCAGGAATTTGTTGAGGGAACTGGAGAAGTCAGTAGAGTCCATGAGCACCTGTTCCATCATTACAAGGAGAAGTTCCAAAAGACCTACAAGAGTGAGAAGGAGAAGGAGCACAGGAAGCGCCATTTCATCCACAATGTAAGGTACAACAGGCAGCCAAGAGAGGAGCAGAAGAATGCAGAGCTGGCCAAATCTGAGGCGCAGCTGCAAACAGCATCTCTAATTTCTCCAAGTCAAAGTGCATAGTACTAGCACTTAGAAAAGTTGCTTTTGTTGGACCACAACCAGCAGAAATCCCTGGGGATTCTGGCAACAAAAATCCAAAGAAAGAACTTTTCCAAGTTCTGCAGCCATATAGATGCAGCTGTCTTCATTAGAGAAAAACACAGAATCACCACATCTCAGTCTGTGTATATGCTCATGTTGTGGATGCCATTTTAATTTGCACTGCTCTTAGTTCCACACACATGGGCTCTGTATATTTCTTAGGTGTTTATCACATGGAGGTTTTTGCAGCTTTTTGCAGCTCAGATCCAGAGTGACTGCGGGTCCAACGATGCGAATTCATGTTATAACGTGAATGTGTTATCAGACGCGATTCCTTTCTATGCGCAGTGAATCCAAAGTGACTTCTCATTTTGATGAATTTGGAAAAAAGTGAATTCACAGAATTCACTTTCAAGCTCACTTTGATTTCACTCTGAATTGGTCTGGTGTGGAATGCAACTTTGCTTCTGCTCTGGTACAGCACTGCAAACCCCCCGGGTTGCAAATTTCCCAGGATGCAGTGCTGCAATTTCTCCCAATTTACTTTCGGTGGTCCTTTCACTTTCAGGTCAACTTTCAAGGCAACTCATTTTTTATATGTGTGTATGTGTGTGAATGTGAATGTACAGATATGTCTGTCTGTCTGTCTATGTGTGTGTTGAAATTGCTGAAATGGAAGGGAAAATAAAAAAGGGGATGAAGAAGACACAGAAATATTCACAAGGCAAATATTCATGCAATCACGCAATTACGCAAAACAGGGAACAAGAACTTGCACCCCTTTTCACCCCGGAAACATAGGTCACGATGCATTCAGACCCCCACTGAGCATGCGCAAGGGTGCCGATTCGAATTGTTGAATCCCACCAGTGTGGTAATACAATTTGCACTCACTCTGCTTTGCTTGAATCCACATCACGTGACTTGCCTTGGACTCGATTCCCCCTTGATTCGTAAGGGCAACGGAAGGGCAACCAGGTGTGATAAAACATTCATGTTATAACATGAATTTGCATAGCTGAACCAGGAGTCACACCAGATCTGAGCTGCAAAAACCTCAGTGTGATAAACACCTTAGTGTAAACTTGAAGAACCTGTGTGCAAGATAATACTCTGATGAGTGTAGATATACATCACAGGCAACAATGCTGCTCTCGCAATATTTTCAAATCTTGTAGGTGGGCAGCAGAATGATGGTTTTTCAAATCCTTGTTTTTGCTTGTCCCCTTCTCTGTTTCCTTCCAGGTATATTCATTCCAAAAACCGTGCCCATCTCTCCTACAAACTGTCTATGAACCATTTGACTGATCGAACCCCAGAAGAGATTGCAGTGATGAGAGGGAGGTTAAAGGCTGGACAACCTAATAAAGGCTGGGCCTTCCTATCACAACAGTATGATGGCCTCATCTTGCCAAACAGCCTGGACTGGAGGCTTTATGGTGATTATTGTATAATTATTTTATCTATATACTAGGAACATTGATATGTCTCCTTTCCCGCAAATGAGGCCAAGGCAGAGTACAGATCTCTGCTCTTTCCTACTTCATCTTCACAACAACTTTGAGGTAGGTCAGGGGTGGTAGTCAAAGTTGACTGGCCCCAGGTTATAAAACCAGTGACTTTTATCATCATCACCACCTCGTTATTTATACAGTATCCCACCTTTTTCCCAGACTGGCCTACGAATAGCAGAAAGCTACCATAAAAACATATACAGCTAAAAACATACAAAAGTGAGTTAAAAATAATATTAAACTAACAGTAGAATTAAAATCGTTTAAAAGATAACTTTAAAACCAAGACTGGAAACAACCCGCACCATGAAAACTCCTTTCTTGTTAATTTCCAGTTTGGGCTAAGTGAGAACTTGAACCCAGATCTGTCAAATCCCAGGCCAACAATGTACCACTACACTGCACTGCAGTTTAATCAAGGTGCACAGCATTGTCCTGAATGTGTCAAAGAAAGGAAATACAATTTTTAGTTAAAATTAAAAACAACACTCTCATTTGGGAGTTTAGCATACTGAGTTAAGACATTTTTCTTTAAGACTCAAAAATCTTATTTCTTTTGCAGCCCAGAAAATTTTACTCTAGTATTCAGCTTCTGTCAAACTGTTATTTGCTTGGTAAACATGTATATGTATGGTAGAAGTCAGAGATTTTTTGTTTCTTTGTTTGGACAGTACTGTTCATATCTCCATATCTATGTATCTTGTCCCCAATTTGCTCCCTAATGAAGGCGCTGTGACCCCAGTCAAAGACCAGGCTGTGTGTGGTTCCTGCTGGAGCTTTGCTACCACTGGAACACTGGAGGGTGCACTCTTTCTCAAGGTGAGAACCTACACATATAAAATAAATATTTGCACCCCTGATTATCCAGAGTATTAGTAAGAACCCCTCATTATCCAAAGTATAAGGTGCAATTGTGCAATTGGTTTTCACACAATGTTGTGTGCAAACCGCTAAGAATCTGACCAGAAAGAGACATGAACCAGCAATTAGTCATTTTCAGGAAAATATCATGAATTCATTTCCGTTTCATTCATGGTATCACTTTTTGCACAATTGCTCTAGTGTGAAAGCTACAGTATTTGCAGTTTATTCACAGGATTCTCAATTTTTAACTTCTTGCCAGATTATCCATGGTTCTTTGGGATGAGTTTACTTCCAGTGCTGCTTTGTCATGTGCAGTTGCCAAGAGGAAATCAGCCTTTTATGCTATTTTTTAAACTTTCCTGTCTTCTGGATAATGTTTTGTTCTTTTTATTTAGGTTGCATATCATTCCTGGAAAAGTAAGGGACAGTACAGTATATTTTTAATAAAGAAAATGGTGTGAATAAAATTGTTTATTTCTCTGGGTGATTTTGTTTGCTGCCATGTGTGGGACATGTTACTTTTGCAAAAACGGAATTCCCAAACCATCTTTTAATAACTTTAACTTTATTACGGCCAATTGGCAAGCACACAAACCATCAAGATTTACACACATGTGTGTGAAAACCAAATGCACATTCTACCCTCTTTCTTGCTTTAGTAATGAGCCTCTAACACGTTAGTGTGTTGTGCATGTGAAAACCATTCACGCACTTTTGTACTTTTGCGGGATGCAGACGCTTTAACCATTATTGGGATGGAAGTATGTATGGTCCCCATGTGATAAACTCCATAGAATTCAGAGTCAAGGAATTTAGCAGCAGGAGGAAAAACGCTAAGATACTTAGCGCAGAGGGAGAACGTGGGATTCCTTGTGTGCAGAATATCCTAATCTTTGGGTTTTTTAAGGTAGACTTAAGAAGACATCCATCCAAAATTTTGGAGAACTGCTGCTGTTCAGTGTCAACAAGACTGATCTACATAGGGATAGAAATTGTGTGGCTCCAGACATCTTTGTCTACAGTTCCCACCATTCCTTTCGCTTGGGGTTTCTGGCTAAGGCCACTGGGACATGCAGTCCAACCATATCTGGAGAGCAACATGATTTTCACCCCTTAGCTATATCAGTCACTACTGTGACTCATTATATAGCGACAGAATGAATATCAGCTGTAGCATCATTCAAAGAACTACCTTTCTTTCTTTCCCCACAGACTGGAGTGCTCATTCCACTGTCTCAGCAAGCCTTAATAGATTGTTCCTGGGGCTTTGGAAACCATGCCTGTGATGGTGGCATGGAGTGGCATGCCTATGAATGGATCATGAAGCATGGCGGAATTCCCAGCACAGAGTCTTATGGGCCATACTTGGGGCAGGTGAGTCCACAACATACCTGGAAGGAAAGTGGCAGTTTCACTGAGAATAAGAATTATGATGCACACCTTGAATTTTGTAGGTGACATATTGTTACTTATACCACACATCCCTACTTGTGACCTATTTTTTAAAATAAATTTAAAACTTATATGTCATAAGTTATGTAAATTTGCCATATTATAACAACAAAGTTATTATGTCTTTCTTCCTTTAGTTCTCTAGCAATAATTATCTTTCATTCTATTGCTAATATTCCATAGAGTCTTATTTTTGTCTATAGCCATTCTAAAGATATTCTCAGTCTTAATATATACAGTAAATGCTGGAAACCATAAAACTGGAGGCTGAATGGTGATTTAACAGCTTTCTCAAATTCACTATCAGTATTCTAAGCAATAGGTCACAACTAGGTTTCCTGTATATTTTACTGTTACCTACTTGTGACCTATGGAATACTGATAGTGAATTTGAGAAAGCTGTCAAGTCACCGTTCAGACTTCAGTTTTATGGTTTTGGGTGCTTTATATTCATTTTATGTCCAATACCTTTTTCTGCCCGACACAAAAGACAAAATAAACCCTGTTCCCATTTTGTGTGCAGAAGAAATGGGAAGAAATGGGAACCTACAAAGTAATGAAAGGATCTTTTTTGATGCCTCCCTTTTCAAACTGAAATTTTTCAAGAGAAGGGAATTATTTACCACTCCTGACTGGTTAAAATGCTAATGTGTGAATAAGACAAATGTAAAGGTATTCTTTTGTAAAACACTCAGCACAGGCACTTTGAATAAATGGTAGTTGCAGGCCTAGATATGAAAATGGGTGTGATCTCACTGAAAAATTGTTATACACTCATCTCTCCATATTTACGGATTTGATATTTGTGGATTTGATTATTCACGGATTTGATTAATATGTTCTCTCTAGGAATATCTAAGTCCACCAGCGCAACTCTATGGTCAACTTTAACTAAAAATTGCACTGAAAGACCTAGAGATTCCTAGAGAGAATACTCTACTAGGCATTTGTAGCTCCTCCAATGCAGTTCTATGGTCAGTGTCTGTCGGACGTTGGCCACAGAGTTGCACAGGAGGAACTAGAGATTCCTAGAGAGGGGTCCTCTCAGGTAAAAACAGGGTGTTTTTGTTATTTGCACTTTTCCCATATTCACGGGGGTCTTGTGCCCCTAACCCTAGCAAATATGGAGAGACAAGTGTATTCTTCGTCACTACATAAAGTGTTGTATCAGCTCTTCCTTTGGTGTTAGTAGAAATCAGTTTTCTTTAAGACAGTCAGAGTTTATAACTTCATTGAAAACATAGACCCGTTACAAACGGGCCTTTGCGGCGCCCCCGTCACATGCTAGGGGTTGGCCGAGGACCTAGCGTCCATACAGGCCTCACCCCTAGCACGTGATGGGGCCATAATAATGGCGGTGCCCTATACACATGGGTGCTGCCATTTTGACATGCCAGACGCATTATAGCATCCATATGTCGTGCCCCGGATGTGATGCTGTGAGTGCGCGGTTTGGCTGCTACGGTTCCTGGACGCAGCAACCGGCAGCGATGGCAGAGCACCACTTTTCGGAGGTCTGTAACCCGCCATACTAACCAAGAATACAAGTAGCAGATTCACAGCAGGGATGGAAAATTCCTTTCCCCTTTTCTGCTGTGATTACAGTATTTTTATCTCTCCCCAACACCAGATGTCCTCTGCATTTTAACAACACAATTACCCTACTGGATTATATCACATGCTGCTGTTGTTCAGCATCCAAGAGCTCACTAGACAACTCTGGGAAGTCCAGAAGCACAATATGGATGTGATAACAGGGTGACCAGATGTCCTCACCACAAAGGAGGACAAGGTGCAACAAAAAGTAGGGTATTCAAGAGAAATGGAGGAAATTACAACGTATAAAAGCTAAAAACACGCACATAAATGTAAATTCATGCTTCTTAGTCATGCCCAAAACAGAGGACATTTTGGAATTCCTCCTGGACAAAAGGTTGAAATGTAGGACATGTCCTGGAAAAGGAGGGTGTCTGGTCACGCGGCTCTAGACATACACTAAGGCTGCATCCACACTGCAGAAACAATCCAGTTTGACACCACTTTAACTGCCCTGGCTCAATGCTATAGAATTCAGGAAATTATAGTTTTGTGAGCCATTTAGCCTTCTCTGTCTGAGAGCTCTGGTGCCACAAGAAACTACACTTCCCAGAATTCCATAGCATTGATTGATGGCAATTAAAGTGGCTTCGAACTAGATTATTTCTGCATTGCTGATGTAGCCTCAGTCTACCTGTGTGGATATTTTTACATTGTAAGCCTGAGGGCAGGGAACCGCCTAATTAAAAATTAGTCCTGCCTGGAATAAGAATTCAGCCACCATCTTGAAGGAGAGAGAGGCAGGCTAGCTCCACCAAGCCTGCCTGGAAGAAGACAAGCCCTCCGCTCATCCTCCATCTTGAGGGAGAGAGAGGCAGGCTAGCTCCATCAGTCCTGCCTGGAAGAAGACAAGCCCTCCCTTCATCCACCATCTTCAGGGAGAGAGAGGCAGGCTAGCTCCAACTGTCTACCTGGAAGAAGAAGAGCCCTCCCTCCGGTCCATCTGCCTTGGTCCAGGCCTCAGAGGGAGAGAAGAATGCTGGACCTGATCCTCTCCCCTCCTCACCATTCCCTTCTCCTTTTGTGTCGTGTCTTTTAGATTGTAAGCCTGAGGGCAGGGAACTGTCTATTATCCCCTCTCTTGTAAACCGCTCAGATTCCCAGTGATTGGGTGGCATATAAATAAAACCTATTATTATTGTTGTTGTTGTTGTTGTTGTAAGCCGCTCTGAGAGCCTTTAGGGCTGAAGGGCGGGGTATAAATACCGTAAATAAATAAATAATCAATAAATATTTAAACAAAATATGGCTTTGGAGACTAAAATGTCCCATCCTGGTATATGAGGGTTAGCCCACATTGTTTTGTGAGAGCTAGGGATGTGGCGTGTAAATTAACACAGTGAAAAAGATTTGTTCTTGTTGTTGTTGTTGTGTGCCTTCAGGTCATTTTTGACTTATGGCAACCCTAAGGTATTTATACATTTTTCTTGGTAAGAGTTGTTCAGAAGAGGTTTGCCGTTGCCTTCCTCTGAGGCTGAGTGTGGCTTGTCCAAGGTCACCCATGGGTTTCATGGCTGAGCTGGGAACTGAACCCTGCTTTCCAAGGTTGCAGGAGAACACTCAAAACACTGTGCCATCTACACTAAATAAAGTTGCAGACTTCTATCTGAAACTGTCAAATAGCTTTCTTGCAGTGAAAATAGATATGTGTGCTTCTTGTTCTTGCAGAATGGCTACTGTCACTACAACCAAACTGAACAGATGGCAGCAGTCTCTGGCTTTGCCATTGTGCCACCTGGAAACACCACAGCCCTGAAGGCTGCTCTCTACAAGCACGGCCCTGTGGCTGTGAACATTGATGCTTCCCACAAGTCCTTTGCATTCTACTCCAGTGGCATCTACTATGAACCAAATTGTGGTAAGTCAGATTTTCACTGTTTAGTTCAAAGCCTCAGTGGGGTGGAAATGCAGCAGTGGTGTAGTGATACATTTCGAAATGCCACCCTTTAACTTGCCTGTACCAAGATTTTAAAATACATATACTTGACTATAAGTCGACCCATGTATAAGTCAAGTGCAGGTTTGGGGGCTAAAATTATGGACTTTGATATGACTCATGTATAAGTAAAGGGTAAAATTTAGGGGCATGTGACAAATGATCTATAGGATGAAGCAAAGGAAAATGATGCCGAAGAACTTAACAAAATTCCAGCAGGCATAACTGTTTGTGCTCATACTAAGGATGAGAGAGCAAAGAGGGATCAGTGCTTTCAGGACAGATTATACTTTTGCCTTTCACCAAGGGATGGTTCCCTTTTTATAAGAGTTAAAGTACAGTACTTACATTGACCCATGGATAAGTCGACTCAAGTTTTTTGGGTCAATTTTTTGACTAAAATTTCTAGACTTATAAATGAGTATATACAGAATGCTTTTGGTATATTTTTTGATAATTCCAATGTATTGAAGATGTAAGTTAAGATTAGGGTATACTATCAGATATTTCTTGACCCCAAAGTCTGTTTTTCACAGCACTACTACTTTGCTGTGTTCACCAAAATCAACAACACAACACATTGTGTGTTTGTGTGCCAGTATGGTATATTGACTGACACCAAAAAGTACTTTTGTTGTGTGCTTTCAAGTTGTTTCTAACTTATGGAGACTGTAAGGTGAACCTATCATAGGGTTTTCTTGGCAAGTTTCTTCAGAGAGGGTTTGTCATTGCCGTCCTCTGAGGCTGAGAGAGTGTGATTTGTCCAAGGTCACCGATTGGGTTTCCACGGCTGAGCTGGGATTTGAACCCTATTTTCTCAGTGTACTAATCCAACACTCAAACCAATGCACCACACTGGCCCTCCAATACCACCCTCTCCAAACAAAAAAATAAATAGATTTGCTCCCTTTTTTGGTTTTTTAAAAAAGTATACATAGCCATTCTGCAGAAACCATTTACAAATGTTCAGGTGAGAATGGAGCCGAATGCCTACATTGTTGATTTAGCTCTGTATGGATTCTGCGACAAAATGTGACTTGCGAGGACAAAAAACGTCCCCTACCGGCCGCAATGCATGAGAATTAATCACATTACCATATTGGCTCTCCGTCTTGCCATATTGGCACTCACATTGGACTCTTTTCATATCTTTTCTTCTAGGAAACAGAAGTATGGATTTGGATCATGCAGTCCTAGCAGTAGGATACGGAAACCTCGAAGGGGCTAACTACTGGCTCATCAAGAATTCCTGGTCTACATATTGGGGCAATGATGGCTACATCCTCATTTCTATGAAAGAGAATAACTGTGGGGTGGCAACTGCTGCTAGCTACCCAATCCTGGCATAACGGGGAAGACTGGTGAAGATACCAAATGATTTCTAGTGTTCAAGATCTCTGATGAAACCTATTTTATGACAGCATCCCATTAACTTGAATTAGGGAGGACTTCGGGGATATTCATTCCGCAGTGCAGAAATAATCTGGGCTGGCATCACTTTGACAGAGCTGCAACCAACTTCAGTTCTTCGGATTCTATAGCATTGAGTTGTGGAAATTAAAGTGATGCCAAACTGGGTTATTTCTGCAGTGTGGATGCACCAAGGGGGAAGTCTCTGAAATAGGCAACATGAATATGTGATTTAACACCTCAAATCTATTTGGAGAAAGCTTCTGCCATAAACTGCTAAGTATTTAAGGTGCCACAGTAATCCGTGTTGTTTCAATATATTTTACTCATTTAATCCAAATATTTTACTGGCTGAAACAAAAGACAAGTTGGTGCTCCCTCCCACCCTTACATTCTTTCTACATAAGCCAACAAGACTAGCAGTTGAATCTTGCTTCAACACCTACAATGCAATAGTATCCTCCATCAAACAGGGGAACAGGCTACAGCAGATATGCAGAATACATTCTTTAGCACAGTGTTTGTCAAGCTTCAGCTGCCAAGTGTTGTTGGATTGCACCTCCCATCATTCATTGCCAGCATGACCAGTGCACAATAGTATTCAAAGCCCAAAGCACAACAACATCTGGAGACTTGGGTTTGATTATCATTGTTCTAGAACCAATGGTAAAATCCAAAGTGCATGCTCTTATTCAGACAGTCTCTATAGCAACATCCCCATGGAGAATCTAAAAGTGCAGCTGGCTATGTTTATTAGAACTTGAAGCAAGATTCAGCAGTTTTAATCTCCACCAAGAATAGATCTTCTGTAAAGCTACCCTTCAACACTTTGGATTGCAAGAGGTATAGGTCATAACAGTTCATCATTGCTGGGAAAATGCATTTCCCTTCCAGTTACTGTGGATAATGCATGTAAATTCAGAGAGAACAGGAGAGTCCAAGCAAATGCCAAGTAAAGTTCCTGCTAATCCAAAAGTCCTGTGTCTTTCATCCCTGTCGAGAACACACCACAATTCTCCAAAAGCGGAGAATTGCCAGGAGTCTCCTTCCCCCTCAATATCACAAACCATTTACAGCCTGAGAAAACAGCTTGACTTTGCACGATAGGACTGCTCTGCCTATCAATATTATACCAAACCATATTGCTGTAGCAACTCTTGTCTTCCCAAACACTTGATTTCATTTTTTCCTGAGTGGCTGGAACAAAAAAGAAAAGAAGCATATTAGAGTACATAAAACTCATGTTCTGTGAATAAATGATATGCATCAAATGAACACACATGGATTCAACGAAGTTATTTATGTGTCTAATGCCTCCCAAGTAATGTTGTGAATTCTTCATGTCTGATATGTAAAGCACGTAAAAGCCAATGTTTGGCCCTTATCAGATGAGTCTGGAACTGGGGCTCTCCAGCACTGGGCGGTTCGAATTCACGTTATTTCGCACAATACCATCATACCTGGGAGCCCCTCCGAATTGGCAGGATTCAAATTGGCCAATACGCATTCGCGCGAAGTGCATTCAGTGCAGAATGTTTGGTCACACCGGTGCTCAACATGAGGATTGGCCGATTCGTATCGGCCCCCTCGCACATGCTCAGTGGTGCCCTGCA
>NC_056530.1:4280632-4374164 GCF_019175285.1 Sceloporus undulatus
ACTTCACTGGCTGCCCATCAGTTTCCGGGCCCAGTACAAGGTGTTGCTTATCACCTTTAAAGCCCTAAATAGCTTGGGTCCAACCTATCTTCAGGACCGCCTCCTTCCATATACAATCCTTCCCGCACACTTAGATCCTCAGGGGAAAATCTGATACAGCCTTGTAAAACTAGGCTGTCAATGACCTCCCAGAGGACCTTCTCAGCTGTTGCTCCCAGATTGTGGAATGGCTTGCCGGACGAGATCGGTCCTATTACCACCCTAAATAGCTTTTAAAAAGCTATAAAGACGGATCTTTTCCGGCAGGCCTTTCCTGAATAGTTCTCCGGCCATCGGAAGAACTCTAAGATCTCCAGCTGCACTTTAGTCACGGTCTAAAGTTTAGTTTAATTTTATTTTTATGTATGTTTTTTTAAGCTCTTACATCGTTTAATTGTATTTTAAGAGGGGAATTGAGGATTTTGGAATGCATGTTTTTTTAATCTTTGTAAGCCGCCCTGATAGAGGGGCAGGATATAAATAAATTTTATTATTATTACTATTAGTAGTAGTAGTGGTAGTAGTAGTATTTGCCCATAGGGAAGCATTGGGGAATACTTGTCCACAGGGAATCGTGGGGATTGCTTGCCCATAGGAAAACATAGGCTTTACTTCCCCATAGAGAATCATTAGGGAATACATGCCCATAGAGAATCAAGTAACCCCCATGTTTTTTATGGGCAGGTGTTCCCATTGTTTCCCTATGGACAAGTACTGTCCTTTGTTTTAGTGTGTCCCTTTCAACTGAATGAGGGGCCTCAAAATGTATTTGAATCAGTATTTCAGCCGAGTGAAATGCCTCTGTCTGTATCTGAATCAATATTTGAATTGAGATTAGGTCAGCAAGGTGCCTCAAAATGTATTTGAATAATAATAATAATAAATTATTTATACCTTGCCTCTCCGTTAAAGATCAAGGAGGCTAACAACATTAAAATATTAAAATACAATAAAATACATTGTCCCAGAAACCCACCCAGCCACCATAACCATCAACTGTAAAAAATAACAATAAAACAATGCTGTTAAAATTATTAAAACAGACAAGACAGGGTAGTCAATGAAGGCAACTGAGATGCTAATCTAGGAATCAATCAGTATTTCAGCTAGCACCTTTGAGACTAAGTAGACGTCGTAGTATAAGCTTTCATTGACTTGGTCTACTTCCTCAGATGTTACAACTTGTTCTACGTAGTTAGTCTCAAAGGTGCTGCAAGATTCCCCTTGGATACTGATGTTCCAGACTAACAGGACTATGTCTCTGAATTTATTTGTATGTTATGCTTTAGTCAAACATCTTCCAAGGTGCAAAGGAATCTTGTAGCACCTTTGAGACTAATTAAATGAAAGAAGTTGTAGCTTAAGCTTTCATAAATTTGGGTGCAAAACACACTGCAGAAATAATACAGTTTGAAACCGCTTTAACTTCCCTGGCCCAACGTTAGGGAATTCTGGTAACTGTAGTTTTGGGATACATTGAGCCTTTTCTGTCAGAGAGCTCTGGTGCCACAATAAACTACAATTCCCAGGATTCCCTAGCACTCAAACTTGATTATTTCTGCAGTGAGGACTGGAACTTGGTCTACTTCCTTGGAGTCATGTAAGGAAGTAGAGTCATGTAAGGAAGTAGACCAAGTCTACTGTACTTCACACTGCTCTGGTGTCGCAACAAACGACCAATCCCAGAATTCCAAAGCATTAAACCATAGCAGTTAAAGTGGTGACAAACTGGATTATTTATGCAGTGCAGATGCAGCCACAGTGGAATATGTTGACCCAGAGGGTGGTGGACTCATTTTCATAGGAGGCCTTTAAACAAAGTTTGGATGTGTGTCTTTCAAGAGTGCTGTAGCTGTGTATTCCTGCATGGCAGGAAGTTGGATTAGATTGTCCTTGCAATCTTCTCCAACTTTGATTCTATGACTCTATTATCTATAAGAGCTTATGCTAAAATTGATCAGCTAGTCTTAAAGATGCTGCTGGATTCCTTCATCCCCCACCTCCTGCCTTTTCCACCTTGAAACAAGTGATCTGCTGGAGTGATTTGTCCATAAAAGTCTGTACTTTTTCCTACATTAATGTTAAAGTGAACAATGGCCAGGATAGGACTGTGAATTTTACCGTGAGTCTTTATGAATGTAATATTAGTCTTGTCAGTATCTCCTTCCTTAGGACACAGGATATTAGTATATGTTAACTGCTTTTTTTTAAACTTTTGCAGATATATTTATAACTTTATAAAGTCTTTTTCTTTCAGGAGTGTCGGATTGCACATCCCATGGTGAAGTGTACTTACTGTAGAACTGAATTCCAGCAAGAATGGTAAAGGCTCAGGCTATGTACTGTGGATTACTGAGAAAAGTTAGACCTGTTTACTTTGCAATATGTGTTAAAGAATGACTTTTTATTATTCATGTTTCCCAAACAAGAGTCTTTTTTTTTTTTTTGCTCTTTCTTTGCATACTGTGTGCCTTTAATGCTTGTTGACAATCTACAACACTTAAGCTTTTGTTTTAACTTTAAATGGTGGTGCATTACTTTAACATGGTTTTTCAGTCAGGCCTTTTGAGTTTATGCTCAAGCAGACAAAGTCAGTATTAGTATACTATATATACTCATGTATAAATCTAGAAATTTAGGTCAAAACCTGACCCCCAAAAAACTGACTCGACTTATCCATGGGTCAATGTAAGTACTGTATCTTAACTCTCACTTAAAAGAAGGAACCATCTCCCTCTACTCTCTCATCCATCCAGTCTTAAAAGTAAGCACACAGAGTTATGTCTGCTGGAATTTTATAAGTTCATTGACATTGTTTTGCTTTGCTTCATCCTTTAGATCCTTTGCTATATGCCCCTACATTTTACCCTCAATTTATCCACAGGTCATAGCCAAATCCATAATTTTGGCCCCCAAAACTTGCCCTTGACTTATACATGAGGTCGACTTATAGTTGAGTATATATGGTACTCATGAAATTCATGTCAATTTGGAAGTTATTTCTGAGCAGAGAAGTGGGTACTTGGCCCTACAGCTGTTGTTAGACTGCAGTTTTCATCAAGCCCAGATAGAAGAACTGGTGGAAGTATCATGAGAATTGCAATCCTCAGTGTCTATAGGGCCATGCATTCCCCAACACTGTGATAGAACTTTCTGTCAGGAAAAAACACTAGGTTCATGAGCTACCAATTAATGTGGCTGCTTTAAAAATGAAGTCAAAAATTGCTTCCTTGTGGTTGAGCTCCACAATTCACAGTTACAATCTGGAGAGGCTGATCTTGTTTGTTTGCATGGGCCAGCCCCTGTGGAGGCTTTATCACAAAGAAAAGTAATATTCCCAAGCACTGAGTGGTGGTTTTTTTATGGCAGTCATGTCATTTTAGTGACAGCCATGATATGGATCCAAGTGCTCTGAGAAAGCTGTATTCTGAACCATCAAACAGCCTCATAACAAATGCAACCACTGAAGTTAGAATAATTAACAATTTGTTGCTTGAAACTAAAAATAAACAAAATATGTAATGTTAAAGACATAGACTGAGAGCCCATAAACCAGATTGTTCTCCAGAAACCTTGAACAAAAATTCTCATCAGCCACAGTCCACATCAGCAATAGCTGGAAAAGCCTTGGGACTTGCAGTAGAATCCTGTATATGTCTAACCAGAAGTAAGTCTATGAGTTCACTTGGACTTACTTCCAGGTTAATGGGTATAGATTTGCAATCCACATTGTGCTGAACTGAGTGGAGATTACTTCTGAATTAGACATAGATAAGACTGCTGTGCAGAATGCAGTTACATTGGAAATCTCTTCTGCCCGATTAACCCTTCCTGAGCAGAATATATACCAGCATCTTCTATTAATTTAGATGCAGGAAATGGTTTCTTGATCTGCAATCACTTTCATGTGTTATGCCTTTTTTAAAACACCAAGTTAAAACACTTCATAGATTGATAATAATTGGCACATGATAATGAAATAATGTAGGATACATCATAAATGACATACAATTCATAAAAGCCACAAAGGCACTCTTTTTTCCTTTGTTCAGTTTATTCTATAATCCATAAATGCAAATCACATCAGCAATATCTTATTATATTCCTCTTTTTGTTCTTCTAGCAAAACCAATACAATATGCAAAAAGTGTGCTCAGAATGTAAAACTTTACGGAACGGTATGTATGAAAGTAATTTCCCTCTGTATATTGGAAAGTTTTCTTTATTCTGAAAGTGGTTAAAAGCAGTGGTGAGCTGAAAATAGACCATGATCCACCAATGATACTTGCCCATGTTCAATTAAAAAACCTACAGCACTCCAAACACTGCTGGACTCCCATTAGCCTCAGACAGATTGACAAATGAGCAGGGATTATGGGAACTGTAGTGCATCTGAAAAGTAACAGGTTGACTGCTCCAATTTTGCACTTGCTGTTCACTGGAATTCTTGCAAGAAAAGATAGACTACAGGGTACATGATCTCATTTAGCTAATGTACTTCATTGGTTTTAAATAAGATTGTCCACTCGAGACACTTTAACACAGATTACTAATGCCTTAAATGCCAGCTGACCCTGAATAAACACTTGCTTTATAAATATAAAACATTTTAGTGGAAAATAAGGATTCTTCCCCCCCCCCCCATGAAAATGGATAATCCACATAAAATGAGTAGCTCACCCCTGACTTAACACATAAAATAATTAGCTTGGATGAATGATCAAAGTAAATGTCACAATTGGCTTTGGAGTATAATACATTTAGCATTCACTTTTCTCAGTTCATTTAACTGAGAAAAGTGAAAAATGAAATATTGGTACCATTTGAGTATATAGAGATGGTGATACCTTCTACCTTTGATGCTTATCTTTTAAGCCTAAACCCTGCCAGTACTGCAACATAATTGCTGCATTTATTGGTAACAAGTGCCAGCGTTGTACAAATTCTGAGAAGAAATATGGACCACCTCATTCCTGTGAGCAGTGTAAACAACAGTGTGCCTTTGACAGGAAAGATGACAGGAAAAAAGTGAGTATCTCTGTTCTGATTCATTATGTGCCTAGATTCTGAGCATTGTCACATCCATCTGTGTCACAAGGCTCGGGAACATGTGACTCTCCAGATTTTGTTGAGCAACAATTGCCATCCCATTATCTCTCCAATGTTAGCAATGGCTAGTTTGAATTGTAGTCCAACAACATCTGGAAAGCAACAAGGGGCCTCATTGGCCTTTGAGTCCAAACCCCTGTTCAGTTTAGAAACACCAGTTTAGAAACATCCCCAGGAGGTAGCTGTCCAGCCTCTTTCTGAAGAAATTCAGAGACCCCCACCACCTCTCTAGGCAATTGGTTCCATTGCCAAACCACTTACTGTCAAGAACATTCCTTCTAATGTTCAATTACTCTGGAAGCCAGAGTCTGATTATAAAAGTCCTTCCTGGGCACCAGTTCGCTCCATACATCTGAAGAAGTAGATTGAGGTCCAAAATACATTACAGAAATAATCCAGTTTGAGACTGCTTTAACTGCCCTGGCTCAATTCTAGGGAATTCTGGAAACTGTAGTTTTGCGAGACATTTAGCCTTCTCTTTCTGTTGCTGCCACAACAAACTAGAATTCCCAGGATTCCCTAGCACAGAGCCAGCACAGTTAAAGCAGTCTCAAATTGGATTATTTCTTCAGTGCGTTTTGAACCAATGTCTACAAAAGTTTATTCTACAACTGAGTTAGTCTCAAAGATCCTACAAGATCCCTCTATGTAACTGATATTCTAGATCAGTGATGGTGTGCTTTTTAGAGACCGAGTGCCCAAACTCAAAGGCGTTCCTGCATCGGGTGTTACCCGGTGCCGGGGGGGAAGGCCTCCGAGGGGGGAGAAAGACAGGACTTCTGGAGGCAGGACTTTCCCAGAGACAGCTGGAGGCCCGGGGGAATATGAGGAACAGACATGTGCCTGTTCCTCCTCTTCTTTATGTTCCAGAGAGGGCACATGTGCCATAGGTTCATCACCGTGGTTCTAGATTAACATGGCTATGAATGTTGGAGGGTAATAAATCAAAGACAGAATCCTGAGGAGCTCCACTCCAGATTTTCTTCAAGTTTGAAGCACAGCTGATGACTCTTTCAGAACAGTTTTCCAACCAGTTATGGATCTTTCTGACAGTGTTTCCATATTTAATCAGTTTCTTAATCATAAATTGGCTGAAATTCAGATAAATGACATCCATAGCATTCCTACTGTATACTGAACTAATGTCAAAAAAAGATATAAGATTAGTTTGGCAGAATTTGTTCTTGACATACCCATAATGGCTCTTACTTATCACTGCATTGTCATCAAGATACTGCTAACAGACTCCTGTAATATCTGTTCCAATATTTTTCCTCTGCAGGCTGATTGGTCTGTAGTTTTCTAGATATTCTTTTGTGCCTTTTTTGAATAATCATGGCATGTATTGAAATAGCCAAGGGTTGGAAGCTTCTCTTTACAGTTACATTTCTGTCTTGGTTAAATAGAGTTTGACAAATAGTGCTTGCAGAAAAAATAATCTATCATCAGATTATCTGCCATCAGGGGCTAGTCTGAAGAAAGAGGCTCCTCCCTCTCTAACTGTCATCTTTCGGCCTCTGAGGGAGAGAGAAGGCTGGCCCAGTACCATCAGGGGCTAGCCTGAAGAAGGAGGCTCCTCCCTCTCTAACTGTCATCTTTCGGCCTCTGAGGGAGAGAGAAGGCTGGCCCAGTTCCATCAGGGGCTAGCCTGAAGAAGGAGGCTCCTCCCTCCCTAACTGTCATCTTTCGGCCTCTGAGGGAGAGAGTAGGCTGGCCCAGTTCCATCAGGGGCTAGCCTGAAGAAGAAGAGCCCTCCCTCCGGTCCATCTGCCTTGGTCCAGGCCTCAGAGGGAGAGAAGAATGCTGGACCTGATTCCCTCCCCCCCTCACCATTCCCTTCTCCTTTTGTGTCGTGTCTTTTAGATTGTAAGCCTGTGGGCAGGGAACTGTCTGTTATCCACTCTATTGTAAACCGCTTGGATTCCCAGTGATTGGGCGGTATATAAATAAAACCTATTATTATTATTATTATTATTATTGCATCCAAGCCTCCAAAGGACTACATGATGGTGATAAATTTGGTATTTCCTTTATACACAACTTGCAAAAACAAATAAATTTGACCGACCTCAAAGTCAAACTTCTGGACCAACCCATCTTGGCCACTCTGTTGCAAATACTGTTTATTTGTTTACATGTGGCATTATTATGAAATCCTGTTTGTATTGTAAATTGGTTAATAATAATAATAATAATAATAATAATACATTTTATTTATAGACCGCTATTCCGCAATGATCATAGAGGTGTACAGTAAAAAATTGCAATACAATACAAAATACAATGTGACAGTTAAAGGAGGGAGAAGTCTCGTCCTTCAGGCAGTCCCTGATGTTGCTGGATCTGCCTGATCGCTCCCTCTGAGGCCGAGATGACAGTTAAGGAGGGAGGGGCCTCTTCCTTCAGGCAGTCCCTGATGTTGCTGGGTCTGCCTGATCGCTCCCTCTGAGGCCGAGATGACAGTTAAGGAGGGGGGGTTATATTTCATTTGTTTCCTTTACTGAAATAGCAAGTTTTTAAACCTACATAAATATTAAAAGGAGCTTTCCTTGAAAGTTTTCATATATATATATATATATATATATCCAAGAATGCTCTGTAAAATTCAGATGTGCACAAACTAAAATATAATTGTGTTCCAACTGACAATTTTATTGAAGAAGTGCAAATTAATTTTTTTAAGTATAGATCATTCAAAATATTGAGCATTTTAAAATTCCAGTTAGTTGATGTGCCATTTTTTTGTTTGTTTGGTTGGTTGGTTTGATAGAGGAAAGGAACTAATGTCCTATCTTTCTGGTTGCCTTAGGTGGATGGGAAGCTACTTTGTTGGCTTTGCACACTATCCTATAAAAGAGTATTACAGAAGACCAAAGAGCAACGTAAACATCTGAGCACCTCGTCCCGTACAAACCTGACAGAGAAGGAACAGTACAGCCGACTTAGCAGCAGCAGCCACTACAGGTAATTCTGCTTCACTCTGCCATTAATATGTTCACTTTCATAATAACTTTTGGAGAAGGGAAGTAGCAGAAAATGGGCTAAGTACAGTGCCCCTGCACCACACATGCACACACTATATACAGCTTCAAGCTTATGCTGAAGCCACGTGACAATAAAGTGTATGGCCTGCGTACGGCGCTACAAGCATGCACCCCATTGTTTTCAATGGGGCACGAGCATACACAAAATTAATCCCCCCACATAAAGGAAGGGCCCACCGTATCACCATCTCCCTTACATAGCCATCTTTGCTTCATTTTTTTAATGTTAAAGCTAATGTCTTTCTCCTTCTCTCCATCAGCACCATCATAGAATCATAGAATCGTAGAGTTGGAAGAGACCACTAGGGCCATCCAGTCCAACCCCCTGCCATGCAGGAAATCCAAATCAAAGCATCCCTGACAGATGGCCATCTAGCCTCTGTTTAAAGACCTCCAAGGAAGGAGACTCTATCACCTTCCGAGGAAGTGCATTCCACTGTCGGACAGCTCTTACTGTCAGGAAGTTCCTCCTAATGTTCAGGTGGAATCTCTTTTCCTGTAGCTTGCATCCATTGTTCCGGGTCCTGTTCTCTGGAGCAGCAGAAAACAAGCTTGCTCTCTCCTCAATATGACATCCTTTCAAATATTTAAACAGGGCTATCATATCACCTCTTAACCTTCTTTTCTCCAGGCTAAACATCCCCAGCTCCCTAAGTCGTTCCTCATAGGACATGGTTTCCAGACCCTTCACCATTTTTGTCGCCCTCCTTTGGACACGCTCCAGTTTCTCAATGTCCTTTCTGAATTGTGGCGCCCAGAACTGGACACAATATTCTAGGTGGGGCCTGACCAAAGCAGAATACAGTGGCACTATTACTTCTCTTGATCTAGACACTATACTTCTATTGATGCAGCCTAAAATAGCATTGGCCTTTTTAACTGCCGCATCACACTGTTCACTCATGTTCAACTTGTGGTCTACTTGGACTCTTAGATCCCTTTCACACGTAGTTTCATTCAGCCAGGTGTCACCCATCCTATATCTGTGCATCTTATTTTTCCGCCCTAAGTGCAATACCTTACATTTCTCTGTGTTGAATTTCATTTTGTTAGCTTTGGCCCAGCTTTCTAGTCTATTCAGGTCATTTTGAATCTTGATCCTGTCCTCTGGGGTATTAGCTATTCCCCCTAATTTGGTGTCATCTGCAAATTTGATAAGTATGCTCCCTATTCTGTCATCCAGGTCATTGATGAAGATGTTGAATAGCACTGGGCCCAGGACAGAGCCCTGTGGGACCCCACTGGTCACTTTTCTCCAGGATGAAAAGGAGCCATTGTTGAGCACCCTTTGGGTTTGGCCGGTCAACCAATTACAAATCCATTTAACAGTTTCTTTGTCTAGCCCACATTTTACAAGCTTGTTTGCAAGAATGTCATGGGAAACCTTGTCAAAGGCCTTACTAAAATCAAGATATACTATATCCACAGCATTCCCTTCATCTACCAAGCTGGTAATTTTATCAAAGAAAGAGATTAGATTTGTCTGGCATGACTTGTTTCTCTGAAACCCATGTTGACTTTTTGTGATTATGGCATTTCCTTCTAGATGTTCACAGACTCTCTGTTTAATGATCTGCTCCAGAATCTTTCCTGGTATTGATGTCAGACTAACTGGACGATAATTGTTGGGATCCTCTTTTTTCCCCTTTTTGAAGATGGGGACAACGTTTGCCCTTCGCCAGTCTGCTGGGATCTCTCCTGTTTTCCAGGAGTTTTCAAATATGATTGCCAATGGCTCCGATATTACATTTGCCAGTTCTTTTAATACCCTTGGATGGAGTTCATCTGGTCCCGGAGACTTAAATTCATTTAGATTAACAAGGTGTTCCTCTACTATCTCTTTACTTATTATGTGCTGAAATTCCCCTGTTCTGTCTTCTGCTCCATTATCCTCAGGTTGAGCACCCTTTGCCTTTTCTGAGAAGACTGAGGCAAAGAAGGTGTTTAGTAATTCTGCCTTTTCTCTGTCTTCTGTTAGCATTTTGCCATCTTCTCCACGCAGTGGCCCTACTGTTTCCTTCTTCTTCCTTTTGCTGCGGACATATCCAAAAAAGCCCTTTTTGTTGTTCTTAACCTCTCTAGCAAGCCTGAGTTCATTCTGCGCTTTAGCTTTTCTGACTTTACCCCTACACATGCCTGCTATTTCTTTGAATTCCTTTTTCGTGATTTCCCCCTTTTTCCATTTCTTATACTGTACATGTTCCGTTTCAAACTTAGCTCGGTTGAAAGTTCCTTAGTCATCCATCCTGGTTTCTTGAGACACCTCCCGTTTTTCTTTCTCACTGGAACTGTTTGAAATTGTGCCTTCAGTATCTCCCTTTTGAGAAAGTCCCATCCGTCCTGAACTCCTTTATCTTTTAGTATTTCTGACCATGGAATCGCCCTCAATACTTCTCTAAGTTTACTGAAATCCACTCTCCTAAAGTCTAGGATGTGTGTTTGACTATGCCTGGCTTCTCCTTTCCACTGTATTACAAACTCCAGGAGAACATGGTCACTTCCACCTAATGATCCCACCACTTGCACCCCATTAACCAAGTCATCCTTGTTGGTTAGGATCAGATCTAAAATAGCTGACCCCCTTGTTGCCTCTTCCACCTTTTGGACCATGAAATTGTCTTCCAGGCAAGTGAGGAATTTGCTAGACCTTGAGGATTTTGCTGAGTTTGACTTCCAGCAAATATCAGGATAGTTGAAGTCGCCCATCACTACTACATCTCTCTTTTCTGACTGTGTGGTCATCTGTTCTAGAAAGACATCATCCAGCTCCTCCATCTGACTGGGAGGTCTGTAGTAGACTCCCACCATAACATCCTTGTTGTTTCCCTCCCCTTTAATTTTTATCCAGATGCTCTCCACCTGGCTTCCATGATTGATGTCCTGGATCTCTTCACTGGTGTAGATATCTCTGACATATAGTGCTATTCCTCCTCCTTTCCTGTTTGGCCTATTTCTCTTAATAAGGTTATACCCCTCTATTTCCACATTCCAATCATGAGACTCATCCCACCAGGTTTCAGTGATGCCTATTATATCATATTTGCTTTGTTGTACTAGGAGTTCGAGTTCATCTTGCTTATTTCCCATGCTCTGTGCATTAGTGTAGAGACATCGCAGACCATGGTTCCCATTTACTTGCTGCCTGTGCAAGTTTTTTTGCCTCCCACTGTTGGGTCCTTGCACTGTTTGCCTTGTTTCCTCTATGTCAGTTTGACTATTTTCGCCATCCCTTTCGCCTTCCTTAATATTGTCTCCCTTCCCCTTGGAACTCAGTTTAAAGCTCTCCTGATCAAGTTCTTGAGACTGTTGGCAAAAACATTTCTTCCAACTGGCGTGAGATGCAACCCGTCTGTTGCAAGAAGTCCCTCCTCATGGAACCGTAGCCCATGATCGAAGAATCCAAATCCTTCTTGGCGGCACCATCTGCAAAGCCAGTTGTTCACATCTGCTATTTTCCTCTCCCTTCCTGGACCATGCCCTTCAACTGGCAGAAGAGACGAGATGACAACCTGTACATCCATTCCTTTCAGCTTCCTACCTAGCGCCTTGTAATCCCTTTTGATGTTCTGAATGCTGTGTCTTGCAGTATCATTAGTTCCCACGTGGACCAAAAGGAAGGGGTATTGGTCAGTAGGCTTGACCAGTCTTGTCAGCCTCTCTGTCCTTGTGTCTGACATCTGTCTGTCTGTCTCTCTCTTTCCCTCACTCCCCTCCCCACACACAAACACATGCTGTCTGTCTATTTCTCTTTTCTTTACCCTAACATACTTCGCAAGGTAATTGTAAGGACAAAATGAAATGTGTAAGGACAAATGGAAGGTGACAACAATCATATGTGACACACCACTTTCCTAATGCACACTGTAATTTTTTCTGCTATAGTAAGAAGAATCCAAAGTAGTGTTTTGGAAGATAATAAAAGTATCTAGATACCCCTTCATACAGGTTAGATAGCTGGGGAACAACTGAGTTGTGGAATGTCATTTCTTTATCTTGTTGTAAAATGTTTAGCTACTGAGCATGTCCAAGTTTTTTAAATGAATGCATTGAAAGTCATAAATCTTTGCTTGACTTCAAGAAATGCTACAAGAGCTTTTACTTCCAGGATTTTTGACAGGTATTAAAAACAAGACAGTACCCAAGAATCCTGGTGTGAAATTGCAAAGCTTTTAGCATTTTATCAGTGTATGTTTTTTGTTTCCTTTTGCAGGCAGAAAACATTATCTACATCATCTATTCAGAATGAAATTCCAAAGAAAAAGTCCAAGTTTGATACCATATCAACCAATGGGGACAGGTGAGACATTTAAATTTTGGAAGTGCAGATGGGAAGTCAGATCTGTTGACTAAAAATAAAGAATTTAGAACAAATATAGTTCTTCTGGAATTTAGGGTTCTTGTGGACCCACCTTTTCAATATGGGAAGAACATTTGACAACAGACAATAGTTTTATGGTTGTACAATGCAGCTTAGACATTCCAGATTGAAGGTTTGGTTCAGACAGTGCAGAATAGATATATATATATAAGAAAGAGAGAGAGAGAGAGAAATCAAAGAAAGCTGTGGTCAAGGAGAAGCATGTTAAATCATTCAAATTTCCCCCTCTCTTATTCTGGGAGAAGAAAAGTCCCAGCCATCTCTTGAGATTATAGCCTCTGTTCTGCAGTTGTGCAAAATGTGTTGGATTTTTCTGATCGAAAGAGCAAAAAAATGAAATAGCAGGATAGGGTTCCGCAGTTTTTTTCAGGAAAGAATGAGGGAGCTAAGGTTAAAATTTACTTTCTTGCTGTGCATATTTTCATTCCTCCCTTTCCTCTCTAATTCTCAGCGTTCCTTCCTCTCCCGAGATGCTTTGCCCCCCTATCCAGAGTGCCCCGTCCGTGTTGGTGCAGTGGGCTGCTTCCCAACAGAGTCTCGGTGCCCATGATTGTCCTGTTTCTCAAGGCACTGACATCCTGAAGTGAGATCACATATTTTCTCCCCTGTTTCGTTCCCAACCCTGGGAATTGTCTCATTTATGGAAGTAATCTATGCTAATGGATTGCCTCCTGGAGCTCATCATGCCTGAGCGTGAGCCAGAACATCTGAGTGTATCTTTATGAACTGTTAATCACTTGCTAGACATTCTCATTTACTTCTCTGTCACTTCTTCATTGTCTTTGGTAGCTACATATAGACATATCAAGGCATGATATCCATAATGTGCAGTGGCAAGGTTTTACTGGATATCAATCACAAACTTATTCTCTGGGTGCCAGTCCTTTTATAACCAGAATGGCACTAATCATGCACAAGAGGGGAATGTCTGTAGATTTGGAAATACCCCAAGAACTGCAGAAGTGCAAACAATGTGGAAGAACAAGGAGGGAGTTTCTTAAAAATAGCCTAGTGGGATTGAGCATGCTTGGTGGACTCTGAATGCTGACAGGCTATTTTAGATGAAGCGTCCTCAAAGCGGGTTTAGGAAAACACTGTACCATCTTGTTACAAGACCTTGTGCTTTTAGATGCCTGAAGCAGATGGTCAAATGACATGAAAATGCCTTAACTTCTTACTGTGAGCAGCCAAAGACATCTAGATGTTGCAAACAGAGCTTTCTTATATCAACATTTCAAGAATTCTACAGAGTGATGTGGTTCTCGATTTGTAAGGGAAAGTTTTCATAGAACAGTTTCCCTCTGTGCTATTTACATGATAGCACTGCAAGATTTTATAGGAAATTCCTCTTGTTTTTCTCTCTTTTCTCCTCCCTTCATCATACCTAGCTTTTGCTTATCTATGCTGTTGCTATGATGTTGTTGGGACATTCTGCGTGGGCAGCCTTGGGCTTGGTTAAATTTTTAAGGGCCATAGTTTAGCGTAAGCTTTCATGCAGAAGATTCCAGGTTAGGTCAACAGACTGTCTATGCAAGGCTTCCAAAAGATTCCTGTCTGAAACACCAGAGAACTGCTGCTTCCCAGAGTGAGCCATATTGAGTTAAATTGGGGCTTGGGGGGGGGGGATAGTTTGACACAGCGTAAGATAGTCTCACTTAGGTCTCTGATGCTTTCCCCAGTGGTACTAAGGGCAAGAAGTATATCTTATCCTCTTTCCCTCTCAGCCTTGGCTTGGCCCCCACTGCTACCTTAGTGAAGAATAGTTGTTGTATTATTTTAGGAACTACAGGTGCTCTGACTTGGTCAGAAAGACACTGCTTCCTAGACAGTTTATTCTGTTTCCATTGTTTTTATTTATTTTAAATGGTGGCATCATGTCTCCCAAGGCAGTTTATGATCCATTCAAATCATAAAGTTAGTGTAGATCATTCTGGAATGCATCCTGTTGAGGCTGTCAGCCAGACAACCTCTCAGCAAAACATTACCATTTGGCATCTTTTTTATCATAGATATGAAGCAAAACACTTTGGGATACCTGGAACCCCAACTCATATTCTCTGTAAAAAGTGGACTTTATGGCACTAGTATTCCACTTCTCAGGTTCCTTTCCCTCTCATTATTTCTATGTCTAATGTTAATCATGCCACAAGTGCTGTCTGTCTCGCACTCTTGCAGCATGATGCCACATCCAGCAAACTGCACACAAACTGCCAAAAACATAGATTGTACATGATGAAGTGACTTGTTCCTTTTATGTAAGAGTGCTCTGTGCTGCTGTTCATACAGAAAAGTCCACAATAATTGTGTGAACAGAATGAATAAAAGTTGCATTATAAGCTGACACTTCAAGTTTTTGAACGCTTCAATTTAGTGTGCTATCCAGAATTTGGAAATAGTACTTTTTTGAACTACAGTTCCCAAAATTCTCTACATTTGACATGCTGCTTAAGAGATACTGGGAGTTATAGCCTAAAAAATAACTTTTCCAAGCTCTGGTGCTACAACTAATTCTGTAATTGTGCCACATCTTTTCTCAAGTACAAGCACAGTTTTAGCCACTCACGTAAATGTTGGGGCATTTGAAACAGGAACAGGGAATAAGTGCTAAATTTCATTGGTTTAAAATGGGACTTAAGAATGGCAACAATATTACTGGCTCTCAAATCAGTTTCTTATTTCAATAAGTCTTGCCTGTCTTTTGAACAGATACTGGGACCTTGCTCCCCTATATATCTGTGCCACCTCAAAGGTTCTGTTGACCCCTGCTCCTCTCTTTTATTTATCCCTTGATCACACAAACATCTCATCTTTGTTTGAAAATAGAAATATAGTATGACCTCTGTATCCACAGGATTGGTACCTGCAGTTTCACTTACTTGTAATCCATGGATTACAAGTAAGTCTGTAAGCCCGCTTCGATCCAATTGGGAGAGGCAGGGAAACATAAATAAAAATTGTATTATTTGTTTATTATTATGGATGCCGCCAGTAGCTGGGGTCCTGCCTTGCCTTTTCATCATGCAAGACAGGGAGGGAGGGAAGAAAGGAAGAAAGCAGTGCCACCAGTCAGTTCTTTTCTTCTCCCTGCGCACCCCGCTCTGTCCTTGCCCACTGCAAGATGAAGAGGATGGAGGCTGTCCCCATGACATCACCTCCCACTTTGCGCAACAGCCAGCCAGCCAACAGCATGTGCCTTGACCGAACCTGGCTCACCACCACCTCCAGTTTGTATTTCTCAGCTGAGGAAGGAGATGAACACTCCTTCCTCTGCCAAGAGAGGCACAGGGACACCAGGCTACATAAAGCTGTGTGTCACTCTTGGTGATGGGCACCACACTCTCACAAGCAACAATGGAAAGAAGGCTGGCAAGCCAGCTGGCTAGTTGCTCAGTCACTGCACCCAAGGTGAGCGGATGCAAAGGAAGCAGTAACCAAGCGACTGGCTCCCTCCTTCCCTCCCATTGGTCTTCAGTAGCTCCCTGTGCACCCCTCTCCATCCTCGCCTATCCCCCTCCTCATCAGTCCCCCCAACAGTCTTCCAACAGTCTTCCTCATCCCATGACCAGTGAGGATGGAGAAGGGTTCATGGGGAGCTAGCCTCCCCCTGCCAGGATAGAAAGAGTGAATGAAGGCAGACAGGAAATAAGGAAGAAGGAGTCAAGTGGTAGTGCTGCCTTGTTCCCTCCCTCACCATCTATCTGCTGCCACTATCCATGCTTTTACGTATCCACACAAAGTCCAGGAATGTATCCACTGTGGATAAGGAGGTTGTACTGTACATTGAAATCCAACGAAATTTCTCATTCAAGCTCAGACTGATCTGGGGTTTTATTAGTTTTTAATAATACAACTGTATACTAGAAGACCATTTTCTGTGCTGATACTTTGTTTAAAGTCCATTATGTATGTAAAGAGTATGCAAAGTATATTACAGAGATTACGTACAAGTGCACATATATTTTTATGTAAAATACAGTATCAGTTGCATTTCTATCCACCAGACTCAAAGTGGCAGATGTATCTATATGTGTGTATACTTTTATACTTCTTGTTAGCATTTAGCAATAGCATTTATATTTCTATACCCCTCAATAGTGAAGACAGCACTCTCTAAGCGGTTTACATATTTACAATTTCTGAAGAACTTTATTTGGAAGGGAATTTAATTGTAATTAACATGGCTTCTTGTAGTATCGGTTCACTACCACTAGGGAGCAGAAATAACCCAGCAGAATTAAATTGCAGTCAGAATTCTGGTTTGTGAGGATTATGGAATACTGTAGATTCTTCCAGCAAGCTCTCCAAAACCCCAGCAGGCCATATTCTGGTTGAACTCAGGTCTAGGCCAAATCTGGCGCTCCTCCCAAATGTTCTTATACCATTAATGACTTCCATCATTTGTCGCTTTTCCAGCTTTTGTATCCCACCCTTCAATTTTACAAGGTTGGAATAGAATCTGCCATAATGGATTTTGGAAAGCTGTTTGTTGACTGTTATGTTTAAATAACAGAAACTGCTTTCAGCCCATCTTGATCTGAAATTCAGTTTCAGAAAAGTCTTCAGGGTTGCACTCTAGGAATGGGTAGGACCAGGGACAAACCCAGATACCAGCACATTTTCACTGAAAGCTCTTATTGCCAGTAATTGTGCTTACTTGTGCATTTTGATGTACTCCTACCCAGTGCAATATACACAGGTCTCAAGGTCCAGTTCTAAAGAAAGAGAAATTAAGGCTGCATGGCAGAAATAATGCAGTTTGATACCATTTTAACTGCAATGGCTCAGTGCTATGGATATTATGGGATTTATAGTTTTGTGAGATAATTAGCCTTCCCTGTCAGGGACCTCTGGTGCCTCCTATTAAACTGCAAATCCCAAGATTCCATAGGATGGAGCCATGACAGTGTCAAATTGCAGTATTTATGCAGTGAGAAGGCAGCCTTATTTTCTTTTGATACAGTGTTGACTCATAAAACTCTTGGTTACATAATTTTCCATCAAGATGGATAAGATTGTGTATGGGCTGTCCCACATGGCAACTGAATATTTCTTCATACAAATAAATTCCCTCCCATAAAAAACTAGATGTCAGGAAAAGGGTTATAATTTAGCTTTTTCCTTGCTGAGTGATCTTTTTATGTGCAGGGGGTTGTTTTGTATGAATAAGCATTCAGTGGTGGTGTGAGCCCTCACTGCAGTGTGAAGTTCAACAGCAGTTACACAGATTAATAAGAATGAGAGCCTAGTGATTATGGCAGACTATTCTTGTAGCTTAGAGTCACAAGAATCCCCCAGTTGCTGGCTCGAAATATCTGGGCATTATAGTTTTGTTTTTGTTTTTTTAAATATTTTCCTCAAGCTGTAGGTAACAAGTTGTGCAAGTCTGCCGAATTACAATAATCACTAAATAATAGTTATTAAATAATCACTAGGTTCTTGTTATTTTGCGGCCTGGCAAGGTAGATGTGACCCACATGAAGCTGAATGTCAGCATCACTTCTGAGGAATATCATTGTCAGTGAGCTCCATCCACCACCACAGGGAGGTGTCAGTAGGTTTGGGAGAAGCCCCAAGGTGTACAGAGTTACAAAAGTCTTAGAAGTCTGGATGGCCTGAAGTGTCCCGGGAATGTCCATTGTTATCTGGGTAGGAGGGACATGATTTTGGGGGAAATGGCTGAATTCTCAAACTGGAATTTTCTATGCTGCAGCATTTTATTTTACATTTTACATTTTATTTGATTGTAAAGGTGGAAATCTATATTAGGGTGCTATGCTACTGCCTGATCCTATGAAGAATGAAGGAAACCCACAAGAGAAGCCGTAACAGTGAAGAAAAAGTTTGAGGGAGAGAGGGAGAGTTAACACTTTACCTTAGCAATTGCTTTATTGGTTTGCCCTTTTTGTGTTTTGAAAATACATTTTAGTTAAAATACATTAAAACAGCTGTATATATCTAAAACCTATGGCTATTAGCTGAAAGTAATTAAAATTAATTCCTAATTAAATATTAAATTCATTGAAATGTTCCACACTCATTAACAAATAGAATCCCACATTCATTCTTGATTAGTATTAAATTTATATGGTAAATGAGCCTCAAATATCCTTAAAACTGAGGTGTATTCCAGGCTTCCGGGTGGGGAGCGGCAGCCCGACGGACGTGTTTTCAGGAGTCTCTGAAAACAGCCCTCCACAGAGACGTCTTCTCCTCCGTTTTTTCCAACACGGAGAGAGAAAAACTTTAGGCATGGCATTGCCTAAATGAAGAAGCTCTGCTAGTGCCAGCGTTGCCTGCTTCAACCTCTTCCTAAACGGGAGGGATTCGAAGTGGGCAAAGGACAAAGAGCATCGCCGTTTCTGTGGGAAGCCATAAGGCACAAGAGTTGCCCCCAATTTTTAACTAAAGAAGAAGTGGAAGAATTTAAGAACGTTGATATAAAAGCCTCCAGTGACTGAAGAGACAAGATATCTTCAGTTAAGACTTCACTACGAGAAGAGATAGAGCCAAAGAAATGGCATGGGCGTGAGTAACCTACTTTGAAAAAGATGGAATATCCACCTCCGTTAGTTTTATTTTGCCAATTTGACATTTAATTAGGAGGTTGGGATAAGAGGAATGAACTGTTTGTATAAAGTTAAACAAATAAAATTTAATGAATAAGAATAAGAACTCTCAAAAACTGGAAAAAAACTAAAGTTTGCTTGAAAGGAGTAACACAGCTGCGAGAGATTTGCACCCAAACAGCTGAGAGTAATCAACTGTGTTGAAGGGGAGCAGAGATTGAAAGTACAGGTTAAAGCTAAGAAAGAGACTTAAAGAAACAGCGGGGAAAGCAGAGGCTAAAGCAGCGGAGGGTAAAGCAAGGCAAACTTATGGAACTATTATAGTGCTTTACTTTATTTCCCTTTGCTATAAAGAACCTCTCAGAACTGGTGGGGGAAAAAATAAGTTTTGGTTTTTGAAAACGGACTAGACTAGAGTCCTGGCAACAAGAACTAAGCCATCCTAATATATATATATATATATATATATATATATATAGTTTGTTTCTTTCCTTGAGAGTTTGGAGGACGGCTAGGAGAAGCTTGGAGGACTTGCACCTTCAGGTGGGGTTTATTTGACTCTACCTACTGTAAGAGGAGTTGGTGAATCCCTTTCCCAAAGGAAAAAGAACTGGGACGCGTACTCTGACACAAACTAAGCCATCCTGATATATATATATATATATATAAAGCTACTTTTTTTTCTTTCTTTCTTTTCTCCGAGAGGAAACCCCAACAAGGGTGAGCAATTTATGGAAACAAGGAACTCTCGTCGCAAGAAAGATACAGCATCTGAGTAAGAGTTTATTTGTTTAAAGATTTAAGCGGAGAAAGACCCAAGGAGACAGCGGGGAGAGCGGAGGCCAAAGCAGCGGAGGACCCAAGGAGACAGCGGAGAAAGAGGAGGCCAAAGTAGCAGAGAACCCAAGGAGACAACAGAGAAAGACCCAAAGAGATAGCGGGGAGAGCGGAGGCCAAAGCAGCAGAAGACCCAAGGAGACAGCGGAGAAAGACCCAAGGAGAAAGCAGAGGCCAAAGCAGCAGAGAACCCAAGGAAACGGCGGAGAAAGACCTAAGGAGACAGCGGGGAAAGCGGAGGCCAAAGCAGCGGAGGACCCAAGGAGACAGCGGAGAAAGACCCAAGGAGAGAGTGGGGAAGGCTAAAGTAGCGGAGAAAAATTTAAGGCCAAAGCAGCGGAAAAGACGATCAGTCTCTTAAGGAGACAATGGAGAAGGTAGAGACTAAAGTAGTGGAGAAGATCTAAGGAAATAGCGGTCAGAGCGTAGGCCAAAGCAGTGGATTAACAATGTATACAAGGAAAGCAAAGCAAGATTCAGCCTTGCAGAGAAGACCATCATTGGAACCACCCTCTAAACAACCACACCAGATGACTATGTTAGAAGAACTAAAAGAATTGTATCTATTAATGAAGGAAGATATTAAAGCAACACAAAGGGACATAGCAGCAATGAGAAAAGAAATTAAACAAGAAATAAGGCAGGAAATAAGATCAGAATTGAAGGATATGAAGGAAACTTTAAGTAAGGCAATGGAGGACATCAAAAAGATGGAAAAAAACATGGGAACAATTGAAGACAAAACTGACAAAATTAATAGAAGAGTGAGAGATATTGAAATAAATTATGAGAAAGATTTAGATGAAAGAGCAATACAAGATTTAAAACAAAGAGAAAACTGCATCAAAATACGAGGATTGAAGGAAAAAGAAAATGAAGATTTATACGAATATTTGACACCTCATTTAGCCGAATATATGGGAGCAGATTTGGACCAATTTCAATGGGAAATAAGTAAAATGTTTAGGATCAATTTAAAGGTGGCAAAACAAAGAAAATTGCCTAGGGATATAATTATCTACTTCACAAGGAAAAAAACTACAGATGAATTTATTCTTTTGAGTTACGAAGACAAATTTGAAGTAGAGGGAGAAGAACTGATTGTCTTTAAAGATATACCTGCCAGAATCCTTAAAAAAAGAATGGAATACAAGCCACTTACAAATCTTTTAAAAAGAAACAACATAAATTACAGATGGAAACGGCTAGAAGGAATCTCTTTTAGATTTAAATCAGAACAATTTAGAATCAACTCAGTGATGAAAATGAAGGACTTTTTCAGGAAAAATCGTGAAATTTTGGAAAAAAGATCAACAGAATCGGAAGAGGAGGAAAACAAAGAAGAGGAAGAAAAGGGAGAGGAAAAGGCAAAAGAGGATCAAGAGGGTCAAAAAGGCCTAGAGGAAAGTATAACAAAGTAAAAAAAACATAAAATGCAGAAAATTAAAATATTATCCTGGAATGTGAGGGGAATGAATTCCCCTCAGAAACGCAAAAAAATCGCACACGACATAGGAAGCATACACACCGCCATTTAGTACGTATACAATACGTACTAGGGTTAGGAAGGGGCGGTACTTCCGCACCCCCCTAACCCTAGTACGTATTGTATACATACAAGATGGCGGCGCCCCTTCTACATGGGCGCCGCCATCTTTACGTACTGGACGCACAGCGTCCAGACGTGTCGCGCCGCTTGTGACGTAGCGAGCGCGCCCCTGGCCCCTCGCTACGTTGCAAACGCGACTTTAAAAGAAGCTCCATTTTGGAGCTTCTTTTTCGGTCCGCTCGGGAGTCGGGCCGTGTGAAGGCTCCGGCTCCCCTGCGGACCTACTGGCGGCGGCGGTCTGTACCCCGCCTTAGTTAAACAAAGACTTGATGTTATTAGTTTACAAGAAACTCATATTAACAAGAAAGATATTCATTTGTTAAAAAATAATAGACTGGGAAATGAATTCATAGCAAGCACTCAAAGGAAAAAAGGAGTGGTCATTTATGTTAATAATAGATTCAAAGCAAAAATAATTTTCACAGATAGGAAAGATGCATTTTATGCAAAATTGAATTCAGAACTTAGAAACTGTAACTATGATAAAGTGTTAATAATGGGAGACTGGAATGGCGTAATCAATCCGGAACTGGACCGTCAATCTGAATCTAAAATTAAAAGAACACAAGGGAAACTCCCACAAGCTTTTGAGAAATTAGTGGACGAACATGCTTTGATAAACGTTTGGAGACTTATGTACAAAGAAGCTAAGGATTTTAGGCGGGTTACAGACCGCCTGTTTGGGGTGGGCTGCACCCGCCCCTTTCCCCGGTGTATCGGGGCCTCAGTGGTCAGAACGGCAACCGCTGAGGCCCCAATCCGCCACTTTTCAGGCTGCAGGGAAGCGGCAAAACGCCGCTTCCCCGCAGCCTGAAAAGGGGTGTCCCTGGGGCTTCAAGCCTCAAGGACACCCCGCGGCGGCGGGGAGGAAGAGAAAGGGGCCGCTTGGCCCCTTTCTCCTTTGGTCCGCTGGGCGCAGCCGTGTGAAGGCTGCGCCCAGTGGACCAAACCAGGAAGGAGCTCTGAAACAGAGCTCCTTCCTGCTCCGCGCTAAGGGCGCACTAGACGGAAAGGACTCCCCTTTTTAACCCTAGCACGCGCGGAGCGCGTACTAAAGTGCCCGTTTGTAACGGGCCTTACTTTCTTTTCAGAGAGACATAAAAGCTTATCCAGAATTGATTTCTTTATGGCCTCTAAAACACTCTGTAAAGATATAATATCCTGTCCGGGAATGCTGCCAGCAGACACTTGACAGTAGCTGATAACAGAGCCTTAGCACAGTGGAAGTGAAAGTAAAGCAGACCTTGCAAGGAACCAGTCTGAGAGCAGTCCAAGAAAACAAGCCGAGTTCAGAATTCCAGAAGTCCAAACATTCTAAGAGTCAAGCCGAAATCAGGATACCGAGAAACAGCGTTGGTCAAACAGTCCAAGGTCAAAACAGCCAAGAGATAACAAAGTCCGGTCCAAGGTCAAGGTAACAAAGAATCTAGATACTAGGAGCTAGCAGCGATCATGCAATAAACTCTAGCAACCAGCATTAGTCTCTCTCCCACTTAAGTAAGGGAAACTCTCCCTCGTGCCACCTGAGGCTGGTTGGCTAATTGCCTCTCGGCAATTCTCTGTGATCTGCGCCTGCAAGCACTCTCAGCTCTTCTCTCTTTGAAAGAAGGCACCTGCATGCAAGCTTCGTCCCCAGAGTCCCCACTAGGCAGTGGTACCATAGAAGGTCTCTCTTCGGCACTAGGACCTGGTTGAACCTCCTCCTCTGGGGTTGGAGGATCACAGCTGGGACCTGGCAGGGCAGGAACAGCACCTGGTGTTGCCTCAATCAGCCCTTGCTCTGGAGGAAGCTCATCCTCCGAGAGCTGATCTTGGCTGGCCATGACATATCCATGGACTCCCAACCTAGAACTATATCCGATCATAACCCCATTGAAATGCTGATGAATTTAAAACCAACTGAATTTCTATGGAGATTGAATACCTCCCTTTTATTTAAAGAAGAAATTCTGAAAAAAGGAAAAGAAATGTTAAAACACTACTTCCAAGAGAACATAAAAGATGACATTGACATAACTACAGTTTGGGAGGCGTCCAAAGCAGTCTTAAGAGGCTTTTTTATTCAACAAAATTCAATAATAAAAAGAAGGAAAAGAGAGAGGTTGAACTTACTATACCAAAAATTATGACAGAAAGAAAAAGAACTACATGAACGTGCAACGAGCAAAATTGCTAAAAAGGAAATTAAGACACTTAAAAACAAATAGAATTGGAAGAAAACGAAGAAATTCAAAACAAACTTAGATATATGAGACATTTTTTTTGATAAGGCAAATAAACCTGACAGGTGGTTGGCCTATAGATTAAAAAAACAAAAAGAAAGAAACATTATAACAGAGATTAAGACCAAAGGAGGTAAAATGACAATGAATCAATCAGAAATCAAGGAAGAATTTAAAAATTACTTTTCTAGTTTATATAAAAAACATCAAATATCCAAAAGTAAAGCAGAGGAATTTGTAGATAAGGCAGGCTTTGCCCCATTTAATGATGAGCAAAGAAATATCTTAAATGGTCAAATAACCATAACAGAAGTAATAGAAGCAATAAAGAAAGGCAAGAAGGGAAAGACGCCAGGCCCTTACAGCTTTCCAATAGAATATTACCAAAAATTTCAGGATGAAGTAATGTTACCACTTAAGATGACTTTCAATGCTATTGGGATTCAAAAATTTCCGGAATCATGGAACAATGCAAACATCACCCTGTTATTAAAAGAGAATAAAGATCCAGTGGACATGAAGAGCTATCGTCCAATATCTCTTTTGAACGCAGACTATAAAATCTTTGCTGTAATCCTTGCCGAGAGATTGAAGAAAGTGTTAAATACAGTGGTACCTCGGGATACGAAATACCCAGGTTACGAAATTTTCAGGATACGAAAAAATCCCATAGGGAATCATTGTTCCGGGTTACGAATGTTTTTTCGGGTTACGAAAAAACTTTTGGTGCTTTTTTCGGCTTTTTCGCACGGAATCGCGGCTTTTCCCCATTAGCGCCTATGGCAATTCGGCTTACGAAGGCTTTTCGGGTTACGAAAGCGGCCGCGGAACGAATTACTTTCGTAACCCGAGGCACCACTGTACCTGGATTTCCAAAGATCAAGCAGGCTTTTTACCGCAAAGGCAGATTAAGGATAACATCCGTGTCATCATAGATGTGATTGAATACTTCGAAAGCCACAAGGAAAAGAAATTAACACTGATCTTCACAGATTTAGAAAAGGCTTTCGATAATGTTAGTTGGGATTTTATGTTTACCATGTTAGAAAAAATTAAGGCCAGTCCAGTTTTTGTTAAGTGGATTCGGGAAATTTATAACAACCAAAAGGCAAGATTAATCATAAATCAAAGCAAAACAGCAGAATTTAGGATTGCCAGGGGCACGCGGCAGGGGTGCCCCCTATCCCCTCTCCTTTTTATCTTCATCCTGGAAGCTTTATGTAATACTGTGAGAGATGAGAAGGCAATCCAAGGTGTTCAGACTAAGAAGTACAAATTTAAGCTTAGGTCATTTGCGGATGACATTGTTTTTATATTAGAAAACCCAATGAAAGGAATTAAGCCCTTGATGGGTATTCTGAAAAATTTTGAGGAAATTTCTGGTTTAAAAGTGAATAAAGGGAAAACTGTAATAACAAAAAACATGGTAAAAAGTGAAGAACAGGAACTAATGGCTAGAAGTGGGTTGAGTATTGAAAAGGAAGTCAACTACTTAGGTATAAAAATAACAAAAAAAATACAGATCTTTACCATAATAATTATGAAAAAACATGGGGTAAAATAAAATTGGATCTAAAGAAATGGGAAAATTTACAGTTGTCTCTTCTGGGGAAAATTTCAGTAATACAAATGAATTTACTGCCCAAATTTATGTTTTTGTTTCAAGCCATACCTGTTCTTCACTCTCTCAAACCTTTCAAAAACTGGCAATCAGATATCTTAAAATTTGTTTGGAGCGGGAAGAGGGCAAGGATTAATCAAAAAAATTTGTGTGACTGTAAGATCAGGGGGGGACTAGGTTTACCCAACCTGAAATTGTATTATTTTGCATCAGTACTAAATTGGCTTTCTACCTGGATATTATTAAATGATGAAAAGCTTCTAGCACTCGAAGGTGAAGACATGAGATATGGGTGGCATGGATATATTTTTTATGGGAAAGATAAGTTACATAAAGAATTTAAGAATCATATTGTCAAAAAAGCCTTAATCTTTGTATGGGAAAAACTTAAAACAAGATTATGTAGAAATATTCCACAATGGTGCTCACCCCATGAAGCCTTTTTTAGTAAAGAAGGCATTGCAAAGCTCAAGTGGCTACGATACTCAGACCTATTGTCAGATACGGTAGAGGGCGAAGTAAAAATAAAATCTCAGGCAGAATTTAAGGAAGCTGGTATAACATGCCACTGGTACTTATATAGACAACTATATGAAAGATGGAAAATTGATAAAAAAATTAAATGGGATAGAAAACCAAAAAACTCAGTGGGAAGAAATTACATTAAAGGGGAAAACGAAATTGATTTCCAGATATTATAAGATGTTACAAGAATGGGATACGGAGGAGGAAATAATAAGACATTCTATGGTAAAGTGGGCGCAAAATGTAGGCCATAATTTGGATTATGAAGAATGGGTCAAAGTTTGGACGAAGGGCCTAAAAAATACGACCTCACAGGAACTAAAAGAAAATGTCTACAAAATGATATACAGGTGGCACTTATCCCCTAAAAAACTATCGTATATGTATAAAAATACAAATCCCATTTGTTGGAAGTGCCAGGAAAAAATTGGATCGTTTTTCCATTTGTGGTGGTCATGCAAAATAGCAAAGCAGTTTTGGGTTAACATTCATAAATGTTTAAATGTAGATATGAAAATCCAAATTCCTTTCAAGCCAGAGGTCTTTTTGTTAGGTATGATCAGCAATGATCTTATTAAACAAAATGGTTAATTTTTATTCTATGCTTTAACATGTGCAAGAATAATCTACGCAAAGTTTTGGAAAAATCCAAAGGCACTGTCAACAGAACAATGGCTAATCAAGCTATACGAGATGGCTGAAATGGACAAATTAACGTGCTGGATGAAAGACCAAACGGAAGATTGTGTTCTCCAACATTGGGACAATTTTTATCAATTTTTAAAGAATAAATGGAAAAGCATTTTATGAATTGGAAAAGTTACTTGGCAGATATGTCAACTAAGTTAGAAAAAGAGGAAAATGGAAGGTCTGGAAACTACATCTTTTTGAAAACAATTGTCTTGTTTGATTTATTTTTTTCCTCTCTCTTTTTTACCCTCTGTTACTCTTTAAAAAGAGACCAAGGAGAATCATGTATATATCTGACTTAGACAGTTTAAGCATGACTTGGAAAAAGAGGATTAAAAAAAAGGTATACTCAAAGTAATGCGAAAAAGTAGTTAGGCTTAGAAGATTGTAAGCAAAAGGGAATTTAATTAATTTGGTAATTGCTACTTAATATTTGTACCCATCAGTACAAATTAAGGAAGACAATAATAGGTGAAAGAAACAATTAAAAAATTTTCTTTTAAGATTAACAAGAGATATATCATTTATTGAGTAAGTCATAGGAGGTTGGAAGAACCATAGAAATGAAGAAGGTTCATTTTCTTGTTATGTCCAGAAATAGAAGGTATAGAAACAGGTTTTATGTTATGGTAACTGGAAAATGTATTGATAATGTATTTAAGTTTCGCCAACATTATGTAACCTATAAAAATTACAATTTAAAAAAATCCTTAAAACTGACTTTAGTTTATATGATACTGACCTATAAAGGACTAAATTGGCTGTTATGTTGAGTATAATCAACTACAGTGCATTTGGCTCCTTTTACTATGCACACTAGTATATTTAGTAACTTGCTACTGAGTTTTGCTTCCAAACTGGTGATATTTTTTTTAAAAAAAATAAAAATACTGGGTGCTGCAAAAGCATTTAATTGTGAAATGTTTAACTTAAAACCTAATCTCTTATTTATTCTCACTTACTTATTCTTATTATATCATCATCATCATCATCATAATCATCATCATCATTCTTACTTACCTCTCTTACACATGACTTCCTTTTCCATTCTCTGTGTTAATGGTATTTCTGAATTTCTTGTGCTGTCAACAGAGTTGAACCATACTATCTTCCATTCTGAGAATATTTAGTGTAACTCAAGGTTCTTCTACCATATGGATTGTTCCTTCTGTCTTTAACATTAATACTTATATTGTATTTAATAAGCTGATGAATCTAAACCAAGTTAAGTGTACTTTTTCTGTATTGAATCTTAAATTAGTTGGACTGAAATTGATGGTGGCCATCCTTTCACATCGATTTCCAGTGGGAATTAACATGATTAACTTGTTCACAATCCAGCCCATTGTGTTCCTTGCTTCTACAACAGGAGTGGAAATCAGATGAACTGCAATCCCCTAGAATTCCTTGCTACTGGCTATTCTGGTCGTGACTGCTGGCACTTGCAGTCCAATAACATCTGGAGGGCCACATCATTCCCACCCTGTGCTACAGTGTCCGTGAAACTTTGTTTAGGTCTATTCCAGGAATGACAATGATCTATTGCCTTTTCAAAGTGTGTGGGATAGTCATACAACAGCATTCATGCTATAAACATGGTGTGTTCAGCATGTAGCATCAAAAAATCATACTGCTCAGTTTCTTCAATAAGAGCATGGAAAATAAGTGCACTACCAGCTGGATACAGGATGCTGCTGGGAATCTCAGTATGCTTGCTCTTCATAGGGAATATAGTCCCAAATACACATGGAAACCTATTATTGCTCTGCTTTTTCTACAAGGCCATATAAAGGTAGTTTTGGGTCTACTAGTGTTTGTAGCTACCTCTTTTTGTTTGCAAGGAAATGAATCATAGCATCATAGAGTTGAAGGGGTTTCATGGAGTCCACCCTTTGCTCAGTGCAGGATCACTAGCTAACACGTGCCCAGCAGGTTGCTGCCTAGCTTCTTTTGGAAGATGTCCCAAGAAGGAGACCCCACCACCTTTATAGGCAATTGGTTCCTTTGTCAAACAGCTCCTACTGTCAAATTCTTCTAATTAATGGTCAGTTGGAAGCTACTCTCCTGTAGCTTCAAATCATTTGATCTTGTTCTATCTTTGGGGTAGGAAAGAACAAGCTTCCCCCCTTCTTTCTGCGACAGCCCTTGAGGATTTTAAAAGTGTAATTATGTCACCCTTCATTCTTCTCTTCACCAAAATAAACATGCCCAGCTCCTTCAAGCTTTTATCATACGTTTGGTTCCTTAATATCCCACATTTTCCCCAGCTGAACACTAAAACACAAAAAATGCTGAAACGCACAGTAACACATTTTATGTAATTGATAATCCATTATAGGCTGTTTGCTGGTAGGAGTGTGCCTTCTCTTGTAGCAAAGCGGTATTAAATATGAAACCAAATGACTGTTTGGCTAGGTTGAAAACAATGCACTGAAAGGTATGAAAATCCTTCAAAAGAAAAGAAATAAAGAATCTCAATGAGTGGCAATAATGAACATGGGTTATCAAGTTGATGCTCTATGGTACTAACTGCTCTTATTCATGATTTATCCTCCATGTGAAGTAAAATGTCATTACGTATAAAAAGATCTCTTTTGTCTCCTTTAGTTTTTCTCCAGACCTGGCCTTGGACTCTCCTGGCACTGACCACTTTGTCATCATAGCTCAGCTGAAAGAAGAAGTGGCAACTCTGAAGAAAATGCTGCACCAGAAGGATCAGATGATACTGGAAAAAGAGAAAAAGGTAATAATAATAATTAATAATTTGTTTTATTTATATACCGCTATTCCAAAGATCATAGCAGTGAACAGCAAGTAAGCTAATTAGCAAGTAAGCTAATTTGCCCCCAACAGTCTGGGTACTCATTTTAGCTCCCTCCTCGGAAGGATGCAAGCCTGAGTCGAGCTTAGGCCCTTTTGCTGGTCTTGAACTTGCAACCTTGTGGTTTTGAGTGAATGGCTGCAGTATAAGGGAATTAATGAGCATGTTTCTGGCAAGCATTTTTTTTAATATAGTTTTTATTGAGTTTTCTGTTCTTACATAATTAAATACATTTGTATACCAATAAAATATCCAATCAATCAAATTTTCCAATATACAAAAATAGACATAAAAGAAATAAACTGTTTTTTTTCCAATTGTACAAATGTCTTAAGTGTTACTGTAAGATAACGTCTCTTTTTCCTCAGATATCTAACAAAAATTTCCATTTGCGTTTACACTGTTGTACAGTTCTACCAGTTGATAGCATAGATAAGTTGTCCATTACTGCATATTCATGTATTTTTGCTTCCCATTCCTTAACTGGGGGACCATAAGATTTCTTCCAATATTAGGCGTAAACAATTCGGGCTGCCGTTATCATGTAAATTAACTTACTAGAATCGTCTTGGTTCAGCTTCAAAGTGTCAGGGTCAATTATATTCAATAAAAATAGTTCAGGTGTGAAAGGCACACTTCTTTGCATGTAATTTATAATATTCCTAAATATGTTTCTCCAGAATTTCCTTACCACTTTGCATTGCCACCACATATGATAAAACGAGCCCGGGCTTTTCTACATTTCCAACAGGTTATGTTGTTGGATTTTTTAATTTTTGCCAATTGGCTGGGTGTTAAATAACTTCTGAAGAACATTTTAATGTAATTTTCCTTTAAGTTAGTGCATTTTGAAAACTTATGGGTGTTTAACCATGATCTTTCCCAACAATCCATAGAAATATTATTTCCAATATTTTGCATCCATTTCATCATATTAATTTTCACAACTTCATTTTCCATCTCAATCCTTAATAAAGTCTTATAAAATTTGGAAATCATATGTTTCTCTCCTCCTGTCAGTATTTTGTCTACAGTATTCCCTTCATATTCAAGACCATATTTTTCTTTATCATTTTTATATTCTTCTATAATTTGTTTATAACTAAACCAGTGGATTACGATTCCTTCATTCTCTAGTTCTTCTCTTGTTTTGATTCTTACTCCTCCTGGGATTTTAATTAGTAAATCCTTGTAACATAACCATTGCTTTCTTTTTATATTCTGATGTTTATGAAGGGCTTCTTGGGTAGAATGCCACCCAGGAAGTCTTGAGTAGAAATATTTTTATAGGTGTTCCAAACTTTAAAGAGTGGTTTTCTAATGAAGTGTTGATTGAATTCTTTCTTTACTTTACAATCTTCATAATTCAGATAGGCGTGCCACCCCATAGTTAAATTAAAGCTTTCTAAATCAATTATTTTTTTATCCTGTAGAAGAATCCAATCCTTAACCCATGTCAGTGCGCAGGATTTAAAATAAATTTCCAAGTTAGGTAAACCTAAACCCCCTCTTTCCTTACAGTCACACATAACCTTAAACTTAATTCTAGCTCTTTTCCCCTGCCACAAAAAGTTCGCAATGGCCTGTTACAGACAGGCCAAAATAAAGCTGCTTCGAGTCACTTTGGAGGTATGGTTTTCAATGATGCATGCGTTCTAAGAGTCCAAAAGCCGCACCAAAGCCACGCTCCAGTCCTAAGGACTGGAGTGCAGCTTTAGTGTGGCTTTTGGACTTGTAGGAGTTATGCATCATTGAAATACCATACCTCCAAAGTGACTCGAAGCAGCTTTATTTTGGCCTGTCTGTAACACTATCTTTATTCCACATAAGAAACGGTTTCTTATTATTCAGTATAGGTAATGTTTGAAAGAGAAAGAGCATTTTGGGTAATATACACATTTGAATACATGCAATCCTGCCCATTAATGAAAGTTGCTGCCTATTCCATTTCTTAAAATCTTCTTTAATTTTTTTCCAAGTAGGGATATAATTGTTTTCATATAGCTCCGAATTTTTTCCTGATATTCTTATGCCCAAGTATTTAACCTGTTTTATAGTTTGAATTTCTGATTTGCTGTTTAGGTCTTCCGTCTCTTGGGGTGATAGGTTTTAGTCAAAATTCCACTTTTACTTTTATTGACTTTACACCCTGCTATTGAACCAAATTCATCCAATATTTTTTGTAACTTATTTATACATAGATTGGGATTTGCAAGAAAAACTACAAGATCGTCTGCGAAAGCGCGAAGTTTGTAGATTTGATTGTTAATTTTGATCCCCTGCACTGAAGCATCACCTCTTATTCTTCTATTTAACATTTCCATCACCATTAAAAACAATAACGGGGAAAGAGGACACCCCTGTCGTGTGCCTCTATTTATATTACATGGCCTTGTTCTCTCTCCGTTTACGATTATCTGGGAGTTCTGTTTGTTATAAATCATATTAATTCGATTCAAGTAACTTCCTTGAATTCCACTTGCCTTTAATATTTCTTTCATAAAGTCCCATTTTACCATATCAAAGGCCTTTTCAAGATCTAAGAAGGCCATGCCTACTCTTTGGTTGGTATTTTGTTCACAGTAGTCCAGGATGCCCAACAACGTTCTGATGTTATTTTTTAAGTATCTACCAGGTAGAAAACCTGCTTGATCTTCATTTATCCATTCAGTTAATATTTTTTTCAAACGCTCAGCTAAAATTGAAGCATAGATTTTATAATCCTGGTTTAGAAGAGCGATGGGGCGATAGCTACTCAGTAGGGATGGATCTTTGCCTTCTTTTAATACCAACGTAGTTAATGAATTTTCCCAAGATATGGGATATTTGCCAGAATCAATTTCTTGGAATGTTTTAAATAACGGGGTTAAAAGTATTTCTTTAAATGTTTTATAGTATTTTGCAGAAAGACCATCTGGTCCTGGGGCTTTATTGTCTTTTAGATTATTGATTGCTTTATCGATTTCTTCTATAGTAATTTTTGCATTCAAATCTTTTTTAGCTTTGTCCGGGATTAGGGGGATCGTATCTTTCCTCAAAAACTCTAGAATATCCTGTTGACGGCTACTCTTTTCCTCTTTAATCTGAAATTGCTTCTCAAAATACTCTGCTACCACGTCTTTTAAATCTTTTTGAGGTGTTACTTCTTTCTTATTGGATGTTAGCTTTACTATTAGATTTTTTTCTCTATCTTCCTTAATTCTTCTTGCAAGCCGTCTCCCAGTTTTATTCGCATTTTCAAAATGATAGTGTTTTATATATTTAATTTTATTTAGTAGTTCCTTTGTAGAATTTTGGGTTAATTGATATTTTAATCTTTTACCTTCCTGAATTAATTTTCTGTTTTGGGGATTTTTTTTATATCTTTTTCATTTTTTTTAAGTTTCTCTGTCAGATCTCTATTTTTCCCCTTTCCCTTTTTTCCCTAATTTCCTGTTGGATGAATAAACCCCTTGCTACCGCTTTGCTCGCATCCCAAATAGTACGCATTTCCAATTTGTCTGACATATTTTCTTGGAAATAATATTTTAGTTGTTGTTTTAATTTGAAAGCTATATCTTCGTCTGACAATAAATATTCCTTTAATTTCCATGAATACTCCCTTCTAGCTTTATTGAAAGTTAATTCCACCGGGCAATGGTCTGAAGGTAATCTAGGCAGTATTTCAATATTTTGTATCTCTTTGCACATTATCTTAGAAAGTAAAATGAAATCGATCCTTGACCAAGATTTGTATCTATTTGAAAAAAAGGTGAAATCCATATCCTTCCAGTGTAATGTTCGCCAAATATCTATTAAGTTTAAGTCTTTTATAAGTTCCATTGCACTTTGTGGGAGTTTCCCTTGATATTTTTTTTCTTATGAGATGATCTATCTACTGTTTACTTTACCATCTCGCCTGCCATACTCTGTGAAGGCTGAATCAGAGGGTCCTTACTGACATCATGTATTTTGGGGAACCTTGAGGCCCAGTACACCTGTGGGAATGAGTCCAAACGGAGTCCATCCTGAAAAACATGGTGAATACATTTGTGGAGCCACCCACCTCCAGCACCTTCTCTGGTTGTTGTTGTTGTTGTTGTGTCGTTACCAATTTATGGCAACCCTAAGGCAAACTTATCATAGGCTTTTCTTAGCATGTTTCTTGAGAGTGGGTTTGCCATTGCTATCTTCTGAAGCTGTCTTCTGAAGTGTCCTAGTCCAATGTTCATACCATTACACCACACTGGTCCCTCAGCACTTTTCTATAGCTGTGCTTTTTTTAAAGGATAAGTAGTGAAATCTTTGATTGTCCAAATAATTTGGAAAATCACTTTTACAATGTAAGGTTTCTGACTTTTGTCAATGCTGGTTGGGCCTTCTAGGAGTTGAAGTCCAAAATATCTGAAATGCTAAACCCTCCAGAATCTAGCTGATGCTCCCATTCCTTTTACCCTTACATGGTTTTAAGTTCTCTAAACTGTTGTTATTTTATAAGTCAACTGTCCTCAGACATTGTAGTTGTAGAATGAATGGGAATAGGTTATGTTTTACATATTTGGATATTAAGCCATGAGGGAATTAACCTACATGAGAGAGTGTTTTGCTTAATTTTCAGATTAAGAATATATGGAATTTAACACAGCAGTTTATGATCCTATTGGTAAGGTAGTAGTATAACTGATTTCCATGTTGATTTTCTACAAGGATGTATCCCACTGTATGATATACATTCAGTGCAATTTAAACTACACACACACCCCTTTGATTGGTTGGTTTGCAGATAACTGAACTGAAGGCTGATCTGCAATACCAGGAGTCACAGATGAGGGTTAAAATGAACCAAATGGAAAAGACTCACAAGGAAGTCATGGAACAATTGCAGGTGATTTTATTTAAATTGATCCATCAAGAAGTATATGAGATTAAGAGACATGTATTATAATGGACAAGCTCAATGAGACTTTTTCAGTCTTCTACTAGAAATGAAAAGAATGTTTACCTGTATTCATCTCTTGGTCGAAAATGAGTTTTCTATACTTGGAAAACCAGGCAGGAGGAATAAGACAGTAGTGAGAACTTTTTACAGTTGTCACCCAATAACTGCATATCCTGACATGTTTGGGGAGATTATTTGCAGAAATGCACATTTTTGTATGTGAGAGAACTGGAATTTTGCACAAGAACACTTGGCAAGATTTGCTCAGAAGAGGTTTGCTATTGCCTTCCTCTGATGCTCGAGAGCATGTGACATACCCTTGCCCATCAGGTAGTGAGCCAGTGGAAGAGAGTGAATTTTTTTATCCCTTATAGTTTTAACCAGCAAATTGATTTATAAATTAAATAATAAAGGAGATGTCTTGTGTTGTTACATCTTATTCTGAGGGATGTGCCTTCATGCAGGCTACAAATAAGTATTAATAATCTTTTATCCATTGACGTGTCCTGTAATTTCTTCCAAGATTTGTCCCTTGGTATTAAATCAAAGGCACATTTAAAATTAATTAATGGACTTTTCAGCTAGGTGTTGTAGGATAAGCCCTACCACAGGCACCAGTTTAGCTTCCTTAGAATTAGGTAGAATGTAATAACGTGGGACTTATCAGTGTATTGGTGACACCTCACTCTAAAACACTGAACAACCTCTCCTTATGTATATGTTAAATAGCATAAAGGACAAGGCAGCTCTGAGGGATTCCACAGGCCAATGGTCAAGGAGTCGGGCAGGAATCTTCCAGCACCACTCTCTGAGAACGCCCCTCCAGGAATGAGCAGAGTAGAACAGTATCCCCAGGCCTCATCCCAGAGAAGCAACTCCAAAGGATACAGTGACTGATAATATCAAAAGACACCAAGAGGTCCAGCAGAACCAACAGAGACACACTCCCCCTGTCTGGTTCCCTGCATAGATTGTCCACCAAAGTGATCAATTTCTTAGATTACTCTTATATATTTATTGTTTTATGTACAGCGCTGTGCAAATCTACAGCGCTATACAGTGGTGCCTCGGGTTACGAAATTAATTCGTAACGCGGCCGCTTTCATAACCCGAAAAGCCTTCGTAAGCCGAATTGCCATAGGCGCTAATGGGGAAAAGCCGCGATTCCGTGCGAAAAAGCCGAAAAAAGCACCAAAAGTTTTTTCGTAACCCGAAAAAACATTCGTAACCCGGAACAATGATTCCCTATGGGATTTTTTCGTATCCTGAAAATTTCGTAACCTGGGTATTTCGTATCCCGAGGTACCACTGTATAAATAAATAAATAATAGTAATAGTAATTGTAATAACAACAACAACAACAACTAAGCCTGAAACCAGACCGACATGGAGCTAGATAATCTGCCTCATCCATGAACCTCTGTAATTGAAAAGTCATGACATGCTCAGGTATTATCCCAAAACATGGAATGTTTGAGATTGGCCTATAGTTTTCTGCTATAGTAGGATCCAAGGAAACATTTTCAGAAGAGGTCTTACCACAGCCTCCTTCAGTGTGGGCTGCTTTGTTATAAAGAGGCATTAATCACTTCCCTGACCCACTCAGACAATATTCCTTTGATCTGTTTAATAAGCTAGTAAGGGCAAGGTACACATGTGATGGCCCTCACCTCTCCAAGGATCCACATCCTCACACTACACATGTTGAAAAGTGTCCATCAACACTAGGCTGATGATGTCCATCAACACAAGGGCCAAGATTACATCCACTGGATATGTATTAACTCTGGTGTCCAGGTCAGAGTGAATCTGAGCAAATTTATCTTCAAAGTGGTGGATTGGACAGCAGGCCGTTGAACAGCTGGATATTACCACGCATCCTTCTATTAAGTCGGATTGTTGGTCTACCTGTCTCAGTTGGTCTAAAATAGAAATGGGAATTGTGTGGTCTTCGATATGTTGTTGAACTGCAACTCCCACTATCCCTTACTTTGGGCTGTGCTGGCTAGGACTGCTGGAACATGCAGTCAAACAACACCCCACCCCCAATCAAATGTCTTAATAGTGTTCCTGTTTAGCAAGTTTTTAGGGGGAATTCTATTACAGGAGGAGCCTAGTGACCAGCATACTTCCCTGTGAATATGTTCCACTGACTGTGCTGTTAAAGATAAGACAGTTAGAAGGTGAAAAGGAGTTTTCACACATCTCTGAAACATTGTCTATTGCAGTTTGATAGAGCTATTATAGCACAGAAGGCTGCTTTATAAAATCTCATTATTTATCTGTCTCGCTCATGCACTGAGTAGTAATGGCTTTCCAGGATTTTACTCCACAGAGATGCCAGGGAAATAATTTGAGACCTTCTGCGTGCAAAGTATGTGCTTAACCATCACTGAGCTACAGCCCATTGCTAAATGGGATGGATCATATTGCTTATATCGATGGCAGTGTATATGCAATGGTTCTTTCAGGGTGAAGAAGTCCCGAAGCATGTGATACTAAGCAGAAACCCAGCATCCTAATAATATCCACTTTCCTTGTTTTCACTGCAAAGATTTGCTTAAAGTATGTGGATAGTGTCTTCAGGAAATGTCAGGAGGCAGTAACACCCTTAGTGGTTAGGAGCAGTAGTGCCTTTTCCCCCCCATTCGTAAGACTGAAATAAATCATTCTCAATAATTAAATTGCAGGAAAATTGATTTCCATACTATATGCAGGCCACAGAATTGAGCTTTTATCTGAGCAGAACTTGCGTTTGTTTTGTTTTTGAATACTTCTTTTCTTCTTTTCTTTCTTTTTAGTCCAGGATTGTACATACTTGTCAACAGTAATTGAGTTAACTACAGTACATTCAAACATGTTTTTTCTCTGGTTCTTTTTCCTCAATAGGCCAAGAACAGAGAGCTCCTGAAACAAGCTGCAGCTTTATCAAAGGGCAAAAAAACAGAAAAGTCAGGTGCAATAACTTCCCCTTAAACACTAGAAGAGAATTTCTCCCATATCATGGAGTCCTTTGGCTACAAACCCATAGCTCAACAGGTTCAACTGGATTCTTTCCAGAACCTCACTTCAATACTTATTGATCTGAATGCAATGAAAATCTCTGTGCGTGCCCATTCAGTAGCATGCTTGCCTGTTGAGTTTTAATATTTTGTTTTTCCTGTCATAATACAATAATGAGGGTGGTTTGAAGTGCATCTTCCACCCCCCACCCCCATCCTTCTAAGCCCATGAATTGACAGTATAGAGAATTTTCTCATTCATTTTTATTTTAGCTGCCATTGAATTGGACAGGACAGAGGGATTGTGTCCTCCACAGTCTTTGTGGCTTTTTCTTAAACCAGTTATTTAGTTATAGGAGCCAATTTTAGTACGTTAGTTACATTCAGAATTTTAAAGAGAAATTTTTAAATGCTCCTTTCTCGTGTAATGCTTTTATGTAGTTCTTTAAAACCTCAGTACCATTTCTCAAACATTTCTCTTCAGTCTGTAGAATTGTGTGTGAGAGGATGCTGTTTAAATCATCAGTGGTCCCCCTAAATCCTAGAGGATTAATTGTCTTTTAACAGGATAATTGGGGACATTAATTTGGATGTACGTTGGGATCATTAACTGGATTTTTCTTATCCTGGTTTATCTACCAGTATACTGATCACTGATTGGGAGGTAACCTATCCTATTGTGCTAGCTTACATGGCATTGTTTTTTAGAGCTAGGCATTTCTGTGATCAAGATTAGTAAATTCTTACTAGAATCAGAGGTAGGGTGAGAGAGTTCTCAGAAAATATGGAGTTAATTTTTTGTGTTTTCACAACAAGACACAATTATGCAGTGTTTCAAGGGAGCTGGACATGGAATGGTTGTCATGGAATGTGACCATGCAAAAGATGTTTGAAGAGTTCTAGGAAAGGAGAGTGGATGTTCTCCAAAACAATCATGACTTCACAAGAAAAAAAGAAATGGTTTAGGGTATGTAAGGTCAAAAGAGAGTCTTTCTGTGGAGAGATGAAATGAGAATAATTTTACTGGTTGGTGAGAGCTTCTCTCAAGGCGTATTTTGGGAAATAGCAAGAATTCAAACATCCGCTGAAATCACAAGTAGTTTCTGACCAGGTTACTGCTTACAGAACCACATCTGAAGAGATGGCTCAGGTGAGAAATACACACACAGGTACACAAAGCAATGCAAAATTTGCCTTTTTAAAAATGAAAGGACTTCTGCTGCAACTGAATAAAAGGATGATTTTCTTCAATACTACTTTGAAGAACTACATGCCTCAAACAGAAAAGAAAATATACTGAAATTTCCAAGTTGTGGGTTATTTATTTTTTACTTTGTTTTGCTTTAAAAAAAAGACTGGACATGTTAGAATCTCACAGAAAGTAAAGCAGAAACCTAATTTTTATACTTGAAACATTTTTAGGAGAAACTGGTTCATAGAAATTTAACTGGGGTTGGTTTTTAGCTTCCTCAGTCAAGAAAAATTAAAGACAAGGGTTTGCCTGTAAACAGCCTTTTTTTCTTAATTGTGACAACTGATCATGCATTAAAAGTGGCTGATTTATAGTGATGCTGTTCTTTTCATTATATATTTGTAATATTAGTGGTGTTCAAAGAGATTCTTTGATTTGTACAAAAGAAGTGTAAACTTAACAAAAAACGGTTTGGGGGAGGGTGGGATCTCTCAGTGGTTTCATGTTTTGATATTTTCTCTATGTCTTGGTTTGAGTCAGCATTTTTCCTAATCCACAGGCCATTGGCGTGAAGCATAAAGAACATTTGGTGCTATGATGGAATTTGATGTATGTACAGGATTAAACAGTATTTTCTGTAATTAAGCTTTCTTTGATGTGTCTCCTTCAATCTTTCCAAATCACAGTGGCTATTATTGTGTGCTAGTTTTTAAATCATTTTACCTTATTCTTCAGTTTGAAAAAGCCGCCAAAGTAGTTTACAAGGCTTCTTGTTGGGATTGCTTGCTGCTGCTTCCCACACATTGTGAACAGAAAAAACTACAACTCATAGAATGTACCAGGGTCCTGCATGGTCTAAACTACGGTGCTCTTTACCTGTCGCAGCTTTCAGCTCTGCATCTGTTTTCTCCAACTGCAAAGAAAGATTGCATCAGCCAGACAGCGATGTTTATTTGAGACTTCCTGCTGAGCAGGGGCTGAGAACATTGGAGGAGGATTACTTGCATATATCAGCTAATAGAGACAGTAATATCTGCTGCTGAGCTTGTCTCTATTATAAAGTTGGAGAAGAAAGACTGAAAGGAGTGCAGTCCTAGACAACAGGGAATGAGAAGCCTGCCCATCCCTGTGGACTGCATGAACACCACAGGTGATACCCTGAAGGCACAAAACCTCCCAGAGATGTTCAACAAAGCAACACTGAGGAGATCCTCAACCAGTGGGCCACGTCCCTTCTGACTGTGAAGTGGGTAAGACTCCACAGTTGAAGAGAGAAGATTCAAGGAGAAGCAATGGACACCTTGGTTCAGCTTCTGCTGAACCATATCCCTTGTCCTTCCCAAACTGGCCTTAAAAGTGGACAGTCATCAGAAGGGACAGTGTTGGAGTACCACCAGACCCTAGTATTGCTGCTGAGACTCTCCAGAAGTTGCTTTTTCAGAGAGATCAGAATGATGCATGCAAATGTTGCAAGCCGCCAAGATAAGGTTCCAGGTAGGCAGGCAGACTATATATACGTTTAAAGGCAGCAAAAATACTAATGTGCAATGATAGATCTTCTAAGCTATGCATAGATAGATATGGATGGATGGATAGATAGATAGATAGATAGATAGATAGATAGATAGATAGATAGATAGATAGATAGATAGATAGTCCTTTTACTCACAGGGCAGAACTTGTGTAAATCTCTATTAAAATAAGAACTGCTCTAAAGCAGGTGCCTATCTGGAAACTGCTTTTAAATCCAGGAACCATGCCTCTATATTTAAGATCAGTTGAAGGTCAACTATGGTTACTTGTGCCAAGAGGCACTCTGCACTTGATCAGAGGCTCTCACATATTTCTCAAAGAGCTCGTAACTTTGGATGGAGAAAAAAAAAATCCTTACAGTCCTAGCTCAGAATTAAACTTGAGCATTCATGCAGTATTATCAGAGTCAGTGGTGATACATCAACATAGAAGATTATATCCTGTATATTAATGCTCCCATGTAACCTACATTTGATGCTGGCCATGCAAGTTGGACAGTTTTTTAAAGCAAGCTAGCTAGCTGTAGTTAATACTATTTTGTATATTTGTACCGTGTGACCACAAAATCCCATAGTTCTAAATAATAATCTTAAAATTGTACTGGAAGATTTATTAAAATAACAGATGAAAGGAGTTAAAAACAGGCTTCTTCATCCTTCTAATTTCAAATGAGACTAGGAACACGCCTGAAAACCTTTACAGTCCTCCCAAATAGAGAAGAGAGTAGCAACTGTTTCATGTTATATAAGTTTGTTTTGTCTTATGGCAGTCCTCTGAATGAGAGATCTCCAAGAGATGTTTTTAACAGACATGCTCTCGCCTTGCAGACAGAACCATGGCTACCTTGAGAGAATCAATCTACCTGTAATGTGCTATTTCTCATTTTCTACTGACTTCTGCTTTACTGAGCATTATCAGCTTTTGCAGTGAATCATGTTATCGTATGTCTAAAGTACACTGGCCTCAGTTGAGTAATTTTGGCTTCAAGTGAACGTTCAGGCTTGATTTGGTCTTGGATCCATTAATTTATCTTTTTCAGTGAACTATAGTTTCCACAGAACTCTTTTCCACTGTCCCGTTTCAGATGGGTTGATTTGCCATACTATCACCTTTCTTCACTGCCCAACTTTTGCATCCATAACCAGAGATCAGAAATACAGTACAGTCAGTCCTCTGTATCCACAGATTCTTTAGCAACAGATTCAAGCATCCACAACTTGAAAATATCCAAAAACTATATAAAATCCAAACAACAAACCTTGATTTAGATATTTTATGTAAAGGACACCATTTTACTGTACTCTGCCGTTGTATATAATGGGACTCGAGTATCCACAGATTTTGGTATCCACAGGGGGTCCTGGAACCAAACCCCAGCAGATACCAAGGGCCCACTGTACCATGGCATGAGTGGTCCTGACTTTGGTATTCAATAATGGACATTTACACTTGACAATCTTAACTTAGTTCTCTCTCGCCTAGCTGCCCTTCTAAGACTTCATTTTCATTAATGATGGAACAAAGACTATAAAAATGTTTTAACCCATTTTAAACTGTTGTCACCCATTTTAAAGTTATGTAAATCTTCTGTGGCCTTTTTGTTGTTTCTTATTCAGCTCTAATCGGCTTTTCATTTTCTTCCTTAATTACTTTTGTCATTGTTCCAAGTCTATTTTCTGCTAGTAACACAGTTTTATCTGCCTAGTTTAAATTACTGGCGTTTCTTTGTTTTGGCTGCAACAGATTAGCAGCCATACCCTTTTGGAAACATGTTTTCTTTCTCTGTGAGTTGTGGAGATGAAAGGCTGAGCTGACCCTTTGAGTCTGCAGTTCCAGCAGGTCTAGATAGTTTTTTGATACCTGAGCCTTTGGATGGGCCGGCTTTCAGACATCTCTTGGACTATTGTCTTATTGTTCTGCGGGTAGTATTGAATTGTCTTGGATTGAAATCTGTTTATTTGGATGGGTGAGATCATGATAAAAATTAGTCCATATTCTTCAATGTTGACATCATACATTCCTGTGATTTTAGATCAGTGGCATATACCTTCTTAAGAATCCAAAATGAAGTGATTTTTCAGGTTGATGGACCAGAGCATAATCACTCAGCCTGCAAGCTGTAGGAATAGTATGCAGGTGACTTATGGTGACCCCATAAATTTCATAGGGTTTTCTTGGGCAAAAGATACTCAGACATGGTGTGCTTGCCTCTTACTCTGAAATTTAACCTACAGCAAGTGGTATTTGTTGGTAGTCTTCTGTCCAGGTACTAAATAAGGCTGATTCTGCTTAGCTTTCAAGATCAGACAGGATCTGGTGCCTTTTTAATTCATTTGCAATGTTCAGGGACGTAGCCAAGGGGAGGTTCTTGGGGTGCGGACCCCCCCCTTCCATTAGAAAAATGAATAGTGTGTGCTGCTGCACCGCCACACCCAAGCCCCATTATAATGGTGTCACTTAGTCTGGACCCCCCCTTCCTAAAATCCTAGCTACGTCCCTGCAATGTTGCACAATGGATTCTGCTGGAAACAGCTTGAAAGTACACTAAAACAACATTACAACACAACGTTGTTTATGTGTCCCTTCAAGTTGTTTCTAACTTATGGCAGCCCTAAGATGACCCTATTGCTGAGTTTTCTTGGCAAGATTTGTTCAGAGAGGGTTGTCTTTGCTTTCCTCTGAGGCTAAGAGAATGTGACTTGCCCAAGGTTACAAAGTGGATGTCCATGTCCAAGCATAGATTTGACCCCTGGTCTCTAGAGTTATAATCCAATGCTCAAACCACTACACCATGCTGGCTCTTACAATACTGACTTACAATGCCTGCTGAACTGTAATTGTAAACTAGGATTGCCTTATTCCTTGAACTGTTTGATGTACCACTCCTTGCTTACTGGTACTGGAAATTCTTCCGGGCACAACAATGTCCAGAGAAAACCAGTTAAATCAATGCAAACAAAGAGATTAAAGGATCATTGTATGGATCTGGGGCAGCTTGTGTTTTCACCTCTACTCAGGACAAAATAATAATGTCCGGAGAAACAGAATGCTTTCGAATTGGCAAAAGGGTCAGGCTAGGTTGCATTTTATCTTGTATGCTGAACATATAATACATAAAGCAACATTAGACTCAGGAAGGAGGCGTGAAAGTTGGAGGCAGGAATATCAACAATTTAAGATACGCAGATGGCACCATACTACTAGCAGAACATAGCAAAGACTTGGAACAATTACTGGAGAAAGTCAAGAAAGAAAGTGAAAATGGAGTTTTGCTGCTGAACATTGAGAAAATAATGACCGAAGATGATTTACATGTCTTAAAAGTAGTAAATTAAGACATTGAAATAATTCAAGATTTTCCATAACTTGGCTCATTCGATCAGGCCAGAAACTGCAGTTAAGAAATCAGAAAAAGACTAAGACTTGGCAGGGCAGCTATGAAGGAACCACACAAGATCCTGAAGTGTAAAGATATATTATTCAGTAACAAAGGCCCGTTACAGACTGCCCCCAAAGGGCGCTCACGTCTTGGGCCGATGCCGGTTTGCAGCGCGGGAAGCCGCTGCAGCCAAACCGCGCGACTCCTCCGCGCTGTAAAAAAAGGAGCGCGCCAAATCGCGTCCTTCCGCACACCCGGAAGAGCGCCGCCAATGCCAAGTGCACATTTGCGACTCTCTTCTGGGTTTGATGTCCGGATGCACAGTGTCCGTTACGTCAAGATGGCCGCGCCCATCTGTATAGGGCGCCGCCATCTTGACGTACAGAATACGCGCGAGGGGCAAGGCGCATCCGGAAGCGCCGCCCCTCGCGTTTGTTATTCAAACGCGCGACACGGCGCCGCTTAGGCCTGTCTATAACGCGCCAAAATATTTGCATTTCCTCTTTCTATCTGTGGTTGTGAAAGCTGGACAATGAAGAAAGCTGATAGGAAGAAAATTAACTTGTTTGAAATGTGGTGCTGCTCACCACGAGTTAAGGTTGACTCAAGGGCAGTTAACAACAACTCAAATCATGTTAGAATTCAAAGATATACAGTGGTCCCACCACATGCACTGGGGTTAGAGGTGAAGGACCCCTGTGAATGTGGAAAAACTGCAAATAAAAAACTACCATTCTTTTTAACTGATGGAACATCTCTTTAGAAATTTCCAAGTCCTCCAGTGCAACTCTATGGTCAACACCTGCCATAGGTTGATCAGAGAATCATGCTGGAGGGCCTACAAATATTTTCTCTAGGAACATCTAGCTTTTCCAGCACACCTTTATGGTCAACTTCTGGCAGAGTCGCACTGAAGGACCTAGATATTCCTAGAGAGAACATATTAATCAAAACCGCAAATAATCAAATCTGCAAAAGTCAAAGCTACAAATGTGGAGGGCCAACTATAGCCATGTTAGTCTGTAGAATCAGTATGTAGAGAGATCTCGTAGCGCCTTTGAGACTAACTGAAAGAAAGACGTTGGCAGCATGAGCTTTCATAGAATTAAGTCTATGAAAGCTCGTGTTGCCAACTTCTTTTTTCATTTAGTCTCAAAGGTGCTACAAGATCTCTCTAACAACTCAAATGTTAGACATTTTGTTTTATATTGTCGATAACTAAAAGCCTAGTACTGTAGAAAAGAAAACTCTCTCCCTGCCAGTGCAAGAACATCAGAGAGAGGTCTTGGAAGGGAGTTCTGCAGACTAAAGCAACCACCAAGAAGGTCCTTTCTCAAGTTCCTACCAAACATTCCTCTGAAAGCATTGAGAATAGGGCCTCATCTGAAGATCTCAAAGCCTAGGCAGGCTTGTATGGAAGAATACAGACTTTCATATTATCTGGACCAAATCACTGGGGGTTGTTCCTATCTTGCCGCGGGTTCAACAATAACAAAAGCCCTGAGATTATTGAGGCTTTGAGGCTGAGATTAATTTGACAGGATACAGGGCTCTTAAGTCTTTGTCTAAGGAAGAATAGCCCTATACATTTTGAGGACTCCTACAAAGAGTATATGTATGTGTCTTCACGTTACCTGTCAATTTAGGGCAATCCCATTAATTTCATAGGGTTCTTTTAAGCAAGATATCCTCAGAGGTGGCAGTTCCTTCCTCTGAAAAATAACCTATAGCACAGTGATGGCAAACCCACTGCACGCGTGCCGGAAGTGGCACTTTGGCCAATTTCCTCGGGCACGGGGTGAGGGAGAAGGTGGAAGAGGCACATGCATGCCCGTTCCTCCCCCTCCCTGCCTTTTCCTGGCTTCCATCTGTCTCTCGGAGACAGCTGGAAGCCAGAAAAGGGCACTCCGGAGAAGGAGCCAGAGGAGCGCGCCTCTGGCACCTCCTCACAGCCTTTTCCCAGCCCCCAGCTGCCTCTTCAAGAGAGCTAGAGGCCGGGAAAAGGGCGGGGAGAGGAGGAGTAACTGGTGCGCACTAGGGCTTCCTCAGGGAGCTTTGCCTGCCTCCAGCTGTCTCTGGAGAGACAGCTGGAAGCAGGGAAAGCTCCGTGGGGAGGGAGACAGGGGCTCTCCCCATCTCCCTCCTTCTCCAGTTACTTTCCCTGCCCTCCAAGTGCCCCAAACGGGGCACCTAGAGGGCAGGGAAAGCTCCGTGGAGAGGGAAGCAGGGGCCCTCCCCATCTCCCTCCTTCTCCAGTTACCTTTCCTCGCTCCCAAAGGGCTTTAGAGCCCTTTGGGGCAAAGAAAGGTCCGGGAAGAGGAGGACTGGGGCCCTGGCCATGGCTCCTCCCCCTCACGGGCCTTTGCTGACCTCCAGCTGTCTGTGAGAGAGGGTGGAAGCCACACCCCCTGGGCCAGAAGCCCTGCCCCAGCACGCAGCCCCATCCCAGGGGGCAGAAGCCCCGTCCCCTGGCACGCGAACCTAAAAAGGTTCGCCATCACTGCTATAGCAACTGGTATTCATCCTGGTCTGCCATCCAAGTACTAATCAGAGTTGACCCTGCTTAGCTTACAAGATCAGATGGGATCTGGTGCCTTTAGGATATTTTGGCCAGTCAAGCTGTGATCTCTAAACTGGCCACAATCAGAAAACTGGAGAATCTTCTTCCTCATCTGAAAATCAATCATCTTTGGGTCTGGGGGCTAATTCACCCAGGAGATATCCCTTCTGGGATTTCCCTGAACCTTCAGCCTTTTTGTGAGAATGCAGATAGGACTGTACTGAAGGAGTTACTTGAGAGAAGCTGGGTCTTAAAGGAGGCCTTCAGCCAGGCTCCAGGGGACTGCTGACAAGGGAGTGAAGAGAAGACTATTAATTGATCTCACTTCATGATCAAACTGATCACCATATTGGGGCTGTTGTTGTTCTGTGCCTTCGAGTCATCTCCAATTTATGGCAACAACCCTAAGGCAAAACTGTCATGGGATTTTCTTGGCAAGTTTCTTTTGAGACGGCGGTGTTGCCATTGCCATCCTCTGAAGCTGAGAGTGGGATTAAGCAAGGGCTTCGTTTTATATTTATCAGAACTTCGGAAAGTTATATTTTGCATTACAGTTCCCAGGATTCTTCCTTCAGCCAGCAGGGCATGAAATGTTATCTGGAGTTGGGCAATACTTTTATTAGGACCAACCAGACTGCCACCAGAAGTATGCAAGCGCTTAGCCGAGGAAGAGTTCCTGAGAACTCAAAAGACTGCACTCTTTTGTGGCAATTGGTTCTGATAAAAATATTAATCAACTGTGGCTTTTGCTTTTCTTTTCTTATGGACTAGCACAGCTACTCAAAACTTATTGTCAGATTCCAAACACCGAACACCGAATCTCTCAAGCCTCCATGCTTTTGCATTAGAAGATTTTAAATGTTGTTTGTTAAAACATGCCAAATGTAGTCCCCAGTTTAAAAAGGTTTTCCCTTTGATAGAGGTAGAAACCCCAAATAGTGATGATGTGCTGATGATGATGATGATGATGATGATGTGATGATAATAATAATATAATAATATTTATTTTCTATACCGCTTTTCCTGGGAGATCAAAGCGGTTTCCAAGTTCAAGGGCATATACATTTTAAAACATGTTACAATAAAATATACAGTCAAGAATTCTGTCTCTTGAGGCCAGCCTGTTCTCTCCCTCACAGGCCCCAAGGATGACAGTTCGGAGGGAGGGCACTGTCTCTTGCGGCCGGCCTGCTCTCTCCCTCACACAGGCCCAAGGATGACAGTTACGGAGGGAGGGCACTGTCCTTCTTTCAGGCCAGCCTGTTCTCTCCCTCACAGGCCCAAGGATGACAGTTACGGGGGAGGGCACTGTCTCTTCAGGCCAGCCTGTTTCTCCCTCACAGGCCCAAGGATGACAGTTACGGGGGAGGCACTGTCTCTTGTGGCCAGCCTGTTCTCTCCCTCACAGGCCCAAGGTGCAGTTACGGAGGGGGGTACTGTCTCTTCAAAAAAAGAGAAAAAACACATTAATAGGATGTATTTATATGCCACCCAATCACTGGGAATCCGGGTGGCTTACAACAGGGGATAACAGAGGGGTTAGATAGTAACCCTCAGGCTACTATCTAAAAAGCACCACACAAAAGGAGAAGGGAATGGTGGGGGGATCAGGTCCAGCATTCTTCTCTCCCTCTGAGGCCTGGACCAAGGCAGATGGACTGGAGGGGGGCTCTTTTTCTTAACTGAGGCCGGCCCGATGGCGTTGGACCTGTCCTTTCACTCCCTTAAGGCCAGAAGATGAACGTTGGAGGGAGGGGAGGCCTCTTCCTCTTCAGGCCGATGGCATTGGGCCTGTCCTTTCGCTCCCTCTAGGCCAGAAGATGACGTTGGGAGGGAGGGAGGGAGGGCTCTTCCTCTTCAGGCCTGATGGCATTGAGCCCTGTCCTTTCGCTCCTCTAGGCCAGAAGTGACAGTGGGGGGAGGAGGGGAGGGCTCTTCCTCTTCAGGCCTGTGGCATTGGGCCTGTCCTTTCGCTCCCTCTAGGCCAGAAGATGACAGTTGGGAGGGGAGGGGAGGGCTCTTCCTCTTCAGGCCTGATGGGCATTGGGCCTGTCCCTTTTCGCTCCCCTCTAGGCCAGAAGATGACAGTTGGAAGGAGGGAGGGAGGGCTCTTCAGGCTCGATGGCATTGAGATTCTAGACCAGAAGAGAACGTTGGAAGGAGGGAGGGGGAGGGCTTTTCCTCTTCAGGCCCGATGGCATTGGGCCTGTCCTTTCGCCTCCCTCTAGGCCAGAAGATGACAGTTGAGGAGGGAGGGGAGGGCTCTTCCTCTTCAGGCCCGATGGGCATTGGGCTGTCCTTTCGCTCCCTCTAGGCCAGAAGAATGACAGTTGGGAGGAGGGAGGGGAGGGCTCTTCCTCTTCAGGCCCGATGGCATTGGGCCTGTCCTTTTGCTCCCTCTAGGCCAGAAGATGACAGTTGGAAGGAGGGAGGGAGGGCTCTTCAGGCTCGATGGCATTGAGATTCTAGACCAGAAGATGACAGTTTGGAAGGAGGGAGGGGAGGGTCTTTCTCTTCAGGCCCGAAGGCGTTGGGCCTGTCCTTTCACTCCCAGGCCAGAAGAGTCCCAGTCCATTGCCTCCTTCTCAAGGACCCCTGTAGCAGCTAAGCGTAGTGTCTTCACACACCCAGGGAAACATATTCAAGTTAGTTGTGTTGACCAAAGCCAAGCACAATAATATCCAAAATCCACAAAAACAGTTCACTATTTGTGGAACAGGAATCTCTATTGTACTTTGCAATATCCACCAACAAGAAGCCAGTATGTGTAGTCGTTTGACTATGATTCTGGAGACCAGGGTTTGAATCTTGGCTTGGCTATGGAAACTCACTGGGTGACTTTGGGCAAAATCAACTCTCTCCACTTAGGGATGGAAACGTGCTGTGAAAACCCCATGATAGGGTCACCATAAGTTGGAAACAATTTGATGGCATGAACAACAGTACGGCCAACAAGGCTACCTCTGAGTAGTGTGTTTCACAAAAATATGAGACCGTTGTGGCTCATCGTTGTGGAAACATGAAACAAACGAAATGCAGGTCCAAAACATGGAGGAAACTTCCACTTTTTCAGTGAGTGCAATAATGCAGCAGTTTTGGGATTACGAAAGCTCTCCATGTAGTAAAAGGCGTCTGTTTTTAAAAATGCTACTGGCCCCTGTTGTTTTTCCAGCCACAGTTTTCGCATAGTGAGATTATTAGCATGATGGCACTTCAGAAAAACACTTCAGCCCCTGGCAATAACAAGAACCTTCCCAAATAGACGGGCTCCTTGTGGAGCCAGTTTTGCAGTGATGAAACATGGTATAAAAATAGCCCTTAGGTGCCGTGTGCCTTTTCCCACCCCTGCTTGCTAATAAGTCAATATGTGGCAGGAGGAGTGTGCTTTGAGCTAGACCACAAACTTCCTCTTTCTTCCTGCCCCAAAACATTTGTGGTGTTCTTTGCCCAGACTGGCTGAACAGCCCCCTTCTGCAGTCAACCTTGTGCTATCATCAACTCCTCACACAACTGCGCACTCATTGGCTTTGTTTTAAAGGCAAAGTGCAAAAGCAGTTACTCTTATTGGCAGACTTTCCCAATGCAGAGCAGAGAGGCTGTTGCTGGGCAGAGAGAAAAGAGAGAGAGAGAGGAGGAGAGGACCTGGATGTTGTTGCAGCTATTTCTGTTTTCTGGACTTTGCTGCACAGAACTTATCAAGCCCACAGACTTGAGATTGCTATTTAGAGCCCTAGTCTGAGATAGAGAGAGATGAATTTATTAGCGCAATTAACAAACAACTTAAAGAGTATGCAAAAGGATCTTGCTGCACCTTTGAGACTAGCTGTGCAAAAAGAGTGGTCACTAAGCTTTTGCAGATTTTCTTTCCCATATTCGTAAGGTGCTACAAGATCCCTTTGCATACCAATTATTCCAGGCTAACACAGCTGTGTCTTTTGTGTAAATATTTTAGAAAAACATTTAGGCTTTTTGTGTGTCTTTTCAGTTGATGAAAACAAAGTAAGCTGTATCTAAGGTTGCAATTTAGGTGGCCAATTTGTGTTGTCAGCACTCTTTCACATTTAATGGATGACAGTTTTAAGGTCTTAATTCTGTGGATCCAGAATTTCTCCCTTACATCCAAATTTTTGAAAAGAGATGGCATTGCATTTCCAACCACAGACAAATCCGAGCGGCTGCAGTTTTCCAAGTAAAATCTCTAGCCACTGGTTGTTTAGCCTGGAAACTTGTGATTCCTGAAGCGGGTAATAGGCCTGTGGTTGTTTATCCCACATTGAAAATATTTAAACACTGAGAGTTTAAAAAGCTTAATTTGTCTTGTAGCCAAGGATCTGATGGGGAATTTTATTATTAGCTCGATATTGCGAGATAGGGCGGCTACAACAGCCCTGCAGGGTCGCCTCCCGTTGTGTATAACCAAGACACTAGGGAATCCAATAAATGGAGCTGAGACAGACTTCTAGAATTAATATCCAATTTATTTATAAGGGGAAAAAAACACATACAATTCACTAACACCCGTCACTCCTCAAGGCTCAGGAAAATCAGGGGTTAGCATTAAATAGGATTTCAGGCATTACTATCTTACTTTAGTAGACTTCTCGGGAGTCTAAATGGAATATGATGGGGATGGCATGAGGCTCAGTCATAGATGACTGGACCAGGAGTCAGGAGCCAGGTCAGGGTTCAAAGGGACAGAGCTTCCCCCTGAAATCCAGACTGGCCCAGTGAACAAGCAAATCTGGGAGTCCTTAAAGGGGCAAATGCCCATTGCTGGCAAGGTGTTTAATTATTTTCTTTAACCTGGATGACTAGGTCTTATTGTCTTTTTAGGCTTAATCTGCTCGGACAACAGTTCGGGGAGGGGTAAGCGCCTCTGGAAGAAACATTGCTCCTCTTGGGCAATATGATAATCCTCATTTGCGACTCCCTAGACCAGGGGTTGGCAACGTCCAGCCCGCGGGCCCGGATGCAGCCCGCGGAGGCCCTTGGAACCGGCCCCCTGGCTCCTCCAGCCAGACCGCCACTGCCGCCGGTTGTGGCTTTTTGGCCGCCACTGGGCACCGCCATTTTTGGGCAAAAAAATGGCGCCGAAATCTCTCGCGACCTCCAGGAAGGTGCGTGAGATTTCGCACGCCATTTTTCTTTTGTTTTTCCACTTAAAATGGCCGGCGCCCAGAGTTCCGGACGGAACGCGGCTGAGCGCTTTACTTGGTCATTCCATGATACTCTCTTTATTTGCGGCACGTTTTATTTTACACTATAGTATTTAAACAGATCTCTCATATCGGCTCGCTCTTACCACCGAACGTGTTTTATGGTCGGCGACTTGTTTTGTATTTCATTTTAGGTTTCTCCTCACTGCAGTTCTCAAGATCTTGTTGTGTTTTCTGCCACGTTTCTCCTGTCCTGTGCCCCTCTTTCTTCTCGTCCTCGTTGTTATCCTTACGGTTTTGTTTGTCTATTTATCTTGGCAGCAGGCCCCTGGAGGCCCATTGCCGTTGCTGGGCCCTCCAGGAGGCTCTGACGGCGGCAGCGGGCCCCTTGGACCCGTTCCCGCGCATGCCCCTGGAGGGCCCCCCCTCCGACGGCGCAGCGGGCACCCTGGGAGGCTGTTTCCCTTCGCTGGGGCCCTCCGGAGGGCTCCCGGCGGCAGCGGGCCCTGGGAGGCCCATTGACTTCGCTGGGGCCTCCAGGAGGGCTCCGCGGCAGCACACGGGCCCCCTGGGAGGCCGTTCCCTCCCTCGCAGGGGCCCTCTATGAGGGCTTCCGATGCGGCAGCGGGCCCCCCGGGAGCCCTGTCCCTTGCCTTCGCTGGCCCTCCAGGAGGCTCCGACAGCAGCAGCGGGCCCCTGGGATGCCCTTTGCCTTTGTTGGACCTCCAGGGGCTCCAATGGCGCCAGCTGGGCCCCTGGGAGGCGCGTTGCCCGTCCGCGGGCCCTCCAGGAGGGCTTCCGTCGCGGCAGCGGGCCCCTGGAGGCCATTGCCACGCTTGGCCCTCAGGAGGGCTCCTGCGACTCAGTTGGCTCCTGGAGGCCCGTTCCCTTCTGGGGTCTCCAGGGGTTCCGGGGCGGCAGCCAGCCCCTGGGTGGCCAGTTTGCCGTCGCTGGGGCCCCCACAGGGCTCTGGCGACGGCAGCGGCCTCTGGTTCCAGGGCCCCAAAAGGAGGTGCCTGCCCCTGGGGGTGGAAGCTCCACCCCAGGGTGGAAGCTCCCCCCCAGGTGTGGAACCCGCCCCTGGGGTGGAAGCTCCGCCCCTGGAGGGTGGAAGCTCGCCCCCGGAGGTTGAGTCTCCACCCCCAGCACAGGCCCCCGCCCCCTCAGTTTTTCGGGACAGCAACCCGGCCCCCTGCTCAAAAGGTGCCTACCCCTCCCTAGACTATCTAAATGACATGCTTATGCCTAGGTGGGTGTGTACATGTCCCCGTCCCCTCGCTTTGCTCTAATGTGGCGGACAGGTAACAGAGTTCCACTAAGGGTCATAGGGCTATCATTTACCAAATTATATGGAGCAGCATGGGTAAAACTTAGTACAGTGGTGCCCTCAGTTACAATTTAATTGTCCGTGGCACCGTTCGTAACCCAAGCCTTCGCAAGCCGAATGCCATCTGCGGGGAAAAGCCGCGATTCCGTGCGAAAAAGCCGGAAAAAGCACCAAAAGTTTTTTCGTAACCCGAAAAAACATTCGTAACCCGGAACAATGTTTTCCTATGGGATTTTTTCGTATCCCGAAAATTTCGTAACCTGGGTATTTCGTATCCCGAGGTACCACTGTACTTGGATTTCTTATCTTTTTAAAATACCAATGGAAGTATTTTTTCCATTAGTAATGAAATAAAATGTTCTACAGTGGTTACAGTATTCAAATAGAACATGGATGGCCCAAACCCACTGGATGACCTTGGGCAAGTCACAATCTCTCAGGCTTAGAGGATGGCAATGGGAAACTCCCCATTTGAACAAATCCCTCTGAGAAAGCTTCATTATAGGGTCACCATAGGGTTGCCGTAAGTTGGGAATGACTTGAAGGCACACAACACCTGGCTGAATGAGACTACATCTGGGAGCCCAAGTGGACCACAAGTTGAACATGAGTCAACAGTGCGATGTGGCAGCTAAAAAGGCCAATGTGATTTTAGGCTGCATCAATAGAAGTATAGTCTCTAGATCAAGGAAAGGGATAATGCCACTCTATTCTACTCTGTCCAGTTCTGGACAATTAAATTAAAAAAGGATGTTGAGAAACTGGAGCATGTCCAAAGGAGGGCAACTAAAATGGTGAAGGATTGGAAACCATGAAGCCCTATGAGCCTGGTGAAGAGAAGCTTAAGAAGTGATATGATAGTCTTGTTTAAATATTTGAAGGGATGTCGTATTGAGGAGGGAGCAAGCTTGTTTCCTGCTGCTACAGAGACTAGAACATGGAACAATGGATGCAAGCTCCAGGAACAGAGATTCCACCTCAAATTAGGAGTAATGACAGTAAGGGCTGTTCAATAGTGGAACACACTCCCTCGGAAAATGATGGGGTCTCCCTCCTTGGAAGTCTTTAAGCAGATGCTGGAGGGCCATCTGTCAGGGATGCTTTAATTGAGAGCTCCTGCATGGGAGAATGGGCTTCGACTGCATGGCCCTTGTGGTCTCTTCCATCTCTATGATTCTATGAACAACAACAACCTAAATGCCTTAAAGGCACCAGACCTTGTCTGGACTTGGAAGCTAAGCAGGGTCAGCCCAGTTAGTACTTCGATTGGAGACCACCAATGAATACCAGGTGCTGTAGGCTATATTTCAGAGGAAGGAACTGTCAAACCACCTTTGAGTATTCCTTGCCTAAGAAAAACCTATGACAATCCCTCCATCTTTGCATCACCAACACCAAGCCTGTTAGAAGCCCAGGGATAAGGCTGAGGACTGGATAGCAGGAGAAAGTCCTGTTTGCCAATTACAGCTAGCCCTTTATATCTGCCTACAATTCTCTTGGAATTGTTCAGCCCTCCACATCTTGTTCAAGTGTAACTCCTAGCAGCCAATACTAAGGAATGCTGGGAGTTCCACTCCACAACTGCTTGAGGGCTTCACTGTTCCTACCCCTGAACTGCACACATAAATCCAGTTGTGCCATCCTCAAATAGAGCAGACCCACTGAATCCACAGTCATATAAGCACCATTGATTTCACAGGGCTACTCCAATTTGAACTAATAATGTGTTTTTTTAAAAAATTATACAGTGGGCTCTTGGTATCTGCTGGGGTAGGATCCTCTGTCGATACCCAAATCAATGGGTGCTCAAGTCCCATTAAACACAAAGGCATAGTGAAATGGTGTCCCCTATTTAAAATGGCAAAAACAAGGTTAGCTTGGGGGATTTAAATTATTGTTGAATATTTTCAAGCCATGGATGATTGGATAAAATATCTGTGGATACAGAGGGCTGATTGTAATTGTCCCGTTTTAACAGCTTTTATTTGTTCACCACCTCAGGCCCTTTCTGGGCTGGGAGGCAACATAGAAATGTCTTAAATAAATAAATGGGTTTAGGACTTTGGTAGCAGATGTTGTTATTGCCAGGTATACCTAGATTCTTAAATAAGATTTAAATAAAATGAGAGTCTGTGTTTTATTACAAGCTAATGACTCATCAGCTATCAACCACAAAGGAGGAGAGAACCTTTGGGATATATATATTAGTTGTTTACAAGGCAGTTATGAGTTGCTAATATGATAGTGTTCTAAAGAAGCCAAACAATGCTGTTCAGGCATTTCTAACAGGATTAGAACATTGTGAGTACTTTTAAGGCACTCAAGGGTATGTGTATGTGCCTTCAAGTCAGCTGTTGACTTATGGCAACCCCATACATTTCATAGGGCTTTCTTAGGCAAGGAATCCTCAGAGGTGGTTTTATTCCAGTTCCTTCCTCTGAAATATAGGTTACAGCAGTTGGTATTCATTGGCAGTCTCCAAGTACTAGCCAGGGCTAACCCTGCTTTGTTTCCAAGAACAGATAGGATCTGTTGCTTTTAGGGTATGTAGATTGTTTGTTTGTTTGTTTGTTGTTGTGTGACTTCAAGTCATTTCCAACATGCCTAGACTAGCATCTTCACCCCATGGTGGGAGAAAATTGTCACTTGGGATTCGGTAAGGTCTCACCAAAGAACAGGAGGAAGGCAGAGAAATTTCTTGTTGCTGTTGCTGTAGTTTTAAGAGAGAGCTTGGGCTGCACACTGCAGAATTAATGCACTTTGACACCACTTTAACTGTCATGGTTCAATGCTTTGTACAGATTTGTAGTTTGTTGGCAGCACCAGAGCTCTTTGACAGAGAAGGTTAAACTTACATATCTGTAGTGTAGCACAGCAATAATTCCATAGCATTGAACCATGACAGCTAAAGCCATGTCAACCTGCATTATTTCTGCAGTGTAGATGCAATCCTAGTCTACTTTCTTAGATGTGTGGAGTGAATTGCATAGAATTCCATATTGCCTTTGGGTAATGAGGTAGGAATGGAGACTGACCATATCTGAGGTTGCTCTCACTCGAGGGTGCGCCTCAAAGGTCCATACTATTATTGGAGAATATTCAGCTTTTCAGTGCTGGAAATGAACCCATTGCAGGTAGTGTGTGACTAAATGTATAGATCTAAACTAGAAAGTAAGTCCTATTGAATTTGATGGGATTTACTTCTGAGTAGTGCAAGAACAATGAAAGGACAGAAGGACAGGAGGGTGTTTGTATACACAGCTTTTTCTCTTTCTGCTCTGCTGATGTGCTTGAACATTTCATCAGACTGATGAAATAGCTTCTAAAGTTACACAAGCTCTGTCTTTTAGTGTATTAGGAATGCAGTGGAATTACTTAATTCTTGACTATGGGGACTTGTAAAACCCTAGACCTGCTGGTTTCTGACAATGGAAAAAGAAAGGTGTGAGGTGTGATATCTGTAGTTGCTTTCTTGGCATCTGTACTAAACCAGAATTCTCAGGATTGGTGTATGTTTGTGTGAATGGAGGAGGAGGAGGGAACCTAAGTGGAAAAGAAGAGGTATAAAATCATAGTGTAGCCCAGCCTGGGTAAGGTTAATATTTGAAAAAGAAGACAAGGCTCTTGTACCTTTAGTAGGGATGCCATATCCTGCCTGGGGGCGGGACTTTCCCGCTTTTTGGCGGGTTGGGAACGTCCCGTCCCGCTTTTGGCCCGTTGTTGCCGCGGCCGCCACAGCAGCAACCACAGCCACTCTGCAGCTGTAGCTACTGATATGGCTGCTGCCGCGGCTGCCAACACAGCCCTCGCGCGTGCGCGTGCACCCAGCCACCAGCCTGGCCCTTGTATGCGCGCAGAGGTGCGGAGGCATCGCGGCGCAGCCTTTGCACGCGCCGCCGGGCCCCTGCCGGCGCTTCTTCATTGTGCCCTCTTTCGGCTGCCTTGCGCGCTCTTGCGCAGCCGTGCGCAGGGCTGAGCAGGAGCTCTTCCTGTTCAGGCTGCCTGGCCAATGGCCGGACAGCCTGCCCCTGCTGCAGAAGCCTGCCCCAGCTCCAGTCTTCCCCATTGGCCAGCCAGCCTGAGGAGGAGGAGCTTCCTCTCTTTCGAGCCTCACGCAGGCCCAAGGCTGGAGCCTGGAGAGGGCTTTGCAGGCAAATTGCTTCCTCATTTTTCCTCCTGTTCCTCTTTCCCTCCTCCTCCTCTTCTTCTTTTTCTTCCCCTCTTTCTCTTCCCCCTCCTTTTCCTCCTATTTTTCTTCCCCTCTTTCTCTTCCTCTTTTCTCTCCTCTTCCTCCTATTTTTCTTCCCCTCTTTCTCTTCCTCTTTCCTCTCCTCTTTCTCCTATTTTTCTTCCCCTCTTTCTCTTCCTCTTTCCCCTCCTCCTCCTCCTCCTCTTATTTTTCTTCCCCTGTTCCTCCTCCTCCTCTTCTTTTTATCTTTTTTCCTATTCTTCTTCTTTCATCTCCTTTTCTTCTTTCCCTTCTTTTTTCTCCTCCTCCCCCCCTCCTCTCATGAAGCCGCTGGGTGAGATCATCTGGAGACATGGGGTGGGGTGTTATCACTACGCTGATGACACCCAAATATATTTCTCTATGTCTCGGACTGAAGCAGTAACTAAGGATGGCATCTCTCCTCTGAATGCCTGTCTTAGGGCAGTAATGGACTGGATGAGGGAAAACCAACTCAAGCTGAATCCAGGTAAGACGCAGGTACTTGCTATAGGAACCCCGAATCCAGGAATGGAGTTGTGTCAGCCAGTTCTGGATGGGGTCACACTTCCCCTGAAGGATTCTGTTCACAGCTTGGGGGTGCTCCTTGACTCGTCGCTCCAACTGACAGCTCAGGTGGATGCAACAGTCAAGAGCGCCTGCTATCAGCTCCGTCTGATATGCCAACTGCACCCCTTTCTGGAGCCGAGGGACCTGGAAACAGTAGTACATGCACTGGTACCCTCTCGATTGGACTTCTGTAATGTACTTGGGGCTACCCTTGTGCCAAGTTCGAAAACTTCAGTTGGTACAAAATATGGCAGCCAGATTGATCACAGGAACTTCTAGGAATGACCATATAACACCGGTCTTGAAGTCCCTGCACTGGCTGCCTATTATTTTCCGGGCAAAGTACAAGGTGTTGGTGATCACCTTTAAAGCCCTACATGGCTTGGGCCCAGAGTACTTGAGGGAATGCCTTCTTCCCTATTGTCCGCCCCACACACTAAGGTCCTCTGGAAGAAATCTACTACAGCCAAAAAAATCTAGATTAACATCAGTTTCCCAGAGGGCCTTCTCTACTACTGCTCCTAAACTATGGAACGACCTGACAGAGGAGATCCGTCACATTTCCACTGTGACAGCTTTTAAGAAAGCACTCAAGATGGATCTCTTCCGGCAGGCCTTTCCAACAATATCCCCAGATATAGAGATATTGTCCCCTCATTTGTCTATTCTTCCCCGTCTATGTTTCTGCCTTTTTAAATGCTTTTAATGTTTTTAATGTTTTTTATACTATTTATACTATTTAATTCTGTTTTAGTACTGGGTATGGGGGGGTAGGTCTAGGGTTTGATTTTTAACTTCATTGTAATTGATGTATTTTATTGTTGTAACCCACCCGGATTCTTCGTGATTGGGCAGGCTATAAATAAATCATTATTATTATTATTATATTGTTGTTGTTGTTGTGTGCCCAACTCCTTTCTGACTTATGGCAACCCTGCCTCTAGCCAACCTTTCTCTAACTCCCTTAATTAAACCCCCTTCTATCCTCTTTTACTTCCCCTCTCCTTCTCCTCTTTTTATCTTTTTTCCTATTTTTCTTCTTTCTCCTCCTTTTCTTCTTTCTCCTTCCTTTCTTTTTTCTCTTCCTCCCCACTTCTGCCTCTGCTGCTGCTGCTGCTGCTGCTGTTGTTGTTGTTGTGTGCCCAACTCCCTCCTTGGCCAGAGCTGCATTTTCTAACAAGAGGGAAGCCGGGACTTGTGGGAGCCATGGGGGGAGGCACCAGGCAAAAGGCAAAAGGGAGCCCAGGAGGGAGGGAGGGACGGGAGTGGCTCCATCACGCCGCATCCACACTGGAGAAATAACCCAGTTTGGCTGGCAATGCTTTAAATCTTTTCTGACTCAAGGCTATGGAATTCTGGGAGCTGGAGCATGTCAGAATTTCTGGCTTATGGCAACCCTGTGGAAGAGGCCACTTTTGAGAAATTCCAGCAGATCAGGGAGTGACTGCTAGAAAAGGCCATAACTGGTCTATCTAGCCCCCTTTGTCTAACCCCCTTATTTAACCCCCCTTCTATCTAACCCTTTATTTACCCCCCTCTCTCTAAGCCCTCCCCCTCCAAGAGAATGCCTGCTCTGTTTCAAATGCTAAGCGTACTTGTGAGTGGGACATGTAGTTTGCCAGCACAAGAGAATGCTTTTGGTTCAGTGCTAATGTTCTGTGGACTTTTATTTCCAATGAATGATATCTAATCCAGATTGGTGTATTTTTTGTGCTTTTAATGCTAACAAGTCTGCTTGTTTTGACAATGATAATGATGATGATCATATTGATATCAGTCAGCTTCTGAGGCATGCGCACACTGTTTCTGAAGCTGAGATAGTGTGACTTTCCATAGTGCATTTTGGTGCTTTGAATGCTAACAAGCTTGCCTTGCTTGGACAATGATAGCGATGATGATGACTACAGTGGTGATATTGATATCAGCAAGCCTCTGTGGCATGGCCAATGTAAGTTGCTCTGAGTTTTACAAACTCATGCGCAGTGAAGAAAAACCAAAGTCCCTTGACCAACTACACACTTCTGAGAAGTACACTTGGTGCAAGAACTGTGAAACCACCTTGACATGTTCAATATGCATAGCCATGTTAAACCATGTTAAGTGTTAAACCCAAGGGGTTTGGTTATGGAATAAGCCTCTGAAATATGCAAGAGGCCATGTTAAATAAAGCCATGTGAAATGCCCAAATGTGCTGTTGTGTGTGTTTTGGAATGGAGGGGGGGTGGTTTGGCCAGAAAGGGAAGAACATTTCTGCCATCTGTCTAGGAATAATGCCCAAATGTCCTCCATTTTGATCATGCCTAAGAAACATGCATTTATATTAACATTTTTTAAAAATCATCAATTTTTTCGTGTGTCCTCCATTTTAAAAAATGTGTCCTCCATTTGAAAATGTTGTCCTACATTTGTCCCGGTTTGGAGGTCCTGACTTATGGCAACCCTAACCTTTAGTAACAGTAGAGAAATTATTTTTCTCCAGATGCAGCTTCTCATGCAATGTCACTTATAAAAATTTCCACAGCCACAACTCACTATGCAAGGAAAATCCCATGAATAAAAAGTAGTGCTATGATTCCTCTTTATTCACGGAATAATTATGGGATATTTGCGACATCGTATGATAATCTTTGCCAAATCTCACAAGATTAACAGGAGCATCCTGCTGTGCTCCCGTCTTTTTTCCCAGTGTGATAAACACATAAGAAAAAGTTCCATTAAACTCAGTGGGGTTTATCTCTGCGTAGATATGCTTAGAATTGCACTGTTTGCATGTGTTGGAGGGGATGTGTGTAACCTCCATTTCACAGTCAAAACACACTGGTACATGTGTGGAGAAACAACAAAAGCAGAGGACAAAGGGGGAAAGTGGGAGGAGGAGAAAGAAGCTGGGAAAGAGGCTGGATGGCCATCTGTTAGGAATGCTTTGACAGTGTCTTCCTGCATGGCAGCATGGCCCTTGGGGGTCTCTTCCAACTCTATGACTCTATGATTCTATTTTAAAAGCAGCTGAAAATGTGGCTTGACAGAGGTTTAATCAGGACTATCCTTGCCAAACTGAGACAGTTGGAGGTATGGATGTGTCACAATTCAGAGGAAGAGTGCATTTGCAACCAAGGACCAAATTCCAGCTAAAGCTATCTTAAGGAGGCAAGGCCATAAAGGATCCTGTCCAGTTCACCAGATGACATTGGGAAAAATGGATTATCTTCTTAGTCAATATCAAACAGCTTCTGAGCAGAACTAGGGACCTTACAAGACAGGAGAGATATGAGGAAGCCTTAACTCTTTAAACCTCTCCCTGGAGAACGTGATCCTGGTCACAATGATCTTTGCCTTAATCACCTCCTTAAAAACTACAAGGTGCTGACCTGGGGCTAACTCAAACAGCCCTCAGAAAGTTGCAAAATGGGCTGGCCAGGTTGCTTTGTGGAGTGTATTTTCTTAACCACACAACACCCACAGATTTCTAGGAACTACATTGTCTTCTAGTTCAATGGTGCTTTGATAGTTCATGCTGATGGTTCATATGTGTAAACTCTAAACCTTGGGCGAACAACTTCCAGGTGTCCAGAGAGGTTATTTTAATGTCATTGACACCTGTTTTGTAAAACCTCCTTCCTCGGTATAAGGGAAAATGTTAAAGCAAAACAAGATGAAGCTTGGGATCATCTTGTTCTGAAAATCAAAACCAGCACTTTGCTTTAGATCTTCTAAGTTATATTGCTTTAGATGCTCCAAAGTTATATTGTAAGCTGTTTGGAGTCCCATTCGGGAGAAAAGCAGAATATAAATCAAATAAATAAAAGGTGAATTGATAGTCTTGAAAGCTTCCAAGAGATGTATTTCACTTTTTTATTATTTGGGGGCTAAAAAAAAAAGTGGTCCATTATTCTGAGGCCACAAAACCAGCCTCTGCTTCACTTTACGCATCATGACGTTTAATAGTTCTTAATATAAGCACAGTTATCTACCCTTAAAAAGCCATTTTTTTAAAGCAACCCTCCGTAACAAGTAGATAGTCCCACAGATTCTTATTTACCATGGCTAATCTTACCTCTGAGAGGTAGCATATTTGTAGTGGTGTGGGTGTTGGGTGTTCTTCCAGAAACAGCATTCTCCCCCCCCTTTTTTTTTCCCACAGGGAAAGATCCCAGGTACACAAAAACAGGTCTGGGGGCTATAAGCATTCCATGTAGCTTACATCCCTGCCCTGGCCGAAATGCTTAGAGACCAGGACAAAATATCTGAGATTTCCTCTTCTGGTATGAGCCTACCAATAGCAGATGATAAGTCTGGAAACCCTACTTTGGAAACCTGTTCAGGTGGCTGTGCCATACTTACAGAGCCCCCTCCTATCAGAGATTAGACTGGCTTGACCTTTGTTTAATTGTAGACAATCTGTTAAAACCTCTTTGTTTCACTTAGCCTTTCCATTATTTTAAATGCAATTAAAGCCCCCTTTTCTGTTTTCAGAGATTATTATCCTTTATCTACTACTGCTACAGACTTAAAAGATTGCCACCAATTGTTGGGACACTCGGATAAATAAACAATGACTTCTTTTTTGCTGCTTCTGATGTGCCTTTTTCAGCACTGCTTATCTTGAAGGACAAATGTATGATTCAGGATAAGTGCTGTAGGCCTTCAAGAAACAAATGTTGCTCGAAGAGGGTAATGTTGCTACTAAATACCAGAAAGGTACCAAATCTTATTTGATTTTAGAAGCTAAATTAGGTCTGTTCTGGGTAGTACCTGGATGGGAGACCACCAATGACTACCAAGTACTGTAGGCTATATTTCAAAGGAAGGAACTGGCAAAACCACCTCTGAGTATTCCTTACCTAAGAAAACCCTATTAAATGTATGGGGTTGCCATCAGTTGGCAGGCAACTTATAGAATCATAGAATCATAGAGTTGGAAGAGACCACACGATGCACAATGTTGACCCTGCCCCTCCTTTATTGTTCCACAGCCCTTGTTATTTTCTTCACTCATCTCAGAAAATGAATGGAACGAGACATCTATCTTGTTGGCTTCTCAAAAAATATTTCTGCCCTTGTTATAATCATGCCAGTTAAATATGGACCATCACACAGCATGCAGGACTTTGTCACCTTAAATTCTTCCACAGTTAAATATGGGAAGACAAGACTATGAACTCTGAATGTTTCAAGTGGTCACACATAGCCTTCATTGTAGTATCCTACAGAGCAAAGCGAGACTCCTCTCTTATGCTTACATAGATGTAGGGTTGGACCTACCATTAGGCAGCACTGCCTTAGGCTGCAGATGTTGGTAGGATAAATCTCTTATGTGTCATGTGCCACACCCATCCACATTTTTTTTAAACTAGGCTTGCTAGGTGTAGTGAAGGATATTATTCTATCACCATTGCTGAAGAAGGTTTGTCAACTTTTTGTACTTGGAATGGGAAGGGTTCACATTACGCCCTTTCCCTCAGGCACTAAAATGGCTTGGGGCTGCAAGCAAGTCCCATTGTGTTTCTATTTGTCCTCAAGGTTATGAGATTTAACTGAAAAAGACAAATAAAGGGGTCCTTGAACAGATCAAGCCTGAACTCTCCCTGGAAGCCAAGATGATGAACCTGAGGCTAACAGTATGAATCAGAGAAAATGACAGAACCCCATTAGTGGTCACATAAGGCTCCCAACTGGGACCACTCAGGCGCATCATCAATGAACTACAACCCATTCGGGACAATAATGCCACTCTTTCAAGGCCTCTTGGTGGCAGACCTGTACTCTTAGTTTTTTGTGGGTTTTCAGGCTATGTGTCCCTGTTCTAAAAGAGTTTATTCCTGATGTTTTGCCAGCATCTATGGCTGGCATCTTCAGAGAAGGCATCTTTCTCTGAAGATGCCAGCCACAGATGCTGGCAAATCATCAGGAATAAACTCTTCTGGAACATGGCCACATAGCCCGAAAACCCCACAAAAAACTATGGATGCCAACCATGAAAGCCTTCGACTTCACATCAGACCTGTGCTCACTTACAGACAGACGCCAAACCTCAACCAGGTACTCACCTACAGGACGACACATGACAAACCAAGATGCCAACTCTGCCCATACATTTGTCCAGGCAATGTCATCACGAGACAATGGCATCACCCACCATATGGGGGGGGGGCTTCATGTGTTCATCCTCCAATGTGATTTATACCATACTCATCAATGCCCATCAGCACTGTACATTGGGCAAACAGGCCAGTCCCCTGCGCCTGAGGATAAATGGACATACCAGTAAATCAGACATTAGGAATGGGAATACATAAACACCGGTGGCAAAACATTTCCATCTCCCCAGGCTTTTCATCTCAGACATCAGAACAGCAGTCATTGAACAAAAGAACTAAAAAGGTAGACTGGAAAGAGAAACAGCAGAACTCGAATTCATCCACAAACTACAGTCCCTCAGCAACGGACTGAACAAAAACAAAGGTTTCCTGACACACTAGCACTTCAACACCATCTGACCCCATCTTCATGGGGTTGGCCTATGTTCTTCTATTCCCCTCACCACAGGCTAGTCCCATTGCAAAACTGGATCTGCCACTTCATCTCCATGCACAAAGACCCGTTTCCTATGCCTTTGTGCACTAATGAATGTCGTTAAAATTGGACTTGCAACTTCATTTCCATACACAAAGGATTTGTAATTCGTATTGACATCCTCACAAACCAATGACATATATATGTCTGTCCCTGGCTTCCACTCCACCAAATGCATCTCAGGAAGTAGACTGAAGTCTACAAAAGCTCATGCTGCCCATTTCTTTCTTTCAATCTCAAAGATGCTACTAAATCTCTCCACCTCACAACAGTTATGCACCTGAGGAAGTAGACTGAAGTCTAGGAAAGCTCATGCTGCCAATTTCTTTCTTTCAGTTAGTCTCAAAGGTGCTACAAGATCCCTTGGCATAATGATTCTAACAGACTAATACAGCTAAATCTTTGAATTCTACCAGTATGAAACATGCCGCTACATGAAAGGATTCACAAAAATTCTGGCATATTATTGCATGAGCAGGCAATGTCAGAATGATAGACCATTCTTTAAAAGCAGTAATTCAAAATAATGTATGGGGGGGAATATTTTGTAAACACGTATAGCTGTATAGAATCGTAGAATCACAGAATTGTAGAGTTAGAAGAGACCACAAGGGCCATCCAGTCCAAATCAAAGCATCACTGACAGATGGCCATCCAACCTCTGGTTAAAGACCTCCAAGGAAGGAGACTCTATCACCCTCTGAGGGAGTGCATTCCACTGTAGAACAGCCCTTACTGTCAGGAAGTTCCTCCTAATGTTGAGGTGGAATCTCTTTTCCTGAGCTTGCATCCATTATTTCTGTTCCTGTCTCTGGAGCAGCAAAAACAAGCTTGCTCCCTCCTCAATATGACTTCCTTTCAAATATTAAACAGGCTATCATATCACCTCTTAACCTTCCTCTCCAGGCTAAACATCCCAGCTCCCTGAGTCGTTCCTCATAGGGCATGATTCCAGACTTTCACCATTTTAGTCACCCTCCTTTGGACACGCTCCAGTTTCTCAATTCTTTCTGAATTGTGACGCCCAGAACTGGACACAAATTCCAGTGGGGCCTGACCAAAGCAGAATACAATGGCATATTACTTCTCTTGATCTAGACACTATACTTCTATTGATGCAGCCTAAAAAGCATTGGCCTGTTAGCTGCACATCACACTGGTTGACTCATGTTCAACTTGTGGTCTACTTGGACTCCTAGATCCCTTTCCATGTAGTTTCATTCAGCTAGATGTCCCCCATCCTATATCTGTGCATTTTATTTTTCTGCCCTAATGCAGTACCACATTTCTTCTCCATGTGAATTCAGTTTGTTAGCGTTGGCCCAGCTTTCTATGTCATTTCAGGTCATTTTGAATGTTGACCTGTCCTCTGAAGTATTAGCTATTCCTCCTAATTTGGAGTTATCTGCAAATTTGATAAATTGCCCCCAATCCTGTCATCCAGGTCATTGATAAAGATTTTGAATAGCACTGGGCCCCGGAGAGAGCCCTCTGGGACCCCACTGGTCACTTCTCTCCAGGATGAAAAGGAGCCATTGTAAGGACCTTCTGGGTTTGTCCCCGTCAACCAATCAAATCCATGTAACAGTTGCCTTGTCTAGCCCACCTGTTACAAGCTGTTTGCAAGAATGTCATGGGAAACTTTGTCAAAGGCCTTACTGAAATCAAGATAACACTACATCCACGCATTCCCCCTCCTACCAGCTTGTAAACAACCTCCATATCCCCATCCATATTTTCTCCAAATTTCTGCTTCCCAGAATGGCCAGAAGTTACCCTTGAACAGGTTAAAAAAATATGTCCAAACATCTATAATAAAGCTCCAGGGAAGACATGATGCTCATGGATATTAATGTAAAACAGATTATTGGGCACTTGTTTGGCCAGGTTATTTACATATATAAATAAATCAGGACTATTCCCCAAGGATGGAGATCAAGTATCATCGCCCCCATACATAAAAAGAAGGGAGATTAAAAAAAATCCTGCCAATTACAGGCCAATTACTCGTTGAATATCTCCTCCAAACTGTATGTGTACCCTATTGGAATGCATAGAAGATTGGTCTGAGAGATACAATATCTGAAGTCAAGCTGGTTTTCAAAAGGGAAATCTACTATTGATGGTTGTGTATTAAATTTTTTGATCTGTAAATACACCCAAAACATGAAGCAAAGCTTTATGTTGCTTCATTGACCTAAAGTCAGCTTTTGACTCAATTCCTAGGGATCTGTTGTGGCAAAGCTAGAGAGGCAGATATTGACCCCCGCTTATTATATCTAATTAGGGCCTTATATACTATAACACCTCAATACAGGTTAAAGTTGATTTGGAGGCCATCTTTTCCCCAAAATAACTATACGGGTGTCAAACAGGGCTGTATTTTAGCATGCTTTTTTATTTAATTGTTATATTAATAATATTGTGAAGGTGTTAGAAGGTTTACAGTATGCCCCAGTTACATTCTGGATCAAAACCTTTCTCTGTAATAAAATAATAATAATAAGAAGAAAATAAATAAAATAAGGTTTTTTATAGACCGCTATTCCGCAATGATCATAGCGGTGTCAATAAAAATTGCAATACAATACAAAAAATGGCAAGGCCTCTCTCCCCCCTCAAGATGGTGTTCGGAGGAGGGCACTTATTGCCACCAGGCCTCGTCTCTCCCCCTCAAGATGGTGTTCGGGGGAGGGCTCTAGTCTTTCCAGCCAGGCCTCACTCTCCCCCTCAAGATGGTGGTCGGGGGAGGGGCTCTTATCTTTCCCAGGCCAGGCCATCTCTCCCCCTCAAGATGGTGGTTCGAGGGTGGAGGGCGTTTCTTTCCAGGCCAGGCCTCGTCGCTCCCCCCTCAAGAGTGGTCAGGGGGGAGGGCTCTTAGTCTTTCCAGGCCAGCCAGCGTCTCTGCCCCCTCAAGAGGTGTCGGGGGAGGGCTCTAGTCCTTCCAGGCCAGGCCTCGGCTCTCTCCCCCATCAAGATGGTGGTGGGGGGAGGGCTCTTAGTCTTCCAGCCAGGCCTCGGCTCTCCCCCTCAAGATGTGGTCGGGTGGAGGGCTCTTAGTCTTTCCAGCCAGGCCTCGTCTCTCCCCCTCAGATGGTGGTCGGAGGGAGGGCTCTAGTCTTTCCAGGCCAGTGCCCGCGTTCTCCCCCTCAAGAGGGTGGTGTCGGGGGAGGGCTCTTAGTCTTCCAGGCCAGCCGGCTCCTCCCCCCAAGATGGTGGTCGGAGGAGGGCTTCGGTGTCTTTCCAGGGCCAGCCTCGTATCTCCCCTCAAGATGTGGTCGGGGGGAGGGCTCTTAGTCTTTCAAGGCCAGGCCTCGTCTCCCCCCTCAAGTGGGTGGTCGGGGGGAGGGCTCTTAGTCTTTCAGGCCAGGCTCTCTCCTCCTGTACTCTCCACCTCAAGATGGTGGTTCGGGAGAGGCTCTGTAGTCCTTTCCAGGCCAGGATCATCTCTCCCCTCAAGATGGTGGTCGGGGGGGAGGGCTCTTGTCTTTCCAGCCAGGCCTTTCGTCTCCCCCCCTCAGAATGTTGGCAAAGGGGGGAGGGCTCTTAGGCGTTCCCAGGCAACAGCCCCTCGTCTCTCCGCCCTCAGATGGTGTTCGGGAGGAGGGCTCTTATCTTGCCAGGCCAGCCATCGTCTCTCTCCCCTCCCCCTCAAGATGGTGGTCAGGGGGGAGGGCTCTTAGTCTTTCCAGGCAAGCCTCGTCTCGCACCCCCTCAGAAATGGTGGGTGGTCGGGGGAGGGCTCTTGTCTTTTCAGCCGGCCCCGTCTCTGTCCCCCTCAAGAGGGTGTCGGTGGGAGGGCTCTTAAGATCTTGCCAGGACCAGCTCGTCTCTCCCCCTCAAGAGGGTGGTCGGGGGGAGGGCTCTTAGTCTGTTCCAGGCCAGGCTCGGTCTATCCCCCTCAATGGTGGGGCAGGGGGGAGCTCTTAGTATTTTCCATGCCAGGCCTCGTCTCTCCCCCTCAAGATGGTGGTCCGGGGGGAGGCTATTATCTTTCCCAGGCCAGGCCCTCGTCTCTCCCTCCCCCTCAAAATGTGGGTCCGGGGGAGGGCTCATGAGTCTTTCAGCAGGACTCGGCTCTCCCCCTCAAGAGGTGGTCGGGGGGAGGGCCTCTTAGTCCTTTCCAGGCCAGGCCTCGTCCGCTCGTCTCTCCCCTCTCCCCCTCAAGATGGTGGGTCGGGGGGAGGGCTTCTTAGTCTTGCCAGGCCAGGCCTCGTCTCTCCCCCCCTCAAGATGGTGGTTCTGGGGGTAGGGCTCTGTCTTTCCAGACCAGGCCCTCCGCCTCTCCCCCTCAAGATGGTGGTCGGGGGGAGGGCTCTAGAACTTGCCATGCCGGCCTCAGCCCTCCCCCTCAGATGGTTGTCGGGGGGGAGGGCACTTAAGACTTGCCAGGCCAGGCCTCGTCTCCCCCCACCCACCCCTTCCCCCTCAAGATGGTGGTCGGGGGGAGGTCGTCTTAGTCTTTTCCAGCCAGGCCTCGTCTCTCCTCCCCCCCCTCAAATGGGGTGGTCGGGGGGAGGCGCTTAGTCTTTCCAGGCCATACTCGGCTCTTCCCCCTCAGATGGTGGGCCGGGAGGGCTCTTAGTCTTTCCAGGCAAGCCGCGTCTCTCCCCCCTCAATAGGTGTTCGGGGAGGGCTCTTAGAGTCTTTCCACAGGCCAGCCTTTCTCTCCCCCTCAGATGGTGGTCGGGGGGAGGCTCTTAGTCCCTTTCCCAGCCAGCCTCGTCTCTCCCCCTCAAGATGGTGGTCGTGGGGGAGGGCTCTTAGTCTTTCCATGCCGAGGCCTCGCCTCTCCCCCTCAAGATGGTGGTCGAGGGGGAGGCTCTTAGTCTTTCCCAAGGGGCCAGGCCTCGCCTCTCCCCCTCAGAGATGTGGTCGGGGGGAGGGCTCTTAGACGTGCCAGGGCCAGGCCTCGCCTGCTCCTCCCCTCAAGATGGTTGTCGGGGGGAGGGCGCTTAAGACTTGCCAGGCCAGCATAGCCTCTCCCCCTCAGATGGTGGTCGGGGGGATGGCTCTTAGTCTTTCCAGGCAATGCCGTCGTCTCATCCCCTCAATATGGTGGTCGGGGGGATGGGCTCTTAGTCTGTCCAGGCCAGGCCTATCGTCTCCTCCCCCTCAAGATTGTGGTCGGGGGGGGGCTACTTAGTCGTTCCTTCCAGGCCAGCCTCTTCTCTCCCCTCCAAATTGTGGTCGGGAGAGGGCTCTTATCTTTCCAGGCCAGGCCTCGTCCTCTCCCCCTCAAGATGGGTGGGCCGGGGGAGGGCTCTTATCTTTCCAGGCCAGGCCTCGCTCTCCCCCGCAAGATGGTGGCGGGGTGAGGGCTCTTAGTCTTTCCAGCCAGCCTCGTCTCTCCCCTCAAGATGGGGGTCGGGGGAGGCTCTTTATCTTTCCAGGCCATGAATCGGCGCTCCCCCTCAATGGGGGCGGGGGGAGGGCTCCGTAGATCTTTCCAGCCAGGCCTCGTCTCTCTCTCCCCCTCAAGATGGGGTGGTCGGGGGGGCTCTTAGTCGTTCAGGCCAGGCCTCGTCCTCGTCTCTCCCCCCTCAAGATGGTGGTCGGTAGGGAGGCTCTTAGTCTTTCCAGCCAGGCCTCGTCTCGCCCCCGCAGTGGTGTCGGGGGAGGGCTCTTAGTTTTTTTTTTTCCAGGCCAGGCATCGTCCTCCCCCTCAAGATGGTGGTCGGGGGGAGGCTCTTATCTTTCCCCATGCCGGCCGCATCTCGCCCCTCAAATGGTGGCCGGGGGGAGGGCTCTTATCTTTCCAGGCCAGGGCCTCGCTCTCCCCTCCCCCGCGAGATGGTGGTCAGGGGGGAGGGCTCTTAGTCTTTCCCCAGGCCGGCCTCGGCTCTCCCCTCGATGGTGGTCCGGGGGGAGGGCTCTTAGTCTTTCCAGCCAGGCCTCGTCTCTCCCTCAAGATGTGGTCCGGAGGTAGTGCTCTATGTCAATCAAGTCCCCGCAAGTGTTAATGTTAAGTGTTAATGTAGGCTGACGATATACTCGCTTATCCAAACCCGGTGGGTTGAAAACGTTTGCTTGCACAGATTTTCAATCAGACTGTTAAAAAAAATGTCTGACAGTAAATTATAATAAAAACTCCTTTGGTGTGTTTTGGTATGGGGCGCCCCAAAGTTACACTCGTGGCATTAGTTAACATGTAATAAAACAAGTTAAATCCTTTAAATATCTGGGAATTTTCTTTTCTGAATCAGCCTCCTGGAAACAACATATGACAAACATTAAAATCCAAGCTCATAGTTTGGTTAAAGCAACCTTGAGCTTTGCTGTTAATAAGGGAGGCAACTTAGTAAACCCTGCTCTAGTGGTCTTTAAAGCTAAAACTCTGGCACAAATCCTTTATGGGGCAGAGATCTGGGGCACACCTAAGGTCCCAGGTCTGGAAGTGCCTCAGAACTATTTTTAAGGGCATTACTAGGACTTCCTAGGGACACACTGACTGCTATGATTCGTCTCGAAACCTCTGTCCCAACTTTAGAAAGCCAAATAGATAAAAAGATCTTGTGTTATTGGTTTAAGATCCAAGAAATGCCAACCTCTAGATTACCAAAAAATGTATTTTGGAACTTAATAATGGACTACCTGTTAATAATTGGGTTCATGGGGCAGCCCAATTAATTACTAAGTATGGGCTTTCAATGAGCAAACTGGCAGGATTAGATTATCCGGCAAGGAAGGTAAAAATAAATAATACAATATTAGAAGTTACTACCCTTGCAGATTTACATACTGTTCATGAATCCCCATGTGCCCCTTTATATTATAGTGTCAGACAATTCTGTGATCACCCAGATTATTTCAACAACCTCACTTTTGCCCAGTTGTGTCAAGCCTTCACAGAACTGAGACTTAACATGTTTGATTCAGCTGAAAGAGATGGTAGGCTTTAAAAAGTTCCGAAAAATGAATGGAGATGTATTGTTGGCTGCCCCTATTCAGAGGATTTGGTACATTACTTAACCTGTTGCCCTTTGTATAAAGATCCTAAAAGAGCATTTTATTTTACCTTTAATCAATAATAAAATCTTTTCGAACTCTCAAGAAAAAGTACTTTACCTCCTTATGGACACAGATAAATATGTGACCTGGCGTGTAGCACTGTTTTCTCTGGCTAAAATGACTAGAGAGAAATACATAGCAGAGATTGCTGTTCCCTGTAATGGGGATAACTTGATCTAAAAGGGCCCAACTGTGAATCTTAACATATTCATGTTATCCAAGTTATCCACAATTGTTAATGTTAAACTTTTGCTATTTGGAACAATCTGTTGTATACTATTTTTATGGAAATTTTATGTGTATTGTAATATTACTTTGATTTTTGCAATGGCCATTGGCCAAAAGCAATAAAGAGAGAGTATCAATATGAATCAGTCTCTTGTAGCACTTTTGAGACTCACTGAAAGAAAGAAGTTGACACCATGAGCTTTGGTAGACTTAATAATAATAACAATAATAATAATAATAATAATAATAATAATAATAATAATAATAATAATTTATAACACCCTTTCTACCAAAGGGTAGAATACGCTACACCAGAACATATACAATATACAATAAAAACACAAATGCATGTGAAGAAGTAGACTTAAGTCTAGGAAAGCACATGCTGCCAGCTTCTTTCAGTTCATCTCAAAGGTGCTACAAGATCTCTCTACGTACTGATTCTATAGACTGACATGGCACTCTCTTGGAAATGTTATTCTTTCGTTATTCTACCACTTTGGCCATGTCATGAGAAGGCACCACTAATTGGAAAAGACAACAATTCTAGGAAATAGCTTTTTGTGGGTTTTCCTGATGTTTCACCAGCATCTGTGGCTGGCATCTTTCTCTGAAGATGTCAGCCACAGATGCTGGTGAAACATCAGGAATAAACTCTTCTAGAACATGGCCACTAGCCCGAAAACCTGCCTGTAAACCTATGGATACCGGCCATGAAAGCCTTTGACTTCATAATTCTAGGAAAAGTAGAAGGTAGAAGAAAGAGAGGAAGACCATAAGCCAGATGGAGGGGGGTCACAGCCATGAATTTGCAGGATTTAAGCAGAGCAATGGAAATAGAGAGTCTTGGAGATGTCTCATCCACAGGATCACCATGAATGAAGATCTACTCAAGGGCAGCTAATAACAAGATAGCTTTTCTACATTCTGGGAATGGTAGTTGTTGTTGTGTACCTTCAAGTTGTTTCCGACTTATGGCAACCCTAAGACAAACCTATCATGGGGTTTGGCAAGTTTCTTCAGATGTTTTTTTTGCCATTGCCATCCACTGAGGCTGAGAGAGTGTGACTTGTCCAAGGTCATCCATTGGGTTTCATGGCTGAGCGGGGAACCAAACCCTGGTCTCCAGAGTAGTAGCCCAACACTCAGACTCCAAAATAAATTTCTCCCTCTCTTCCAGGAAAGGTACCCAGATGTCCTCACTGCAAAGGAGGAGAAGGCACCATAAAATGTATTTGAAGAGATAAAGGAAACTAAGTCTCATGGGCTGTTGATGGTCCACGAACTTTATTATCTTAAAAAGCCCAACAAGTTTCGGTCTTATCACAAATTGGGCAATCTTCAGGACTATTGTAAAATGAATAAAAGTACATTTATTGTAGTTGTGGTATGAGACAACCCATAAACCATCTCTTAAAAACATAATTTCTTAAAAATCAAGTATCATGTATTAGCCATACTATCGTATGCATACATATTTCCAGAAAGTTCAGGAGTTGCAGGCTGCGTTCTCAACAAAGAGGAAACTGAGTACAGTATTAGAAGGAAGGGACTAGGACTACCAACGGGTTCATCTTTATGGATTTTTCAAGTAACATCGTCAAAGAGAACCTATACGAAGATACATGATGCAACCTGTCCATAAAGTTACTCAGCTCTGCTCTATCCAGCTGATGCAAAAGTAGACAAGGTGCCACAAAATGTTGGACATTCAAGAAAAAATGGAGCTAAAAAAGCTCACACAGAGAGACACACACGAGTTTTTTAGCTTATATATATATATATATATATATATATATATATATATATATATATATACATACATATATATATTTCAAGAAAAATGGAAGCCATTACAAAATAAAAGCTAAACACTTATATATATATATATATATATATATTCAAGAAAAATTGAGGATATTACAAAATAAAATCTGAAAACTCATATATACATGTTTTTAGCTTTTATTTTGTGTGTGTGTGTGTGTGTGTATATATATATATATATATGAAAATAGAAACCATTACAAAGTAAAAGCTAAACACTCATATATATGCACACGCACATGAGTGTCTTCAGCTTTTATTTTGTGTATTCTTCTTGGCTTTACTTCGTGAACGAAGATTCAGGAAGGACTCATCTGTGCTTTCTACAAGTGTGTTGATGACGTTGGATGTATCCTTCCAGCCTGTGCAATGGATTTTTCTGGTGGAGCGCAGCATGCATGGAACTGGCCTCACCCTTTAAACCAGAGGTTCGTCTGCTGAGGCCTTGGCAAGCATGGATGGTGGCAGCGAGGTCCTCGGGTCGTAGGTTTGATTAGCGTTTCCTTCTCTTAGATGGTTGACCTTACAGTGTTAGACGAGCACCATCTGCTCGGGTTTGGGATTAGAGTTTTCCTTCTCCTAGGATGGTTGCCATAAGGCTAGAGAGCCCATCCTGCCCTTTGGCGCTCTTGGTCAGACCCTTCGGTTGTGACCTGTCTGGCATGGGAGGCCCTACTGGTGGCTATTATACCACCGCCAGCATAGCTCACAACTTCATTAGGGTACGCAAGCCTCTCCCCCACACAGTCAGAGCATAGCTGGAGGGGAATAGGAGGCCGGAAGATGACAGTAAAGGAGGGAGGGGACTCTTCCTTCAGGCTAGCCCTGGTGGAGCTGGGCCTGCCTGATCACTCCCTCTCAGGCTGGAAGATGACAGTTAGGGAGGGGACACTTCCTTCAGGCTAGCCCTGGTGGAGCTGGGCCTGCCTGATCACTCCCTCTCAGGCATATATATATGATATATATGATATCAAGGAAAAACTGAAGGCCAATTGACAAATAAAAGCTAATATAGTATACTACAGACACACACGCGCGCATGCACACACACATACATATATATGACTGTCTGCAGCTTTTGTTTTGTAATGGCTTCCATTTTTCTTGATATTCCTGCTTCTCTATCATGCTCAAAATGGAGGACATTTGAAATTCCTCCTGGGGGACAGAAAGCAAGGACAGAAAAGTTCCTGGAAAAGGAGCACCCCTGTGTTCATCCTGCATGGACATAAACCACCAAGTAGGTGGGAAGGAACTACACCTCCCAGTACCCTTTGCTTGTTTTCCTTGCTCCTTATTGGTTGGCAGAAAACCGACCAATGAAGACCTTGGGGTGGAGATAAGCCCCGCCCCCTCAAGAGGATTGGTAGCAACAACGCCGCTGAGGGCAATTAGTTTGGCAGTAGAGATTGAGAAGGGGGCGTGGCCTCGGTTAAAACCACCATGTTCCTACGCCTGGACTCAGTTGCACGAAGGTGGGCTGACAGAGTGGTTGCTTGGTTAGCCTTGGGTTGTATATAGAGGGAGCGGTGTCGCGGGGGCACGCTTCCCCAGCGCCCCCGAGAGTCCTCCACTTCGATTCCGAGTCACAAAGGTTCCCACTGTGTTTGTTTTTGTGGCTCCATCCACACAATGTTGGTGGCAGAACCCGAGAGCGGCGGGGGAGACCCAGCCGGGGTCCAGGGCTATTTGCCCCGACAGAGTTGCGCCGGGACTCTGAGGAGGAAAAAGGTAACTTGAGTGGGAGTCTCAAGAGTCCACACTGCAGAGATAACCCACTTTGAGACCGTTTTAACTGCTATGGCTCAAGGCTAGGGAGTCCTGGGGATTGTAGTTTATGGTGGCACCAGACAGAGAAAGGGTCAATGTCTCACAAACACTACAGTTCCCAGGAGTCCCTAGCACTGAGCCAGGGCATTTAAAGTAGTCTCAAACTGGATTATTTCTGCAGTGTGTTTTGGACCTAGAGTTGAGCCTAAAAAGGACTTTGTTTTGTGTCAGGTTTTAATTATGGTTTTCACTTGGGTTCGTTGTTGTTGTGTGACCCTCTCCTAGGGGTTTCTTGGCAAGTTTCGTCAGAGGGAGGTTTGCCATTGTCAAGGCAAGAGATGTGGCTGAGAGAGTGTGACTTGCCCAAGGCCAACCAGTGAGTTTTTAAGCTGGAGTGGGGAATCGAGCCCTGATAGCCAGAGTGGTCTACTTGGACTCCTAGATCCCTTTCACATGTAGTCTTGTTCAGCCATGTGTCCCCCATCCTATATCTGTGCATTTCATTTTTCCTCCCTAAGTGCAGTACATTACATTTCTCTGTGTTGAATTTCATTTTGTTAGCTTTGGCCCAGTTTTCTAGTCTGTTCAGGTCATTTTGAATCTTGATCCTGTCCTTTGGGGTATTAGCTACTCCTCCTAATTTGGTGTCATCTGCAAATTTGATAAGTATGCCCCCAATTTTCCCCCCTAGTCATTGATAAAGATGTTGAACAGTACTGGGCCCAGGACAGAGCCCTGTGGGACCCCACTGGTCACTTCTCTCCAGGATGAAAAGGAGCCATTGTTGAGCACCCTTTGGGTTCGTTCGGTCAACCATTTACAAATCCACGTAACAGTTGTCTTGTCTAGCCCACATTTTACAAGCTTGTTTGCAAGAATGTCATGGGGAACTCTGTCAAAGGCCTTACTGAAATCATGATATACAGTACTATTTTCCCAGCAGAGAAGGGTGCCGAGCATCCTGATGTTGGGTAGCTCCGCCTGCAAAGGCTCCTGGAGGCAGGACAAAAATTCAAACAGAGGCCCGGGGCCCGGCCCCGCCTCCATGGGCAGAGCGACCCCCAGAGACCTCAGTCTTCTTCCTGCCTAGCTCCTGGTAGGACACATCATCTCAGCTTCTCCGAAGATCTTTCATTGGCTCCCCCAGACTTGGCCTGGCTTATACCTTACTTCTGCTTTCTCTCCCCCTTTTCTCTTTTTAAAAAAAAAATCAAAAAAAATCCCCTTCCTTCTTCCTTTCCCTCCTTTCCGCTCTGCCTTTATCTTTCCCCCATGGCCAGCGAGGAAGAGGCCAGGCCAGCGGGCAAACGGGCTCCCACTCAGCCCGGGCAAGCCCCGGCTTTGCTGGAAGCGCGCCCAGAGGCTCTTGCCTCGGATGGAGGAAGAGAAGTGGGAGCCGGGCCACACCGGGCGGAGGGAGACCCCTCACAGCCCGTTGCAGGGCCCAGGGCACCACAGCCGACCCGGCCAGGGTTGGAGGCTGGAGAGCCCTTACCGCCACCGCGACGGACGCCAGGGGAAGAGGTAAGCCAACCCCCCCTGCCCAGCGTTGCTCTCTGGGGCCTCCCCAGGGAGCCGGGGACCACAGACACCTCTGCGCTCCCCCACAGAGAGAGCGACGGCGGCGCTCCGCGGGGCCAGCCTGGCGGAGCGCAAGGCTGGAGCGCCGGCCCCTTTGTTCCTCCGCTCCTTCCCCCCCTCCTCGGATGGCCGGGCCCTTTCCTCCAGGGCGCCTCCACAGCCGGAGGCTCAGCGGCCGAGTCCGCAGGCGGCGCAAACGGCCCTTTCCCTCCCCAATGGGGGTTCCCTTGGGTCCCTCTCGCCCACCAGGGGTGGTTTGGGTTGGGAGGGCCCAACACCTGGCACCCGGCGCGCGTCAGCAGTCGCACGGTCGGCCATCGGGGCGGAGACCACATGGACCGAGATGGGGGCTGCCATCTTGGCCATGCGGATGGGTATGGCGGCCGCCATCTTGTTGACTCGGAAGTGGGGTCAAGAGGCCATGCGGCCCTCTACGGGGGCAGCCATGTTAGGGGCGACCAGGAAGTGGGGCTGCTAGGCCATGCTGTGGCAAATGGGGGCCGCCATGCTGGCGACGCAGGCCGCGAGTCGGCCAATCTAGCCAGGACCATGCCTTCCCTGGGCCAGCGGGAAGGCATGCCTTCCCTGGGCCAGCAGGAAGGCCAATCTAGCCAGGACTCATGCCGCTCCTCCTCCAATTCCGCCTATCACGGGTCCCCTCGAGAGTCCACGTCCCCAGATGACCTTCGGATACAAAGCTCCCTAGATTCCCAGGTCCAAGCCCAGGCCGCCAGATCCAGAGGATCACAGAGACGGGGTTCACAGTCGGACTCAGACTCTTCTCAAGGTTCAAGACCCAGGGGGCAGAAAACTTCGACGTCCTAAACTGCAGCTGGCCAGAGGGCCTCCTATACGCCTTCCCTCCAGTTCCGCTACTGTCACGCCTTCTGTCCAAGATTCGAACGACGGAATCTGAGGTCATCCTCATAGCTCCAGCCTGGCCGAGACGTCCCTGGTTCTCGGAGATTCTCAGCCAGTCAATACAGAGTCTTCCCCTTCCAGCCAGACCAGACCTACTGGCCCAGGGTCAGATACATCACCCAGATCCCACCTGGCTTCAGCTTCACGCGTGGAAATTGAGAGGGACATGCTAACCAGCTACGGCTACTCCTCTGAAGTGATCGAGTCCATCCTGGCATCGAGGCGCCCATCCACCATGAAGATCTATGAGTACACCTTCAGGGCGTTTAAGAGATGGTGTAAGAGAAAAAAGAAGGACTTCATTCAAGTCTCTGTTGCTATAATACTCCAATTTCTCCAAGACGGCTTTGGCCAGGGCCTCCGACCCAACACAATAAAGAGACAGGTGGCAGCAATCACTTCGATACTGCCACACGAACAGGCCGCTGCGATATCACACCATCCTCACATTAGGAGATTACTCAAGGGAGTTTCCAACAGGGCGCCCCCGACAAGGCACCGATTCCCATCTTGGGACCTACACAAGATTCTTCTAGCCCTGACGGTACAGCCATTCGAGCCGCTGAGGGAGGCGTCTCTCAAGTTCCTCACCCTCAAGACGCTCATCCTTACAGCGCTCACATCGGCCCGCAGAGTATCAGAGATCGGGGCGCTGTCGGTGAGAAAAGAGCTCTGCATCATTAGACCTGATTCCGTTGTATTGAGGCCTGACCCGACCTTCATCCCCAAGGTTAATTCGATTTTCCACTCATCCCAGGACATCGTCTTGCCCACTTTCTGTCCTCGACCAACCGGTGAGTTAGACAGGGCCTGGCATACCTTGGACATGCGCAGAGCCATAAAAATATACCTCAAGAGGACTGCGACCTTCAGAAAGTCAGAATCACTTTTTGTCTCCTTCCAACCGCGATCCATGAGCAAAAAGGTATCATCGTCGACGCTGTCAAGATGGATCAAGCTTTGCATCCTCGAATGCTACAAGGTCATGAACCTACCCCCGCCAGACGGCATCTTGGCACATTCCACCAGAAGTGCATCCACCTCGGCTGCTTTCTCCACTAATGCACCCCTGGCAGAGATCTGCCGAGCTGTCACCTGGAAAACTCCCTCCACGTTTGCCAGGCACTACAAGCTCGACATATTCCAGTCGGCTGAGGCGGCCTTTGGCCACAGGGTTCTTCAACAAGTAGTGCCCGACTCCACCAAGGCATCAACAGGCCCCTCCCTGGTTGGGTCAGAGCTTTTGTAAATCCCAACATCAGGATGCTCGGCACCCTTCTCTGCTGGGAAATGGTACGTTAGTACTTACCTGAGAGACGTCCCTTTCCAGCAGAGAAGGTCCGGGCATCCTTCCCACCCTGTCTACCTGCAGACGCCTAAGGGTCAGGGTCGGGACACACTGTTTTCTCCTTCTTTCTCTCTCCTCTGAGCTTCAGGCCTCTGCCTTCTAGATGCCAAGTCTGGTCACCAATGCATTTCAAGATTAACCAGTCGCTGGGCTGGTCACTGACTGAGGTCTCTGGGGGTCGCTCCGCGCATGGAGGCGGGGCCGGGCCCCGGGCCTCTGTTTGAATTTTTGTCCTGCCTCCAGGAGCCTTTGCAGGCGGAGCTACCCAACATCAGGATGCCCGGACCTTCTCTGCTGGAAAGGGACGTCTCTCAGGTAAGTACTAACGTACCAATCCACAGCATTCCCTTCATCTATCAAGCTGGTAATTTTATCAAAAAAAGAGATCAGTTTTGTCTGGCATGATTTGTTTCTCAGAAACCCATATTGACTTTTTGTGATTATGGAATTGCCTTCTAGATGTTCACAGACTCTCTGTTTTATTATCTGCTCTAGAATCTTTCCTGGTATAGATGTCAGACTAACTGGACGATAATTGTTTGGATCCTCTTTCTTCCCCTTTTTGAAGATAGGGACAACATTTGTTCTCCTCCAGTCTGCTGAGACTTCTCCTGTTCTCCAGGAGTTTTCAAAGATTATTGCCAATGGCTCCAATATTACATTTGCCAATTCTTTTAATACCCTTGGATGTAGTTCATCTGGTCCTGGAGACTTAAATTCATTTAGGTTAAACAGGTATTCCTGTACTATCTCTTTACTTATTTTGTGCTGAAATTCCCCTATTCTGTCCTCTGCTCCATTATCCTCAGGTTGAGCACCCTTTGCCTTTTCTGAGAAGACTGAGGCAAATAAAGTGTTGAGTAATTCTGCCTTTTCTCTGTCTTCTGTTAGCATTTTGCCATCTTCTTCACGCACTGGCCCTACCGTTTCCTCCTTCTTCCTTTTGCTGCAGACATAGCCATAAAAGCCCTTTTTGTTGTTCTTAACCTCGCTAGCAAGCCTGAGTTCATTCTGTGCCTGGGCTTTTCTGACCTTATCTCTACACAGGCTCGCTATTTGTTTGAATTCCTCTTTGGAGATTTCCCCATTTTTCCCTTTCTTATACATGTTCCATTTAAAACTTAGCTCAGTTGAAAGTTTTTTAGTCATCCATCTTGGTTTCTTGAGACATCTCCCATTTTTCTTCCTCATTGGAACTGTTTGAAATTGTGCCTTCAGTATCTTTTAAGAAACTCCCATCCATCTTGAACTCCCTTCTCTTTTAATATTCCTGACCATGGGATCACCCCCAGTATTTCTTTAAGTTTACTAAAAGCGGCTTTCCTAAAGTCTAGAATGTGTGTCTGACTATGCCTGGCTTCTGCTTTCCACTGTATAACAAACTCCAGGAGAACATGGTCACTTCCATCTAAGGATCCCACCACTTGCACTTCATTAACCAAGTCATCCTTGTTGGTTAGGATCAGATCTAAAATAGCTGACCCCCTTATTGCCTCTTCCACCTTTTGGACAATGAAATTGTCTTCGAGGCAAGTGAGGAATTTACTAGACCTTGAGGATTTGGCTGAGTTTGACTTCCAACAAATATCAGGGTAGTTGAAGTCACCCATCACTACTATATCTCTCCTTTCTGAGTGTGTGGTCATCTGTTCTAGAAAGGCATCATCCAATTCCTCCGTCTGACTTGGGGGTCTGTAGTAGACTCCTTGTTGTTTCCCTCCCCTTTAAATTTTATCCAGATGCTCTCCACCTGGCTTCCAGGATTGATGTCCTGGATCTCTTCACTGGTGTAAATGTCCCTGACATATAGGGCTATTCCTCCTCCTTTCCGGTTTGGCCTGTTTCTCTTTAAAAGGTTATATCCTTCTATTTCTACATTCCAATTATGAGACTCATCCCACCAGGTTTCAGTGAGGCCAATTATATCATATTTGCTTTGTTGCACTAGGATTTCGAGTTCATCTTGCTTATTTCCCATGCTCTGCGCATTAGTGTAGAGACATTTAAGACCATTTGTTCCCTTTACTTGTTGCCTGTGCAAGTTTTTTTGCCTCCCACTTTTGGGTCCTTGCACTGTTTGCCTTGTTCCCTCTATGACAGTTTGACTATTTTCTCCAGCCTTTTTGCCTTCCAGAATACTGTATCCCTCCCCCACATAATTCAGTTCAAAGAGACTATTGGAAAAAACGTTTCTGCCAACTGGCGTGAGATGTAACCCATCCCTTGCCAGAAGTCCCTCCTCATGGAACCACAGCCCATGGTCCAAGAATCCAAATCGTTCTTGGCGGCACCATCTACGGAGCCAGTTATTTACATCCACTATTTTCTTCTCCCTTCCTGGACCATGCCCTTCAACTGGGAGAAGAGAGGAGATGACAACCTGTGCATCCACCTCTTTCAACTTCCTACCCAAAGCCTCATAATCTCTTATGATATTCTGAAGGCTATGCCTTGCAGTATCATTGGTTCCCACATGAACCAAAAGAAAGGGATAATGGTCAGTAGACTTGACAGGTTTTGTCAGCCTCTCTGTCACATCACGGATCTTTGCCCCAGGGAGACAGCACACCTCCCGGGACATCTTGTCAGGCCCACAAAACACTGGTTCAGTGCCTCTCAGCAAGGAGTCCCCCACGACCACCACACGCCTCTTCCGAGGCTTAGCGGCGGCCATTCCCTTTGGTGGTGCTCTCTGGGTCCCCTGCTCTGTCCCTGAGGTCTGTCCCTGCTGCTGTTCCTCATCATCCTTGATAGTAGAGAGAGACTGAAATCGATTATGTAGCTGTAAGCTTACAGAATGTTCCCTGGTTTCCCTACTTCTGTGTGTGACATTCCTCCAAGTATCTACTACTGTTGTGTGTGAAGTGACCTCTTCCTCCCCAGCAACTTTCTCTGTGTGCTTCCTGTCCAGGACCATCTGGTCCGTTCTGGTCAGAAAAACCTCTTGCTCCCTATGAGGCTGAAGTGTAGTGACCTGGGCCTCCAGCTGCTGTACTTTCTCTTCTAAGAGGGCTACCAACTTGCACTTCGGGCAGGTATAGTTTCCCATATCCCTAGGCAAGAAGACAAAGATCCCACAGGTGTTGCAGGTGACTGCAGCAGGGCCTTCAGTGTCCATATTGAGAAGTCTTAAGGAGGCTCTGAACAAAACTGTGGGTTTCCCCTGCTAAACACCAGTGTAAAGACCCCCTGAGGGCTTGGCGTTTGTCCCCAAACTCTGTCCTTGAGTTCAATTCACTGGCCTTATAGTTATGTAGACTAGCTCCTTTCAGAGCAAGTCTCTGACTCACTTACTCTGAGCAGAAGTACCCACAAGCCCCTTAAGGCAAAAGGGAAAAGAAAATGTGGAAAATTAAAGCCCCCCCCCCCCCCCAACAATGTTCCCAGGCCAGCTTTTGCAGTATACAGTGACTTTGAATGTCCTGCAATACTGGGGGACAACTTGTTCCTCCACGTCAAACGAGCACAATGGCGCCCCGCTCGCCGTCACATGCACGCGTGAAGCCAGAGTGAACCTCAGATGCCCAGTAACCCCAGCACCCAGCGGGAGGAACCTCGAGACGAAGATGACCCCATGGTGATCATGACGGAGACCACAGGAGAGAGCACAGACTCAGAAGAGTCCATCATTGCGGTCCCCGGGATAGGGGATGACTTCAAGGGTGACCGGGATGCTACTGTGGACGCGCAGGTCCAGACGTCCCTGGTACTCCTACCTGATGTAGAGACACCCAGGGACACAGACCAGACTACCAGTGTCCACTATCACATGGCGACACTGAGCCAGCAGAAGATACTTCAGTGTCAATTCCAGACTCAAACAGTGGCCATCCCCCTTCTCGGCCTGAAGAACAATCTACTCTTCCCTTGGTGGAGGACCAGCCAGTCCCGATAACGAAGGATTTGTTCCAGAAGGAACAACAATCAGATCCGACATTATAGGTGGCCTAGTTCTTGGCAAGGGGTGAGGCACATTTTAGGCTGCATCAATAAAAGTATATTGTCTAGATCAAGAGAAGTAATAGTGCCACTCTATTCTGCTTTGGTCAGGCCCCACCTGGAATATTGTGTCCAGTTCTGGGCACCACCATTCAGAAAGGACATTGAGAAACTGGAGCTTGTCCAAAGGAGGGCAACAAAAATGGTGAAGGGTGAGGAACGACTTAGGGAGCTGGGGATGTTTAGCCTGGAGAAAAGAAGGTTAAGAGGTGATATGATAGCCTTGTTTAAATATTTGAAAGGATGTCATGTTGAAGAGGGAGCAAGCTTGTTTTCTGCTGCTCCAGAGAACAGGACCCAGAACAATGAATGCAAGCTACAGGAAAAGAGATTCCACCTGAACATTAGGGGGAACTTCCTGACAGTAAGGGCTGTTCGACAATGGAATGCACTCCCTCGGAGGGTGATAGAGTCTCCTTCCTTGGAGGTCTTTAAACAGAGGCTGGATGGCCATCTGTCGGGGATGCTTTCATTTGGATTTCCTGCATGGCAGGGGGTTGGACTGGATGGCCCTTGCGGTCTCTTCCAACTCTATGATTCTATGATTCACCAAACGAGCGCGCCAAGTTTGTGGTGACAGATTCCACCGTGAATTTTAGCCAAAGGACTTTAAGGAGGACTGGTCACCACAAAAGCAATTACTGGTCCCAACTAGGTATAGGGTCAAGCTCCTCAGCCTGGCACATGACCACCCCAGTTGGCCATACAGGAGTTACACAAACTAAGGACAGACTTATGAAGGCTTTCTTTTGGGAGGTGATGAACAAGGATGTTGCCACTTTTGTTCGATCCTGTGTGGTCTGTCAGCATGTAGGAAACTCCAAGGATCAGATGATGGCCCCTCTAAAACCCTTGCCCATCATATATGTACCATTTCAGAGAGTGGTGGTGGACATTTTGGGGGCCCTGCTCCGGAAGACTGCCAGAGGAAAACAATATGTCCTCACATTGGTGGAGTTTTGTACACGGTGGCCTGAGGCTACACCGCTGGGTGGTATCTCAGCCAAGGCCATAGCCCAGGCACTGATGGACATCTTTGCTAGGGTGGGTTGGTCTTTAGAAATCCTGACCAACGCCAGAACAAACTTTATGTCCAAGGCCATGCACTGTCTTTTGGAGGCGCATGGAGTACAGCATCTCACTTCGATCCCTTACCACCATCAAACAAATGGCCTGGTGGAATGTTTTCATGCCACTTTAGGGACTATGATATGTAAGTTTGTAGATGAACATTCCAGTGATTGGGACCTAGCTCTTCAGCAATTCCTCTTTGCCTATAGAGCCGTCCATCATCCCAGCTTGGGTTATTCACTTTTTGAGTTAGTCTATGGTCATGAGGTGAAAGGTATAGAAAAAAGGGAAACAACAAACGATATCTATTACTGCTTAAACATGTCTTATTTTCAAAATGTACAATACTGTATACAAAAACCAATGGTAACTACATCAACAATGTGCTATGTGACAATCGGGATGGTACTGTACTCGAGTCCATGTAAACAATGTCTACAGTGTTGGCTAGTGAATGTATTTCTACTGCATCAACACCATGAATAATTCCACAGTCTAGAAAGCACTCATAGATGGTACTTGAAGAAACAATACTTTAAGTTGGAAAACCTTGTTTTACTAGTAGCACCGTTCTTTACTGGTGGTTTGTTCCAGTTGTATTCAGTATTCACAGTTTAAGACGGCTACCTCCGGCGAGTACTCTGTGGCCGTTTTCGACTCTACGAAGTCTTCATCAGCATTTTTGGTTATTTTGCCGAATTAATATGTAAGTTACGCGTTCCATTCTTCTAAATACACAAGTTAACAATATGAATACATTAATTACCATCAATAACAAGATTCACCATAGAATACAATTGTAAATAAAATTCCAGATAACCATGTAAGCTTACCCCACAACATTCCAACACTTGACTTCAATAAGTAAGAAGAAACATGGTACCATTACGGAATATGTGTTTTAATATACTTCACTAGCATGGTATGCAGTGAGAGTGTGGTATTGTCAAAGTGGATGTCCTGCTCCATTCAATTTCCTTAAAGGTATATCTTCTAGAAATAAATATGCTTGGTTTCCATAAAGAAAGCTTGAACCACAGCTGATGTACGAACTCTTAATGTTATATATACAAATACCAAAACATGTATACTAATTATCAGGTAAACACATATTTCGTGTCACATTACAAGCCCAGTATAGCTAGAGTTATTTACCTGGCCTTCTCTTCCCATATTAACAACTGTCTCTGATGTGTGATAGTACATAATAACAATTAAATTTAAACAAAATTAAATTTCATAAAAGGAACTCAAATCTAAACGTTCATTTAGAACCTGGGTATATAGACGATGCTAACTTATGAATCCAAATGATTCTCTTTGTAATAGTTTTAGTGTGTTTTTTTACCATTATAAAAATACCAAACCTGACTTGTTCAGTTACAAGAATGTATGATTTAGATTGGGGAATGATGTAAGTGTGACCAGTGTAACCATGAGGTGATCGACAAACTTTTATCCGGTAGTGTACTTGTATGCTCGATATTCAGTCTAAGTGGTCTCGAAAGTTTGTCTACGGATAAATATCTTCTGACAAGTGTACGGTAAGGATCACATAAATGACTTTACATGTTAGCCAGATGGGTAGTAAATTGATCTTTTCAAACTTCCTGATGTGGGATGTAAGATTTATGTCAAAGATGTTGCAACGTACAAGGCCCTCTGTGATGATCCTACTAAACATAATGTCTCTTGAGCTGTGTGAAAAATCTATGATAAATATTGTATGTACAAACATCTATTAATGAAATTATGTCTAGTTCTTGCGAAGGCTAGTAGCAGAAAGGATGGGTTTCTGCAACAGCCTGGAATATTCTGAACCATATGCCAATGTTTTGTTATAGTTTGATAGTGATTGATGGCGTAGAGGGAAGCGGGAGTGAAGGTGGAAGAGGCTATATCATCCTGTTATCATTGTTCTGTTCGAGGGGGGGAAACAATGGTGGGAACGATCCTTGAGGAAGCTCTGTTTTCGCTGTTGAACTACACGAGAAGGAAAAGTTCTATCCTGTAAATCATAATTGAAAATATATTGAGTCAGCTGTCCATTATCATAAATGGGTGTTGATGGAAGAATTCCTTTTTAATCTTAAGAATTGAGAGTATGGTAAGTTTTTTTTCAATGGTGGGGGGTGACAACTAGAGAAATGTACATAGAATTACGGTCGTTGGCCTTGTGGAAATTACGGACTCCAATCTGTATAAATAATGAATTAAACCTCAACATCTAAAAAAGAAGATATGCTGGATATTGGACTGGCATGAAATTTAATATGCTGACTTACGTGTTAATCCAGGTAAAAAATCACCGACTTTTGAACTATCAGAAAAAACCACAAAATATCATCTATATATCTCCATAATATTGAAAAGATTTGTGAAAAGGATTGTTATACTGATTTAGTAATCATAGAATCGGTAGAGTTGGAAGAGACCACTAGGGCCATCCAGTCCAACCCCCGCCATGCAGGAAATCCAAATCAAAGCATCCCTGACAGATGGCCATCCAGCCTCTGTTTAAGACCTCCAAGGAAGGAGACTCTATCACCTTCCGAGGAAGTGCATTCCACTGTTCGAACAGGAAGTCCTCCTAATGTTCAGGTGGAATCTCTTTTTCCTGTAGCTTGCAATCCATTGGTGTCGGGTCCTGTTCTCTGGAGCAGCAGAAAACAGCTTGCGCTCCTCTTCAATATGACATCCTTCAAATATTTTAACGGGCTATCATAATCACCTTTTAATCTTCTTTGTTCCTCCAGGCTAAACATCCCAGCTCCCAAGTCGTTCCTCATAGGGCATGGTTTCCAGACCTTCAACCATTTTTGTCGGCCCCTCTTTGGACACGCTCCAATTTCTCAATGTCCTTTCTTGAATTGTGGTGCCCAGAACTGGACACAATATTCGGTGGGGCCTGACCAAGCAGATTAACAGTGGCACGATTACGTCTCTGATCTAGACACTATACTTCTATTGATGCAGCGTAAAAATAGCATTGGCCTTTTTAAGCTGCCCATCAAACACTGTTGACTCATATTCAAATTGTGGTCTACTTGGACTCCTAGATCCCTTTCACACGTAGTTTTCATTCAGCCAGGTGTCCCCCATCCTAATCTGTGCATTTTATTTTTCTCGCCCTAAGTGCAATACCTGTATGCTCTTGTTGAATTTCATTTTGTTAGCTTTGGCCCAGCTTTCTAGTCTATTCATGTCATTTTGAATCTTGATCCTGCCCTGGGTATTAGCTATTCCCCCCTGAATTTGGTGTTGCATCTGCAAAATTTGATAAGTATGCTCCCAATTCTGTCATCCAGGTCATTGATGGAAGATGTTGAATAGCACTGGGCCCAGGACAGAGACCTGTGGGACCCCAGTTGGTCACTTTTCTCCAGGTGATGAAAGAGAAGGGCGCATTGTGGTGTAGAGCACCCTTTGGGTTCGGCCGGTGTCAAACCATTACAGACCCATTTAACAGTTACGTTTGGTCTAGCCCACATTTATGGCAAGTTTGTTTTGCAAAGAATGTCATGGGGAAGCTTGATAAAGGTTGGCAAGCTTACTGAAATCAAGATACTAAATATCGCACACATGATCCCTTCATCTACCATCTGGTAATTTTACAAAGAAAGAGATTAGGTTTGTCTGGCATGACAATTATGTAGATTTCTATGAATGAGCCATATACAAGTAGGCAATACTTGGAGCTGGCCGGGCCACCCATCGCTACCACCTTTAATTTGGAGTTATTAAAACACACTATTCCTGTAGAAACTGGTACAGTATTCTTCTATTATTGGAAGTTCAAGTTATGAATGTTGGTGGGTAAGCTACATGGGGTTTAATCCTGGAATTTTATTTTACAGTTGATTTCTATGGTGTATCTTGTTATTGATGGTAATTAATTATTCAATTGTTAACCTTTGGTATTTATAAGAATGGAACGCGTAATTTACAATATTAATATCGGCAAAATTAACTCAAAAATGCTGATGAAGACTTCTGTAGAAGTCGAAACGGCCACAGAGTACCCGGAGGTGCCGTCTTAGATGACTGTGATACTGAATACAACTGGAATACCACCGTAAAGAAGAACTGTGCTACCAGTAAAACTACAGGTTCCAACGTCAAGTATTGTTTCTTCAGTACCTTCTATGAGTCCTTTCTAGACTGTGATTATTCATGGGTTTGATGCGTGAAACATTCACTGCCAACACTGTAGACATTGTTTACATGGACCCTTCGAGTACCCTGATTGTTGTCATATGGCAACATTGTTTGGATTGTAAGTTTTACCTTGGTGGTCTTGTGGTCATTTTGTTATACATGTATTGTTACATTTGTTTGAAAATAAGACATGTTTTAAAGCAATAATAGAATTAATCGGTTTGTTGTTTCTCCTTTTGTTTTCGTATATACTGTTGAAGGGTTATCTTTTTTTGCTGCTCGTTTTTTTGGTTCGATAGGTTGAGAGAGAATCAGCAGGAACACGCAGTGTAGTAGGCAGAAGCAATGGAAGGAAGGCAAAACCAAGAGAACCTTCACCATCACTACTAATCTATAACAATGGATTTCTTGCTAACCACAAAAATCGTGCAAAAAAAAAAAGCACTAACATCAGGCCTACATATATATGCGAATGCATGCACAATAACAGAAACATCAGGGTAGAATGCAACGAGGGGCGAAAAAACGATCTAACGAAAACAACAAACAACACTAAAAATATAGGGGAGAAGAAGTGACCGGGCGAAGCGTATAGATAAGTAATATAAAACAGAGGAGTAGTTGAGCAGGGGGCGGATACAGAAAGAGTCTAGGCGCATAAAAGAAGACGCAGCAGGGGCGGAAAGATAAAATAATCAACAAAATGTATAAATGCGGGCGGGTGGTAGAGACTTTTGCAAATGGAGACACATGTTGGTAATGTGGTGTGGGGGGGGGGGGGGGGCAGGCTGGGGGGGGGGGGTCCAATGTTATACACAGGGGGGAATGGGGGAGGGGAGAAAGGGGGGGGGGGGGGGGGTGGGGGATTAAAATTAAATAATAAAAAGGTTGTTGGGCGTATGAGGGAATACAATAGATTGTACAATTGTGGGGGGGGTGTCAGCGAGGGGGGGGGGGGGGTGGGGGAGGACGTGGTGTTGAGGGCATATAGTCCTAGACAGTAATGGCAGAAATTGTACTGGGGAAATTCTTTGGCATGTGCCAACACCAGCCCTGTCCCCCATTCCAAAACGGGGGGGGGGCACACGTAAGGTCAGCAGTTTGGGTGGTCAGTTTTGCCGAACTTACAGGTCAGCAGCGATAGGCTCGTTTGCGATGCTATATGGTATAGGTGATTGATGATCGGAGTATCCCTTGTGCGGAACGTGGTGGGTGGCAGGGCACGGGGGGGAAAGCTGATGGCCTTTGGGATGGATGATGATGGATATGGATTGATGATGTTAGTAGTCGTGGTAAGTTTCCCTGTTGTCAAAGGGAATTGAGTTCAACAATCGTCACACGAGCTAGTCCAAAAAACGTCCGCCGCCCCTCCCGGTGCCCAGATGGCTAGGCCTGTGTTGTCCTCGTCTCGCTCCGTTGTGCTGCTGCTGGTCGGGCTGTCCGCGTTTGTTGTCTGCTGTGCGTGCTTGCACTTTTGTTTTGCTGGCGGCGGGGGCTACCGGTTGCCCTCTGCCGCCCGCCGCCTCAGTGCTGTCGCCGGCTCGCCGGCCCGGAAGGTAAACAGGAGGAGGCTGCCTCCTGCTTGAACCTGGGCGGCCAAGGGTTGGTGCAGGAGCTGGAACGCCATGCCCCTGCAGCGTCATAGATCCTGTAAGCAGAGGGCGGGTCTGTTCCGCTATTGGCCGCTGCAGCCAATAGTAGGGGCTCCTCCGTCGCGCCCGGGGAAATTTAAAAAATCGGATGTGTGGCGGCTGGAGCACCTACCAAACCGCGGTGGCGCTGGCGGCCAGGAGCGAGCCACAGGCAGGCCAACCAACAAAGCGACGTGCATTGGTGGTGGCGGCGGTGGGCAGCGCACAAGTAGCAGTCCAATGGGCGCCGCCATAGCGGTGCAATAAAAAAGCCCGGGGGTGGGGGCAAACCGTACCGTGACCGTGCAGACAGTCCAAAAGCGGGAAATTCCCGCCCCCCGCCGGATTATGGCAACCCTAGGTATGATCAGTTTGCCAGAGACTGCTGCTTCAAACCTGGAGACCAAGTAATGGTCTTGAAGATGACACAAACTAATAAACTAGAAACTTCCTGGACTGGCCCAGCCACTGAGCTAGAGCACTTTGGAACTGTAAACTATCTCATACATCTCCCAGACACTGGTCTCAGGCCTAAGGTTTACCATGTCAACTCACTAAAACCCTTCTACAACAGGCCGCATCACCTCCTCACTCTCGAGGACCCAGACGCAGAAGACAAAGAGTGGCCAGAGGGTGTGGACATGCAATAGAATAGAAGACTAGAGCATGAAAACTAGAGCATGAAAAATTGACAGTTTTGGAAGGTGGTTATGTTTTGGGTGTATTCTAAATATGAAACCTAAAACAGTAGCTTTTCATGCTCTGAATAGGGCAAGCAATGGTAGTCATTTTCAGGCAGAAAAAGTAAGGCCTCAAGGTATTTTCTGGAAAAACACAAATGGTTTTGCAGCACATGCAAGCTGGACATGTGGCACTCCTTTAGGTTTTGTTAGACTCCTGCTCCTGGAATTGCCAGTGTTGGCCATAGTGGATGGGATTGAATCTGAGAGCATGTAGAGGACCAAAGGTTCCCCATTTCCGTTTTAAATGGGAGATTGGGAGTGTGGCAAAGCATAAAACTCAGAGGAGGTGCAACAGAATTAGAATAACATGGAGCTGTTTACTGAGGTGCAACTTATACTAAAGGAAAAGGTTAAAAAAAAAGAGCCAGATATCTTTCTGCATGGAAGGAAGAGAAACAGATTAATTCTTATAGTTCCTCATAAGTTTGGAGGGCTAAATTCCCCCCTTCCCAGTTTGATCCTGGGGTTGGAAGCTGCCCATCTCTGTACTAGGATCTTCCAACCGATCTGCTGGTGACATTTTAAAATTCAGGCAAAGGAGGGGGACTGCTCAGGGTTCAGTGCTTGTAATATCAAAGAAACTGGTTAGGTGTCTCCTTATAGCTCTCTGTGGGGGAAATTGCTGGGGGGAGAATTTTTTGTTTTAACTTTACCTTTGAGGCTTCAGTGTGTATTCAGAGGGGAGCCCCACTATGTTCAGTGCAGTTTTTTCCAGCTATATGCAAGGATTGTATCTGAGGTCAGAAAACATCTTAATCCGCCTGAGGCTTTTTATAATTTAACCAGTAATTTTTGCAGTGCATGAGCAGGTGCTTTTAAAGATAAGGTTGCCTCATGGATTTATTGCAGCCTACCAAATGAATCTGCAGAGGTTAATAGCCCACAAATGATTATTAGCCTATGTCAAGTCACAAATACACATGTTAGTCATTTGTGGTACATCACTGACTTGGAAAAGGAGGAGGTTTTTTTTTGGGGGGGGGGGGATGAGTAGTTTTCCACCTGCAGCAACCTGTTAGCTTGGCTCCACAAAACTGTTTCATGGGTGTCAGTGCTACAGTGAACCAGGGAGGAAGTACCTGTATCTGCAAACCTGATTTAGCAGGTAGCTGTCTTGTATGTGGATGCATTTTCACTGCAGCTGTAGTGTAGGAAAATGCCATAGAAAAAGAAACAGAAGCACTTCAAAATGTGGACTTGAAAAAGATAATCAGGGCCAGCATAATTTGAATTGGAAGACCACTGCATCAGTCTCTGCAAAAGATGGCTAAGACAAGTCCAGATGCTGTCTAGTGATAGAAAGTTTCATCAGATAACATGCAAAATGGTCTTATCCATTACTTGCAGAATCAGATAGGTGGTCTTCCAGTTGAAAACACACTGTGGTTCAATGAACACTTCTAAGCATCTCTTAAAAGTTGGCTATATTCTTCAATCTGGAACCGTTATCTTAGCTTCTTGTTTTCCTCTGTGTATACCACTGAGCCATAATGGGTCTCTGAATTTTTAATGACTGAAGTAGCACCAAGGCAGAGACTTAGACCAGCCTTAATCTAGCAGTTTTTTGTTGCTCCAACACAATTAAGATTACAAAAAAAAAATCCACTTAAACATTAGCAGGAGTTTCATAACAGAAAGAGTTGTTTGATATTAGAAATGACTGCTTGCACAGGTAGTGGACTCTTCTGAGGTTTTCAAACAGAGGTTGAGCAGCTATCTCTCAGGGGTGACTTAGTTATCTATTACTGTGTGGTAAGGAATGGCCCTTGTGGTCCCTTCAGTTTTATGATTCATGTCTATAGCCCTCTAGATGTGCTGGACAGCAGTTCCCATCCACTGCAGCCAGCAACACTCTGTGTGTGGAGTTTATCACACAGGAAATCCCGTCCAAAAACGGGGGTTTAAATTGGAAAACCCCACACAAAATTTGTATTGAAATTCTCACATACCAATGGCATATATATGTCTGTCCCTGGCTTCCACTCCACCAAATGCATGTGAGAAAGAGGACCGAAGTCTAGGAAATCTCATGCTGCCAATTTCTTTCTTCTTTTTTTTTAGTGAGTCTCAAAAGTGCTGTAATATCTATCTAGGTTCAAGCACCTGACAGTGAACTCTAGTGTAAGTTGATTGTGGTTTTTCAAACTGTCTTAGCAGGTTCATGTGTTGCATAGTCTAACCCAGGGGTAGGCAACCTGCGGCCCGGCAAGGCCTTGGGACCGGCCCCCGCCCGGTCTTGCCGCCGAAGCCTTTGGCCTCTCGCGTGAGGGCGTGGGGCCTTTGGCCTATCAGGAGGAGGCGGGCAAGGGGGGGCACAGCGGGCAAGGGGGGCAATTGTCTATAGAAGCCTCAAAATATGCATTTATATTAACATTTTTTTAAAATCAGCAATTTTTTCGCATGTCCTCCATGTTTTTAAAAAAGTTGCCCTCGCATGGAAATTGTGTCCGACATTTGTCCCGGTTTATTTATTTATTTCATTTTTTAAAAAAATTATTTAATTATTTATTTTTTTACTTCGGCCCCCCAGTTGTCTGAGGGACAGCAACCCGACCCCCGGCTCAAAAAGGTTGCCTACCCCTGGTCTAACCAGACTTCCCAACCCACTGCCCTTGAGATATATTTGACTAATGTGCCTGTCATCCCCACCAAACATGACCATTGAAGGCTACAGTTGGCCCTTCTTATACACAGATTTTTTATACACGGATTCAAGCATCCGCAGTTTGAAAATGTTCAAAAAAATATAAATTTCAAATATCAAACCTTGATTTTCTATTTTTTATAAGGGACACCATTTTGCTATGTCATTATATTTAATGGGACTTGAGCATCCACCGATTTTGTTATACAGAGGATCTTGGAATCTAACCCCATCGGATAACAAGGGTCCACTGTGCTAGGATGAGAGTTGTCAGTTTTCTTACTTTCCACCAGAGGGCCATTATACTGCTGCACTGTGGCAAAACCATCTCTTGAGTATTCCTTGCCTAAGAAAACATGAAATTCATGGGATTGCCATAAGTCAACAGGTGACTGGAAGGCACACACACCAAGAAAGGCACCTGGTCATGCCATTTCCCAAGATACTCAATTCCGTTTCCCACTCACACACCACACACACTGTGTTTTTCTATCCCTGCTCCCCTTTCCAATATCAGTTAGTATTTTACATCCATTGAGCATCTCTTTGGACTGTTGGATGCTTTAAGTGTTTAGGCATCATTTTTGGTCTTGTCTACCAAAGGGTTTGGGGTTATGGAAATCTTGGAAACCTTGGGGTTCCTTTGTGCTTGTTGACACCATCCTCTTGGGTAATAATAATAATAATAATAATAATAATAATAATAATAATAATAATAATAA
>NC_056530.1:4374174-4433495 GCF_019175285.1 Sceloporus undulatus
ATTTTATATTTTCCGCTTTTCCCTGTGGATCGAGGCAGGATCACAACAAAAAATCAACAGTGCAAAATACAAAATACAATATTATCTAAAAATACAACAATAAAATGGCCAGCAATACTGCTACCAGTCATTTAAAATATCCAAATCATCATCTGTTTTCCATGCTGTGTTCTTTTCAACTATAGAAGGTCGGATGGATAGGCCCGCCGGAAGAGATCCATCTTAAGTGCCTTCTTAAAGGCTTCTAATGTGGTAATAAGACGGATCTCTTCCGGTAAGTTGTTCCATAATTAAGGGCCACGGCTGTAAATGGTTTATGGGAAGTTGTAACTAATCTCGTATTCCAATAATTTCTTCCCTGATGGTCTGAGAGTAGGGTAGGGTTGGTGCCAATCTGACTACATGAGCACCCTCATCCCTGAATTTTGAAAGCAGAGAAAATGTAGGGAGCCAACAAGGTTCATTTAAGTGTGCATACTCCAGAACTCTAACTGTCTAGGATGCGAGGAGACAACTCTGATTTATTTATTTACTTAATTTGTACCACATTTCTCCCAGAAGGGACCCAAGGTGAATATTTGTTACTGGTGGATCCAGTAACAAATATTCTCCCTACCCCCATGTTAGGAGGTATGTGGATGTCAAAAAGCAAGATAAAGCCTGGAAGTTATCAGAATTGCCATTCTTATTTTGAAAAAATGGGTATTTGAAATTAAACAAGTAGGGTGTCCGTGCAACCTGTGGAAGGTTTCTAAGAGAATCTGTCTACTTGCCACTTTAAGGGTTGTCCAGGAAAATGGGAGTGGTGGTGAAGCTCTCTGCACAGCTTAAGTGAAATTGAGCGAAACCATTTAAATGTTTAAACAGTAAAAATTGACATCCTAAGAGGTTAGTTTAACAATTTAGAAGTATTGAAATTTTAAAATCATGCAGAGACCTTCAGTCTTAACATTTCAATCCCCCTCCAAAAAAAAAAAAAATAGCCAAAAATGGATTACTGTAATAATAAGCCACAAATTGAAGAAGATGCATGTTACTGAAATACTGCAGTGAGTAATGACAGTGGCTTATTTTTTAACCATTATAATGAGTAGCTTTTGAATTACTTTCAAAAATAAGTTTCCAAGTTCTACATCTAGAACACAACTTTACATGGCAATTTTGTGAGGAAGAGATAGAACTTGGAAAGAGCCTCAGGTTCACTCCCAGCTGTATCCAGATAAGGAGACAGCAGGGACTAGTAATTCAATCCTAGTCGTGACAGGTATAATCTGTCTCTATGGTCAAGTGAGTATTCTTTGAAGCATTTGGTTCTCTCTGTGGGAAACAGGATGCTGGACTAAATGGACTTCAATCCAGTTGTGTCTGGCTAAGACTGTTTTTCTTAGCATGCTTTGGGACCAGTGATACAATTGTCATGTCTATATTAATTGCCTATGTTAATTTGTTCTCATGAGTAATGGTTATTGTTTATACCATAGGGCAGACCTGTCTAATCTGTACAAACAAAGGTACTCTATTTGACGTAAAAGAGCTGGCTCAGCTGATTTGATTTGCTTGCCAGACAGAGGCTGAGAAGAAGTCTCCTGGCCTTCCACAGTTTGTGGCACCGGAATAACCTTGTTTTGTAGCATGACTTGTAATTTGCTTAACCTCTTCTGACCTGCTTATCAAGTATGTTTTTGCCAATTCCTGACTAAGCATGAGTGGCTTGTTCTCCTGCAGCGTCACCTTACCTAGTCAGCACACTGCCTCTTGTTTGCTGACCTGGGTACCTGATACTGGCTCTGTCTTTTCTGGATGGAGCCAGGCTATCCATGCTAAAACCCACAGGTGTAGGTTTCTGATTAGCTGGTTGCAGCAAGTCTTATGGGATTGAACCAAATGAAACAATAGCCCTCTCCCTTGGCGAAGAGACAGCTGGAGGAGGATGTTGTGGAGGTTAATTAGTTTTAATAAGCCTTGATTATTACTTAACATAGGTTTTTATAAACCTAACTAACTCCCCAAGGCTCTTTGCCAAACAGTGTCTATATTTGCAGGAGGAAGGAGTACCTCAGTGTCGCAACTGAGCAACCTGCAAACAAGGGTTAACCCCATAGAAAATGGGAGCAGTTTGGAGCAGATACTTTGTAGAACTGCAGCTGTTTACAGCCTTATAGTTCTTGGGCAGTTTTGAAAAGCAGAGCCATGTAGAACACCTTACAGAAATTCAAACAGAGTATAACTAAGGCATGACCATAGCTGACATTTGCAGGGTGCAACTGGTGCACTAACTTGAACTGAGCAAATGCACTCCTGGCTAGTGCAGAAACCTAGGCCTCCAGGCTTAGGGATGAATCCAAGAATACAACCAAGCAATAAAGCTGCACCTTCAATGGGAGTGTAACTCCCATTAAATACAAGCTGTACCCCTATTCCCTGATCTGCCTTTCATCTGAGCACCTTTGTCTTGCCTGGATTATGCTCCAATTTGTTCATCTTCATACAGTGCTCTACTGCTGCCAGAGTTTAGCACAGAGACAAATTTCTTGGGGTTTGATGGAAGGGAGAAATTGAGCTGGGGTGTCCTCAGCCTGTTGGTGACACCTGACTCCAGAACTCTGGACAACCTTTCTCAGCAGTTTCATGTATATGCTAAACAGCATGGGGGACATCACAGAACGCTGTGAGATCCCAGAGGCCAACAGCCAAGGGATCAAACAGGAATCCTGAAACACAACCTTTTGGGTCACTGTAGAACAGTATTCCAAAGTCCCATCCCAGATGGTGGCCCAGAAGGTTGACATCATCGAAAACCACTGGGAAATCCAACAAAATCAAACAGACACAGACTCCCCATGTCAAGTTCCTGCAAGGGACCAATGCAATTTCCGTCTTATAACCAGGCATAAAGTCATACTGAAGGGGAACTAGACAATCCATCTCATCCAGTGACCCTTGGGGCTGGTTGGATGCCACAAGCTCTAGTACCTTTCCTAAAAATGTAATGTTGAAGACTGTCTGTTCATTATCCAGAATAGTGGGATCCAGGGAAATCTTTCTCAATAGTGGTCTTAAAACAGCCCCTAACTTTTTTAAAGAGCCATTAACGCCTCCTTTTACCCACTCAGTTAATCCTCCCCTGTCCTGTTTAAAAAGCCAAGAGAGGCAGGCGTCTAGAACACATCCTCAGGATATACTGTACAAATAGAAAAGTATCCATTATCAGTGGACAAGCAGGGGCCACAGTTATATGCACCAAATATGTATTAGCTGTAGCCACACATCCAAGCATTTTTATCTGCAAAGTGCTGAGTAAATTCTTCATGGTAAACTGTTGAGTAGGACAGATTCTCTTGTGGGCCAGGATGTAAAAAATCCTTTAGCACTTGGGTCAGCTCTGCCAGACAATTCCTTGCAGATCTAGCGGTGGCAGAGAGAACAAGTTTTAATTGTTTAATTTTTGTTTCCCCCTTTGCTGTGGCTCAAACAGGCTGTAGCCCACATTCCTTCAGACTCTCTCTGAAATTTTCACCAATGATGTTGTAATTGCCATCTCATTCATTTCATCGCTGCTAACTTACGTCACTGATATCTGGTGCCGTGAGAGAATAGATTGTAACTGCAAGACTTCTAAGTAATGTTTATTTCTTAGTAGAGAAGTTGAAGATATTTGCTTCAGCTGTACTGTAAGTGGTTATGTTAATCATACCAGGATTATGTTAATCTTATACCAAGAGTAGGCAAAGGGTTAATTATTTTATTGTATCTTATTTTTGTTCTTTTCCAAAATGCCTCCACCACTTTTGTTCTCCGTTTCTTCTACCTTGCTTGCTTTCTGGGGTCACACTGAAATACGGTGTGTGTATTTCAAGATTTTTTCTCTCTGGTTACATCATACTGAATTGACGGTGACGTGACATATCTGTGGGCAGACACAGGACTTATTAAGTGATAGGGAGCATTAGAACAGGAAGCACAACAGCCACTGAACATGGGAAGTGACTGGAGCTGAGCTGTATGTGTTGAGCGCTGACAGAAGAAAAAGAGAAGATTGCATTTTATCTTAAAAAGGAAGACATCAAGGTAGGTCTGTCTGGATTCTAGGTAGAATTGTAAGAAAGCATGGCTAGGCTGTTTTGTATCAGAGGTGTAAGTTAAAAAGGGAGAGCCATATTTGATTGTAACTGATCTCCATAGGTGTCTGAATGCAGTCATAATTCCCTTACCCTGAGCTAGTCTTCTGACTTGAATTGGAATACTTAGGAGTAAACTGGATTGTTTGGGCAAGTGAAGGTGCCCTCGAACAGACTGGACAAATCATAAATGTTTACCTCTCCTCCCAATTTTCCTTGTTGTCCTTTTCCCTTCCCTTTCAAACTTTGTAATCAAAAAGACTGGTGGTCCTATCACTGGCATGAGCCACCTTCAGTAATGCTGTGACCAGCTAGTAAGTAGGCAAATCGGCCTCATCACTGGCTTTTGAGGGTTGGTGAAGGCCAAGGAAAACTCAAAGCAAGCGTGCTAACCCTTTGAGGTAGACAGTAATCTAATACCACATTGTCAGCTTTCCATATCTGAAAAATGAGGTGCATTGGATCATTGGGCCAGGATAGTGAAGCCTGGCTGGATAAGTCATGTCAATTGGGGTGATCTGAGAGTTGTAGTCTGAAAAAGTAACTTTTCCATGTTCTGATCTGCTTTTTGTGTATGCTCTCACTTGTTCCCCTTTTCTTCTTGGACCAACAGCACATTTTTAAATGGGTCCCCAAAGTGTTGGAATACACATATTCTAGGTTAACTGACTCCACATAATGCTAGTCATGTATGGGAGACAGTAAACATTGGGATGAGGACATAACAGGATCTGTTTCGATATGTCCCTTGCTTGTCTCCATTTCTGCTTCAGCCACATAAATATATCCTGAATAAATATGATGAAAAGGCTTATTATCTAGAATTAACTATCTGGAAAAAAACCAGTATTTAATTAATAATCTGGGGTTCTGTCAATGGTATTCATGTTGTGAATGTCTTAAAACAGGTTTAAAAAAGCCCCCACCTAGGGCCCTGTATAACAAGGATGGGTGAGTTTGAGAGATCTACTTTGGTTTTCTACCTAGATCCCTAAGATCCACCAAGTGGAATCTAAACAACCCTGTTGCCTAGAAAGCAAATTCAAAATCCATAGTAGGTAGCTGCATGTATTAGGACTAATAAAAAAAAGTCACAAAAGAGAGGGCAATCTTTTGAGTTCCCCAGAATTCTTCATCAAAGTGGAATATTACATAAATAATGGGGATGAGGATAGTGGCTTGGTTTTGAAAGCCATAAAGTTGGAGGGCATAGTCAGTTTGTAGTTAGTAATTATGTTCAACTAGGCAGAAAATCCTCTGCAAGCTTTTGAAATATGCATGGTTCTTCATCAGGCAAAGATGTTTTTTTAAATGTATGTAGGGGAAGAGGGAGGGGAAGTGACAATGTTAGAGTCATATAATCTACATGTTGTTTTGAGATGGTGTGGAAGGAAGGTTTGTAGAATATCAGATGAGATTATCAGACTCCAGCAGCCCTGAGCTCACTTGGAACAACAAAGGCAATAAAAGAAAGAGTAATAAAACTTGCTTCGCTGTTTGAAAAGACAAACAAAACCCCAAAACCTTTGAAATTCAAACCCATGTCTATCCTGTTTGAAGCTCAAATGCTATTTTGTAGGGAGAGTAGTGATGAGTACCTTTGGGAGATTCTATATAGGGCTAGAAATGAATTTAGATGCTGGATCAGACAGTTGGCTTAGGCTTTCCTGAAGTTCAGGTTAAACCTATGAACAGTAGGACAAGGAAACAGACATTATGGCTGATTTCTCCATTTTTGAAAATATAAAATCCATAGCAGAGTTCAAAAAAGTCACTTTGGGGGCTACAACTTCCAGATATGTTGCCATCAGGATTTTAGGTGAGTGTAGTCCCCAACACTACCTATTCCTAACTCTAATGTAATGTTACTCAGATCTATCTCCAGTTTTAAATCAAGGAAGCATACAAGAAATAGATTCCCAGGTTCAGTCATGGTGTCACTTGGGTATTTTCATCCTTGTGTGTTGTCTTCTGTCATTGTTCCATGGTATATGTTTTTATTGTTTAAATGTATTGTACATCACCCAGAGAACTATGGTTATCAGACTGTCCTAAGTTATATGCAATTCATTAATTCATCTCTGGGTTGGGCTCAAAAAGATTCCTATCTGAAACCCTGGAGAGCCAAAATCTGTCAGGGCCAGCAAAGATTGGATGGTTTGATAAGGCAAATCCTTGTATTGGTTGACAGATAAGCAAATCCTTGCACTGGTTGACAGACTGTTTAAAGTAGAGATGATCAAGCCCTTGACACGCAGGGAATTAACATGACATACTGTAATGTCATAAAAAGATAACAGTATCTGAAGTATAATAACCATCTGTGGTGGTTTTGTTATCAGACTTTTAAAACAGCCTTACACAGCAACACTGGCTGGAAATCTAATTACGTTCCTTGCTGTGATTGGTTTGATTTAATATCTGGTGACAAAGGAATATACTGTAGTTTAACTAGATATACAGTTTAACAAGCAGTTTGGCAGGCTAAGTTGCCTTGAGCTCCCTGGCCCTGCAAAGCCGGACTTTCGCATTTCTGCCCTCCAGTCCCTGCCCCTTTCAAACATGCTTCTTGCTTTTTTTCAACATGCATATATTCTCTCTCTCTCTGGAGAAAACTCTGTGGAGTCAGCAGTTTTGAAGACCTGTATTTTCCAGCTGAACTGGATTTGCTGATTGTGTGTGTATGTGTGTGTGCATGCAAACACATGGCGCCGAGTAGAGATGAAAAGGTGGCAAAGGTTACTCTTCCAGAAAGTCTTGTCTTGCATGCACCTCTGGAAGTGAACTTTTGGGCTTATGTCAGTTAGAAAAATAAAAGGAGGAAAAGATCAAAGAAGGGTTTTAGGTATTGTGGAATAAAGTTCTCTTTTGCCAACTGCCAGAGAGCTGGCCTCTGAATTTTGTCTTCTCTTTGTTACCTTTTTTCTGCAAATGGTGTGCATGGGCTTTTCTTTCTACATTATCTTCACAGTTCTTTTAGGTAGCCCAAGCTGAGAGAGTGTGACTGGCCCAAGGGCACACATAGAGTTTTGTGGCTCAGTGGGAATTTGCACTTAGGGCAGAAAAATGAAATGAACAGATATAGTAGGGGTGACACCTGGCTGAATGAGACTACATGGGAAAGGGATCTAGGAGTCCAAGTAGACCACAAGTTGAACATGAGTCAACAGTGCGATGCGGCAGCTAACAAGGCCAATGCAATTTAGGCTGCATCAATAGAAGTATAGTGTCTAGATCAAGGGAAGTAATAGTGCCACTATTCTGCTCTGGTCAGGCCCCACCTGGAATATTGTGTCCAGTTCTGGGCACCACATGTTGAGAAACTGGAGCGTGTTCAAAGCAGGGCGACTAAAATTGTGAAGGGTCCAGAAACCATGCCCTATGAGGAACGACTTAGGGAGCTGGGGAAGTTTAGCCTGGAGAAGAGAAAGTTAAGGGGTGATATGATAGCCCTGTTTAAGTACTTGAAGGGATGTCATATTGAGGTGGGAGCTAACTTGTTTTCTGCTGCTTCAGAGACTAAGCCCTGGAGCATTGGATGCAAGCTGCAGGAAAAGAGATTCCACCTCAACATTAGGAGGAACTTCCTGACAGTCAGGGCTGTTTGACAGTGGAACAAACTCCCTCGGAGTGTAGTGGAGTCTCCTTCCTTAGAGGTCTTTAAACAGAGGCTGGATGGCCATCTGTCGGGTATGCTTTGATCTGGATTTCCTGCATGGCAGGGGGTTGGACTGGATGACCCTTGCTGTCTCTTCCAATTCTATGATTCTATGAACCCAGGTCTCCCAAATCTACTCCACAATACCTTACTGGCTCTCAGGTTCATCTGATGTTATAAGCAAGAAGGTCTCAAGGGGTATTACTAGAATAAAGAGGCCCAATCCAACCCTGCTGTACTAGAGAACATCTCTTTGTCCCTTGCAGAATAGCTTAAAGTGGCTGGACCTTAGCTGGGAAAAATTTAGAACAGTTTCTCACATTAGGAGATCCAGGTTTGCTACCTTTGAGTGCATGTTCAATAGGGAAAATTAAACAGTCCTAGCGCTTTACCTATAGTGTACCTGTAGGATATATAATATTGAACACGATTATTGCTAGAGAATATGGATGGATGCAAAGATAATGTTCTTTGTGACGTTTAATGTAGTTTAGTGATTTACTGCAAGGGAAAGAGAGCACAATTTTTCTAAATGCTTCCAGGCAGAGTGCTCCCAGTCCTAGAAAAGTATTCCCTTTATGGGATAAACTTTAAATGGAACTGCAGTTGACCATTCCAACTTTCAATGGTTTCACACTTTTTGGATGTACATCTTGCTATCTAATCGTTTTTGGTCTGCATCTCCAAAAATCTTATCTTTCAGATGCAACTGCCAGAATGGCCAACACAGTAGTGCTGTTGGCTGAGGGGTTCTGGGAGCTGTAATCAAGGAAAGCAACTTTCCTATATTTCCCTGTTGATGTAAGTCAAGCAGGCAGTATTGTCCCCATCCCTTCACTGCAATAATTTCCACGTATCCCTCCCTTTTCAAAATATTAGAAGACAAATAGAAGGCTTGCATAGCACTATGGTTAATCAGACAGGTGTTAATCAAGAGGTTGTCAGTTCCTATCTCAAGTCAGATTCCGATTAGTTTGGCTGGTCTTAATAGGTTTGCTGTTGCCAACTTTAGTGCCCCTTTTGTAAAATGGGAACGAATGCTGATTTAGATCAGGATCTAATGATTTAATCCTGTTTAAGTGGGGGGGGGGGTTCCCTGCTCTCTGGAGTAGGTATTTCAGGCTGTTGGGGGAAAGGGAATTGTTGCTTCCCATCCAGCAAAGAACATCATTCAATCATGATCTTATTCTGCAATTTATTATCAAGACTGTTAAAATAATATCAATGAAAAATCCTAAGATAGTGTTTGTTCGTGTATGAGAGAGAGAAAGAAAGAGAGAGAGAGAGAGAGAGAGAGGTGTTATATATATTCTTAAATGTGAGTGCTAAGATGCTGAATAGGCAGACCTAAAATTAAAAATTGCGTTTAGTTATCTGTTACAGGCACTGATCATATACTGTATATATACTTCTGAGGAGACATATCCATAGTTTTTCCCCCCTGTCATTTGTATTTCTCATAAATTGGCATTTCTGATAAGTTTGCTGTTAAAATCCCATACTCCCCCTTCCTCCAAGGCGTAGCAGAATGTTTTCTGATTTTAACCAAGTAGCATGTCACAATTTTCCCTGAAAGAACAGAGCTCATCTAAAAGGGCCAAGCAAGTTGTGATTCTAGTTTGGAGCAGACAGTTACTTTTCTTTTAAAATAACAACTTTTAGCAAGTTTTCAATTTATTGACTGAACTTACCTAAATTATATCGAGTATGATATAAAAGTCATAAAAAGTTTAACCATGAATATAACCATATGCTTGGTTAAGGTTTCTATGTTGAAACCCTGCATTGCATTCTGAACCAAGACATGCTAAGATTGTCTTTAGTGGAGAATGGGAAGCATTCTGCTCACACTTAAAAGTCATGATTTTCTATGCCTTCCAAGATACCTGATTCCAGATTCCAATTCCCTACCATGGCTGTAAGGTGGTGTATTCCCATGGGGCAAGAAGCTATGTTGACAATCGTAGGGCTACTGGATATCTCAAGTCAGTCAGACATTTGCTGAGGAGTACAGCGCGCCCGCGTTATACACGGGTGCGCAATACACGGCTTTGATCACACGCGCTCAAGCTGCGGGGAGCGCGCAGGGTGGTGTGTCCCATTCAGATGAATGGGACGCACGCCCATGGCACGTGTGCACGCTGTCGCGCCACTGCACACATGAGCCCCATTTAAACAGATGGGGCTCAAGCATAGGCAGAATTCACCTTATGTGGGGGGGGGGGGTCCGGAACGGATCCCCGTGTAAGTAAAGCATCCACAGTATAATACAGTATACTAGGGGACACAATGATGGAGCAGCTCTTGGAGACAATGGCATGGCAGTTTTGCTGATTCCTTTTAGTACACAAAAAGGGAATGGTATACCCCTCCATAGTGGTGATTACTTCTAACATGCTATGATGATGAGAGAAATCAAAATGAAGCAAGAGATCGTACTGGAAGATGAGACTCCCATGTTGGAAGGCACTCAGTTAGCTACTGGGGTACAGCAAAGGGCAACTATAAGTAGCATTGTGGCTAACAATACAACTGGACTCATGACAAAGGGACTTGCAGCTTCTGACATGCACAGAGGTGAAAGGAGGGTCCACAGCTACAATGTAGGTAGTAAGAAAATGGAACACAAGAGGAATGAATCAGGGAAAGCTAGAAATCATAAAATGGAGATTGAATTTATAAGCATTACAATGCTTAGTATGAGTGAGCTAAAGTAGACAAGAATTAGGTGTTTTGAGTCAGGGAATTATATGGTGTTTCACTGTGGAAGTGAAAATCTAAGAAGAAATGGGGTGGAGCTAATAGTGAGGCAAGATGTAGCAAAAGTAGTCACAGGATATAATGTAAATTCTTAACCTGATAAAAGCAACAAGTCTTCATAGAATAACTGTCAATATAACTGAAGTACTCCCACTGTAGAGATAGAAAAGGAATCAATTGAAAGATTCTATGCTAGTTCATACAACAGGACATATTGATAATCATAGGCGATTGGAAGAAAACCAGGATACAGAGCAGAATCAGACATTGTAGGAGAATGTAGCATAATATCAAGAAATAAACCAAGAGGACAAGGTCAGCATTTTATTCATTGCAGGGATATTCTTCAGGCAACCAGACAGACAGTTGTATGCCTGGAAGTTCCCTGATGACCAATACAAAAATCAAATAGACTACATAATTGGAAGCAGAAGAGGGAGTAGTTCTCACTGCATAACAGGAACAGATTATGACACAGACCATGATCTGCTGATTTCAAAGCCTCAAGGGAAGAAGACTACTAAATCAGTTATAGTGCCAAAGTACAGTCTGAGCAACACCTCTGTAGAATTTTAAAACCCATGTAGATTTGCAATACTAAGCTTAATTGACAACGAACCAAAAGAACTCTAGATTGAAGTCAGGGACATTGTCAGGGAAAGATGCAAAAACACACTATTGGTAGCCAAAGGAAAAGCATCACTGGATGACAGAAAAATTCTACAAGTATTGTAGGCTCTTGGTGTCCATGAGAGATTGGTTCCAGGATTGACCATGGATACAAGAAAATGTGAATGCTCAAGTTAAATTTTGATTGCAGACTGAGAAGCAATTTGGATTATGTACATTGTGATGGACAAAGTGTAGCCCATGGGCTGCATGTAGCTCACAAGAGATGTTTCCCAACTGTCTCTGTGTTTCCTAGGTGGAATACATTGTTGGGGAGAGTCCCCATCTGTCTCTATACACTCTGAACATATACAGTATACTTGCTAATACACATTCTGCATAGTAGCAGCTTGGTGTAATATTTGTTGCTGCTCTCTTTGACAAACTAAAAGGGTGCTTTACCATGTGTTGTAGGAGCAGTACATATCTATGTTTTCTTCAGGTTTGCCTCTGCCATACTGAACGAGAATGCAAGGAAGAGTAGAGCCCTGGGATATACACCTAAACCTGAGTTTTACAGAGGCCTCATGATCCTGTTTAAGGGTGCTGTAGACTCTCTTCCCACAAGATGAGAGGAAGGAATTGAGAGAAACTGGTTTCAATAGCTGGTTTCCATATATTTATTTTCAAACTCAGAGGGCTACTTTTGGATTGCAAGTCCCAGAGTTCCAGCCAGCTTGATCAACTTCCATGCTGGCTGGGAAATTCTGGGGCCTAAAATCCAACAAAGTAATTTTCCCAAAGTCTAGCTTGTCCAATAAAATACTCTGAATCCACTTGCACAATGCAGCAGAGGTAGGGAATGTGTGTCGTCCCCCCCCCCAAAGCTATTGCCATGCTACAGAGGCTGCCACCCCTTGCCATTGGCTCTGTAGCTGGGGCACTGGGGTTACAGTCTCAGAACACCTGAAAAGCTACACAATCCCCACCCTGGAACTGTTGAAACAGTGGCTGTTCAGCTGTGTTAGTGGTCAGCTAAGGACTACTTATTAGGACGTGCCTTTTTCCAACTCTGCTTGCTCTTCACTTAGTTGCAGAATTCAGGATGTATATTTCCCTAGTTTCAGCTATCTGGATAGTCTTTGCAGCCTAGGGCACCACTGGTCTGATGAATAAGAAACAGAAATTGGGTTAAAGAACTCCCAAGGGGGCGGTGGAGAGATTAAACGCAATGGATTCTTGCTGATGTAAGCCTACACCTTGCTGTAGGGAGACATTTCTCCTTGCAACTGACTTGGTTGTTTCATCAGGCAGCAAAGAGCCTGTGGCATCCACACAAACGTAGCAGGGGCTAACCAACCTGTCCTTTAGAGCCACATTGGGGCTGGGTAGGATTTCCCCTTCACTCTTCTCTCCATGTTCCTGGCTGCAAGGATCAGAGGAGCAAACTCTGTGGTGGTAAATCTCAGACCCGTGTCATGTTACCACTCCTTGGGTCATGTCAGGTTGACCAGTTCCAGCTGAGTATGCCTGGTGTAATCTCTTCAGAGCAATTGCAGCAGTTGACTCAGTAGGAGGTGGGTAGAAGAGAAAGAGCTGGTGTTGAATAGACATCTGATTTCTCTCACCTACACACCCACACACCCCTATGTTTCATTCTCTTACCTCTCCCTCCCCATAACTGCTTCCACATTTGTTGCTGTTCCTGTGCCTTTTTCGTAGCAACTGTTAGCTATGATGCATATATAGCCTTTGAGTGCTATTCTCCTGGCAGTGTAGCAGAGACAGGGAAGAGTACCCTTTGAAGTCCTGACTGGGTGTATGCAAGATGGGAGTGTCTAATGTCCATGCTCTTCTCTTTCCCAGGACAGAAGAATAAAAATTCCCCGACAGCAGGAAAGAGGCCCGACTTCTTTCATCCCAGCGGAAGAGGTAAGATGTATGGCTTGAAACTTTGCTGACTTCTCTCTCAGACCAGGATGCTTCTCTTCGAAATGGCCAAAACTTGTAGTTCTGGACGTGCAACTGTTTGAGATCTGTGTCATTTGCACTTTGAGGATCCAGTTTAGAGGGAAAGTGTTCTCTCACCAGGGAAGTATGAAATGAGGCTGGGAATGCACCTCCTCACTTCAAGAGCATTCACTTTATTTCTTAGAAAAAGTGCCAAGAGCTTTAGAATTAACTAACAAGTAAGACCTGTAACTAGGGATGCCATAACCCGGCGGCTCCTGTGACAATCACACTTTGGGAGGAACCTGGCCAGCCCCGGCCCAGTTCCCCCTAAATCCTGGGTTTGGGCCCGGCCTCCGGGCCGCCGCTAATGCGGCTGGTGCTGGCCGGCCACCCTCCTCCTCCTCTGCCGTGCCGCCCTCCTCCTCCTCCAATCCTCCTCCTCCTTCTTCTGCGCAGCTGCTGCGCCACCCGCAGCATTTGCCCGGGCCGCAGCTGGCAGCAGCGCCGCTCGCCCCTTTTGTGCACCCGCACGCGGGGGGCTTAAAAAAGAGCCCGCGTCCCCAAAGCTGTCTGGCCAATGGCAGAAGAGTGGGGGCTGGCCTGTTTCCAGCCCCAGTCTGCCATTGGCCAGTGAGCTTTGGAGGAGGAGGAGGACCGAGGAGGATAGGCCTCTGGGCCAGGGGGAGGGAAAAGCGCCATTTCCTGATGCAAAATTCAACCAACAATGAGGAGGAGGAGGAAGAGGAGGAAGAGGAGGAGGAGGAAGTAAGAGGAAGAAGGGGAGGATGAGGAAGAGGAAGTAAGAGGAGGAGGATAAGGAAGAGGAGGAGGAAGTAAGAGGAACAAGGGGAGGAGGAGGAGGAAGAGGGGGGGAAGAGGAGGAGGAGGTGGGTGCCCATTTCCAAAGGTTTATTTCCCTCAAAGTGTCTTTTTTGTGTATTTTTGGTACTTTTAATGCTAACAGGTCTGCCTTGTTTTAAAAATGATAGTGATGATGACGGAATGGAGGGGGGTGGTTTGGCCAGAAAGGGAAGTACATTTCTGCCATCTGTCTAGGAATAATGCCAAAATGTCCTCCATTTTGATCATGCCTAAGAAACATGCATTTATATTAACATTTTTTAAAAAAATCATCAAATGTTTTCATGTGTCCTCCAATCTTAAAAAAAAGTGTCCTACATTTGAAAATGTTGTCCTACATTTGTCCTGGTTTGGAGGTCCTGACTTATGGCAACCCTACCTGTAACAAAATGCTGAGGTGTATGAGGGGTACTCCCCTTCAGGGTTTCTGCCAAAGAGCTGTACCATTCTCTGGGATGCGATAAGCACCAGAGAGCTTGAAGAGGACATACCACCCCCCTCCCATAGTTTTTGTTTTTTTCCTTTTCTAGCTCTCAACATTCTTAGGTTTCTGGACAGGCTAAATCTTTACTGGTGGGACTTCGTAGACTTTGTTTTTGTACTTGTGCAGACATACATATTCCTGAATGTATTCTCTCTTGTTTCTCAGTAGACTTGTTTGGGCTCTGTCTCTGTTGGCACCACTACTTGGGCAGTATAATAATTTTGAAATGAGAATGCTGAAGATACCAAAAGAGTGGAATTTCTTATTGGGAGGGGTGGAAAGTCAGCATTCCTGTGCCTCTCCCTCACTTCTACTTTGTCTTGAGAAGTGGGCACCAGCATGCACATCATGAATACCTAGGCACACAATGGGCAGAGGACAGGGAGACCTCCTGTGGTTCTTTTACTGATGTGGATTAATAAATACAAATTTGGGTAATCTTTTTCTGCGTCTCCCCTACTGTAAATTGGAAGTAAATGCTGTACGAAATGGGGTATTGTAGAAAACTGGGGTAGTAGCTCCACAGCCATCTTGTAATATTGATGGGCTTTGGGCTTAGGGCATGGAAAAGAGATTGAGAGGTAATTTTTTGTGGCATTTTCAGGCTATGAGGCCATGTTCTAGAAGAGTTTATTCCTGACATTTCGCCAGCAGCTGTGATTGGCATCTTCAGATTGTCAGGAATAAACTCTTCTAGAACATGGCCTCATAGCCTGAAAACTCCACAAAAAACTACCTCTCAATCTGTTTTCCATGCCCTAAGCCAAAGTCTGTCAATACTACAAGATTGTTGTGCAGCTATTGCCCCCGTTTTCTACAATACCCCATTTCATACAGCATTTACTTCCAATTTACAGTAGGGGAGATGCAGAAACAGATTACCCAAATTTGTATTTACTATATATACTATATTTTTAAGAACTAAGACAAACCTTTGAAGCTTTGAGTCTGCTGATACTTCCTTCTCTTGAGTGAATGGTTTCATTTTGACTGTATAAGGATCTGCAGCTGAAGACCAAGTTCTCTATGGGCATATAGTAATGATTGACACTTTAAAATGTAAATTTCTCCTGCCAAAATCCTGTGTTTTCCTCATATCTATGAATCTTCAAGAGGTTTTTTTTCTGCTCTTTAAATGCTTCATATATGTGTTTAAAGTACATGCGTCCCACATGCGTTTAAAGTGCTGCTTCTGAGGTGGTTTATAGGACACACACCTACCCCATTTCATGGTTGCAAATTGAATTCCCCTCCTCCAGTCCCGTACTACCACCACCTTGAATAATCTTTTCCTGTTATGTAGTTATTTCCTTGCCTAAAGCAAAGGAGGTGTTATTTGTTCCCTGCTTGCACACCCCCTAACAGTGTTGTAACAGAAGACCACACCTGGTTGGCACTGGAAGAGACTGGAAGGCAATTGAGATGTTAACTCCCCACCCCATTCCTGTTTTGAGAGAGGCAGCCAGTCACTAAATTCTAACTGAAGTTAGAATCATCCAAGCCATTGTATTCCCCATCACCATGTACTGATATGAGAGTTGGACAGTTGTAAGGATATCTGCTCAAATTTTGGGGAATATTAATTCGCTCAACACACCAATATAGGGCTCCTTACAAGTACCCTTTTCGGATCGAATCCCAGCAGTGTTTACGAAGGGACCAGAACTTCCAGGAACTGACACAAAGGCAAAGTCTTTGAATTTTAATCTAGTTTATTGATGCACAGGGGGACACACTCACACACATACATTCACTCATGCAATCACTCAAGGCTAATAGAAGAAAGGGAGGAAAAATGGAAAGAGAACACAAGGCCTTCTAATGGAAATACTTGCCTGCAATGGTTTCCCTCGGAATCAAGGTAGCTGCAGCAACACTATGAAGGGAAATGGGAAAGGGGTGCGTGGAACCACGTCAGGAGGAGCAGACTGACAGAGTGACTGCCTGCCACCAACATGGAACTTCGAACAAAGGAAAAACTGGACTTTAAATAGGTTCCTAGTCACGTAGTCAGCAGAGGCGGTTGTCCTACATTAAAGTAAACCAAATTTACACATCACTTGATCCATAGGCATCCCCAGCCATGGGAAAACTATTGTTGCCGGAATGGCTTGTGTCTGTGAAACATCTCTCAGTCATAAATCTGTCTCCTAGGTGTGAAGGAAATCTTCCTATTTGCAACTCCTAACTGAGGCTGGTGCCTACGTGGTCTCTCCGCTTTCAGGTCATGGCAGCCAAGGGACAGCTCCCATAATGCCTTTCCATTAGGGTCATCAGGAGACATACTTCACCCTATAGATGCAGAACTTGCTTGGAGGCCTCTATGATCAAGTGATGCCAGGGAAAAGGGGCCACCTGATTACCTCCACAGATGCATTTTGGGATAGGGATTTTGGGGGTATTTTTATAAAATTCCAGACTTGATAACACAGTGAAGAAGGCAGACAGGAAGAAAATCAATTTATTTGAGATGTGGTGCTGGAGAAGAGTGCTGAGGAGGCCATGGATGGCCAAGAAGATAAACAAATGGGTTCTAGAACAGATCAAGCCAGAACTCTCCCTGGAAGCCAAGATGATCAAACTGGGGTTGTCATACTTTGCCCGCATCATAAGAAGTCATGACTCACTAGAAAAGACAACACTGCTAGGGAAGGTGGAAGGCAGTAGAAAGAGGGGTAGAGCACAGGCTGGATGTTTAGATTCATTCAGGGAAGTTATGGGTTTGAATCTGCAAGACCTGAACAAAGCAGGGGAGATGTCTTGCAGATGTCTCATCCATGGGGTCGCCATGAGTTAGAGACAACTCCAGCATTAACAACAACAACAACAGCCACCCACTTCTATAGTTGGACATCTCTTGGAGGGGTGTGGAGGGAGGGATTTGCTTGCTTCTTCTAGCCAAATAGTCCTTGTTGCTTCCTCATTTTTTTTCTTGTTTGCTTGGGTGATGGGAGGTGACACATGTTGTTGCATTGCCCTGTGGTGTCATCATCTCCTTATTTATCAAGCACCCTCCTGGTATGCACAAACAACCTATCTCAGGAAGTCAGCCTCAGCTACCTCTCCAGGCGTTTCATCCACCCATTGGGTTTGTGTTGACTGCCTTCCAAGTTCCTTGGCAGGGTGGCCAATCAGACTGCAGGAGCAGCTCCTCCACCATTGCTGCTTGCATTCTGGCTTGTTCTCCTAGGCTGGCAGGTAGTGGCCTCCTTCCCTTTTTTGCATGCCTTCCCCCCTCGCTCTTACTGGCCCATCCTCCTTTTCAGAATGGCCTCTGTGCTGAGCCACTTGCATTCAAGGGGTTGCGACAGCCCAAGCCTTGGCTGTTCCTGGACAGTTCAGTGATGTTGGCTGCATGGACAGTTTCTACTTCCAAAGATGTCACAGGGGAGTATTTGACTCCAAGAGCAGAGAACTGTGTTTTTAAAATTCCACTGATGAGTTGGGGAGGAAAGGGCAGGGAGGTGTGTGTTGGGTTGGCCTTGTATGAATATGGACTGATAAACTGAACAAACAGCCAGATCACATCAGACAGCTGAGCACTTTTGTTGCTTTGAAAGATCTCTACCATCTTTTATTTTTTATAACGTTAATGGTTGCACAAATGTCCTCCAGTAGAAAGAGGATAGGCAGAAAGTAATTCTTGGTCTGCTGGTAGATTTGGTTGAATTGCAGTGATTCAAAAGGATATCTGACACACCAGTTTCTTAAGAATAGCAGGTACAGGAACTACATCCATGAAATGCTTGGGGTAACCAGGAGGGTAGTGTTGTATGTGGCAGGAATGCAAGCTGTGTCCAGTTTTTAATACTCGCTGCTCACTCTTTTAAGTCAAATTTTTAAAATTTTAACCATGTTTTTTGTGCACTTGGTTCTTCTTGGTGGATCTTAAGGTTCACGTTTTTTTAAAAAAATTCCAAAACCACACACAAAGTAAATCCTGCAAATCGAAGTCTCCCTTTCCTCACAAGGTGGAAGTACAGTTTTGGGATCTCCTCTTCAATTATTGCTGTTGACTAAAGACTCTGGAAATTTGCAGTGTTTGGCTGAAAAGTCTTCTATTCCACCTCCACAGGTCATCGAATTATTATTTTCAAGATTCCTTCACAAAAAGCCTTTGTAATTGAAATACATTTATAGCAGGTTCACCTGTAAACAGGCACCTGTATAGGTTTCAGTTTTATTAATTGGTTTAAAACACTTTATACCATTAGGATTGCAAGAGCTTTCTGAAGACCAGCCTTCTCACAACTAGGCACATCTCAGATATGGTAATCATGCTGATTGGGGATAATGGGACAACATCTTTCTTTAACAAATACATCAGGATTACTGAAGAGATTACATGTCCCCCATCTGCATTTTAGACCAAAAGGGAGGAAATACAAATAATGAATCACATGTTCCTCTGAGGTCGTTCAGCAAGCAAATCTTTCTCTCTGTGTCCCATTTTCTCAGCCCACAACCTCATTTTTACTGATAGGATTGATTCTGCAAAATGTATGTGGAGTGTTTTGACTGTTCAAGAAGTACTATATTCACACAAGGTTATTCCTTCTCACGACACCTTTTGTCTTATTGTAGATCCTACAAGAAGGAGCTGAAAGTGCCCAACGGCACCTCTTCATCAAGGCCTTTGTTTCAACAGGCAGGGTGGATAACATTACCATGGTGATGGGGCTGCATCCTGAGTACCTGACAAGCTTTTGGAAGACACAGTATCTCCTGCTGCGGATGGATGGGCCCCTGCCATATCACAAGCGCCATTACATCGCGATCATGGTGAGTGGGCAGGGAGAAAGGAGAGATAACCTGGCAGTTGAAGAATATGAAGAATCCTTATTTTGCTTAAATATGTATGTATAAATCATGCAGAGCTCCATATGTTGTTAGGCAGCAATTCCCAGCAACCCCTAGGCAGCAGAGCAAAATACTGGGAGTTGTAGCAGATGAGGAATGCAGAGAGTTGCTGTCCAACATCATGTGGAAAACCGCACACTTACAATCCTTGGTTTAAACAATAAAATGGATATTAGATTCCTCTCCTTTCAGGTCATGGTGTTGTGCCAGTATGACTTTATCTTTTACTCAAATTGCAGGATTTATGGTGTAGCGACTATTTCACATCACCCCTCTTTGTGATAACATGAAATGCAAAGGCTGTTTGTGGTTTCATCCTATATCAAAACCTGTTTGTTTCATCCTCTCTCGTTTTCCCACCTGCTTAGCTAGATATGGGGTCTTTGGTCAGGTGTATGCATTGTGTTCCCTTCCCCTTAGAATCTTGTCTTGAGTCCCAGTCCTGGGAAAATAGTGAGATACAAATAAATGTCTGCTTCACAGTCTGAATGCAGAGGAGAAGGAGCCAGGTGAACTGATGAGCAGAAGCCACTGGATGTTTACAGAATCATTAGAGACCATCTATATAGTCGTCCAGCTGTTGTTGGAGTTTCAGCTCCCAGCATTCCTCCCCTTTGGCTGTGTTCACTAGAGCTGCGAGGAGTTGTAATTCAGCAACATATGCCGGCCTGAGGACTTTTTGCTCTCTGCCTATAAATGGTAGGTGAGCTTCACACTGTATGGAGACAGTTTGCAGAAGTGTTGTTTGTACTTTCAACACATAGAATCAGCATTTATTGTTTTCTGTCGTTTGCCTGTTCCCAGCAAACCCAGCATTGAGGTAAATTTTCAGTCTGCAGTCTCATCCTCCCTTAAATACTACATGCAGGCTGCATAATTTTAAGATGAGGTCTTTCTTCCTACTACTCTCCTTTGTCCCTTACCTGCTTTTTGTAACATCTTTGCTTGACAAAGGGACTGAGTGGTCTTGAAAGCCTGTGCAATCTATGTGGGGGTTTGTTTTGGTTGGCACAAAATTATTGTTACAATACACAACTTGGAATTTGTTTTACAGCCAACATGGCTGCCCTGGCATTTGGTGTCCTAGATATCTTCCATTTTCAGAAATTAAGTCCTCTCTAACACTGCTCAAACAGAAAGAGGGAAAGTTGTCACACTGTCTGGGCCCTGTCAAACTGCCACATTCGTTTTGTACGAGGATCTCAAGCAGACTGTGTTCATGGGTTTTCTCACTGTCCCTTTCCTTTTCTGTGCTTTCAGGCTGCTGCTAGACATCAATGTTCTTATTTGGTTGGCTTCCACATGGGGGAATTCCTACAGATGGGTGGGGATTCAGAGTGGCTTCGTGGCTTACAATATGCCCCACAGAAACTGAGGAATCTGAATGAAATCAACAAGATTCTGGCCCATCGGCCTTGGCTGGTTACCAAGGAACACATTGAGGTGAGAACAAGGATCAGCCCAAAGGGGATTGCATCTGTGCAGCCTGAAACTGCTGATATTCACACTTCTGTTCTGCAGTTTTAGAAAAACAACTGAATAGTCTGAGAGAATGCCCATGTTTATACATCGTCTCAAATACTTGAGAGCAGCCTTCCCTGACCTAGCACCCTCTGAATATTTTGTTCAGTTTCCAGCACTGCTGAGCCCTGGGAGTTATATATCCTGGCAAGGGCTGCTAGAGGTCAGGTGCATGCATTGTGTTAAGGATGATCATCTGAAGACCACAAGTTAGGGAAGGATGAATACCACAAGAAATTGCTATGTATACCACCATAAATACCATAAGAATTGACTAATTGTCCATCTGACTTGTGGTAGTTGGTCTCCAGAATACACTGGGCTATCCCATCACCTGCTACCTGATATTTTTATGTTACCTTCACTGTTGATTCTGCCATAAAGCTGAACAAAGTGGTTGCTCAGGTTGCACATACTCGAGGGCAGCAACAAAGTATTGGAGGGGAAAGAGTTGGGTACCAGACAGTCCAGTGTTGAGAAAGATTCCACAGCCAATCTAGTCAGCTATTCTTCATCAAATGGGAGGTGTCTTGTTCTTTGTTTCAGGCAGAAAACATCTTGGGCTACCTTTGGTTATCATGTTTAGGCTATGCCTGATCTCTATTAGTGCCATCCATTTCCTGCTTGGAGATGGGCAGCTTTCTTCGATACATATCACTAAGAAAGAAACTCTTTGGGGTTTTTCTTCACAGGCACTCCTGAAAACTGGAGAGAACAGTTGGTCATTGGCAGAACTCATCCAAGCTCTGGTGCTCCTCACACATTACCACTCGTTGGCCTCCTTCGTATTTGGCTGCGGCATCAATCTGGAGACTGACCAGGAAGGAGCCCACGTCTTTCAGCCACCTTCTCCCCACAGCTGTGACAGCAGTCCATCCTCAGATGAGGGGATGAACACTTCAAGTGTAAGCTGAAGAATTGAAAAGAGGCCTTTATATTTATTTTTTGTTATGAATGCATTTCTAGTTTTTTAAACCAGAGACTGGAAAAATTACATTTTGGGGCTATAACTCCTAGCACACCACACTTAGCATAGTCATTTGCCACAGTTGGTGCAGGGGTCAGGGAGTTGTAACTGGAAAAAAATAGCATTTTTAAGCTTTGCTTAGAGTGCAGGAAAAACTAAAAGGAGGCATTTGGGGATAGGACACCGAAGACGCACAACTCGCTGTACGTGAAAACATCCCTGCTTTAAATTTTCCTGAAGAAGGCCTGGTTGTTTCTGGAACACCCTGGATTGCAATAAACATCCTGGATTGCTATGAAATATTGGCGCCCATTAATTTGAAGGAGGGAAGGGGAACATTTGGCTCTCCAGACATTTTGGCCTACAACTCCCATCTACCCTTCCCAGTAGTAGCTGTAAGACAGAACATTTGAAAAGGGCTCTTCCCCAGGTGTAGGAATTATGGAGTTCTTTGCAAACTGTAAATGAATAATTTTGCAGGGTTTGTTTACCTTGGTTTACTTTGCAGAGGAAAATACTTTCTAATTTAGCTTTAAAAAAATTCTGTTGGGCAGGATGGCCACCCATTGTCTTTGAGATACATTTGGCCTACAGGTCACAGTAATCTTAGCCAGATAGCCTATTATGAGAGATTATGGGAGATACAGTTCAGAAACCTCTAGTGGTTACAATTGCGCAACCATTATATTGAAGTTTCCAAATACTGGTGGGGGGGAAGGCAACAGAAGAATGTGTCTTTGTGCTGATCCCTATATCTGCTGGCAGGATCAATGCAGTTCTGACCCACAAAGCATGGCTGTAGAGTAATAGTGCCTGCTTAGTTATTGCCCCTCAGCAGGCAAAACTGTAGATCAGGACTAGGGATGCTAAATTCCATTTAAGTTTTTGGTGGGCAATGCCAAAGGCGACAAAATAGATTTCAAAATACTAGTATATCTATGTTAAAGTGCCAGTAATTAATGATGAGAAAATCATTTTAACCTTTTAGAATGGGGGAGGGGAGACATACAAATGTTGGAAGACCACCAATCTAGTGCTATGGAGAAGAGTGCATGGTCACCATGGAAATCTCAAGGTCCAGAATTGTATCCCAGGAGGGCTGGATTTGGTCCTAGAGTATTAGTTTCCCCACTACTGTTCCAAGACTTAATGCATGTGTGGAACAGGAATACAAAAGCTCCAAATATGCCTTGGGTTGAAGAGTGTGTGAAACTGCATTGTGCATCTGTCTTCTGCCATCTTTTCTGACCCTGACCTTTTTTGCTTCCCAGTTTTCCCAGGGCACAGACGCTATAGAGGAAGTAGAAGTCCTGATGGAAAGAATGAAGTTTTTGCAGGAATGCCAGCTGGAAGAAGAAGAAGTTACCCCAGAGGAAATGGAAACATGCTTTGAGATGGAAAAGAGAGAGAGCCTACTTGTTACGCCCTCTGGTAGGATAAGAGAATGAGTAACTGGTTGGGATTTAGGGCAGGGGAGGTAGAGGGTTTAGGACTCAGTTAGGCTTGGGAAGGACAGAAAAAAATAGAGAATCATGCTGCTATCAACTGAGCTGGATGATGTAGAGGGATTTCCCAGCCAGCCTCACTGTATAGCACAGTCTGTTCCAACCTGGTGCGTTGGACTATAGTTCTCATAATCCAAGAACTGGCCAGTCCTACATTTCTAAAGTGCCCCAGCTTGGGGAAGGCTGATCTAGCAGCCGGTGTTTAATCAGGTATGGGTATGGTTGCATTATGAAAATATGTTCAGTGGGTTTTCCATAGGCTGGAGTTTTGTTTTTATATTCTCCAGTTTTAAGAAAAGTACTTCATGGGGAAGAACTGTGGAGGTGATGAGGGGGAAGTGTGGTTCTCACTGACAACATGAACTCATTAAAAGTGTCTCTTTTTCCAGGAGATACTGTTGAACACTCCCTGCCTCCCAACGTCTTGTGCTTTGTGGAGGATCCTGAGTTTGGATACAAAGATTTTACTAGAAGAGGAGAACATACACCTCCAACGTTCCGAGCTCAGGTATCTCATCTGTGTGAATTCAAGATCTGTATTTTGTGTGCATGTCCATAATCTCCCAATACCCCCTCCCAGTTCTCTCAAACACAGCATCAATGAGAACAGGGTGGGGAAAGTGCAAACCACAGGGTGCATGCAGCCTCAAAAGCCTATTTTTGTGGCCAGTTGAGAACCAGTTAATGTCACTTCCAGTGCACCACCAACATACTGGTGCAGCCTGCAGGAGTGTTGCAGGGAGAAAAACAGGCCCTCATGCAATTAATTCCCCATTGCTGCACTACACAGTTTGCTTACATTGCATATTTGTTTGCTTTGCAAACCTTTCAGCTTTGTGCCCACCTTTTAATCTGAATTTGAAAGGCAAGATGGCAGTCACCAGTTGTTTTTTTTAATAAGATGTGATGTGACATCAGGACTTTGCATTCAAATTTTGGTTTAACTATGGATGGCCAATTGTGCAACAGGCACTTTACCAAGCTTGGAGTGACATGCGAAATGCAATATAGTAATCCTTATCTCTGTCAAGTATAACCTGCAGGAGTGTAATACTTCTCTGTGCAAGTCATAGCACATTGCAAGAACCACCACCACCACTACATGTGGGTTACTAGAGGATGTGTAGTAATACAGTAATGTGTTTAAAAGCATGACTAGATAGATAAGTGGAGATGTATCCTTCAACCCAAGTGGACAGCTTACATAATCAGTTGGTCAGAAGTGGAAAACATGTGGTCTTCCAGGTTTTTCTTGATTGTATCTCCCATCCTCCTTCACCATTGACTCTGCTGGCCAGGGCCCCAGCAATATCTAGAGGACCACGTGTTCCCAACCCTGTGATCAGTTGTGTAGCACAGAGATACCAGAGAGATTTTTCCCCCCCATACAGGACTACACCTGGGAAGATCATGGTTATTCACTCATCAACCGCCTTTATCCTGATGTGGGTCAGTTGCTTGATGAGAAATTCCAAGTGGTCTACAACTTAACGTATAACACCATCGCTATGCACAGTGGGGTGGACACATCCATGCTCAGGAGGGCTATCTGGAATTATGTTCACTGCGTCTTTGGTATTCGGTACGTAATTTGTCCACCTGTTTAGTCTATGTTGCCTTACCAAAGCAAATTTCAGAGCAGATTTCATCTTTTGTTGCTTCTTGACATCACTTTTGCTAGTTGTGGTCTCTCTCAAGTTTTTGGTCCATACTCTTAAATCTCAAATTTCCAGACTGCTTGCTATGTCTGGTTTATTCCAACACTGATTCTTGTTCAGTTGTACCTTTTGGCTTGAATTATCTTTTTTATATTTTATCTTTTAGTTCCTAGACCTTTACTTAACTAGATAATAAATTGTTACAAATTAAAATATTGTACCAGTTTACATGTAATGTCAGACCATGTTTGCCTCATAATGGGCCCCAGTTGTCCCTCTGTTTCCATACCAATTAGTTTCTTTCTTAGTTCTGAAGAAATGGGTTCACTATGGTTTGTGGTCGCATATGAACTGGCAAACAGCAGCAAACTATAGTTTGCAGCAAACTGTGATAACTGAGTGAGCAACAAATAAATGCAAGAAGTAGTATGATCCCAGAGCTCAGTGACATGATGCCAACTGGGATTTCGTATTATGTATGAAGCAGGTTATGGAAAACTATTGTCCAGTTGCTCGGCTTTATGCAGAATATCTGTTTATGTGGGTTTTGCAAGCTGTGTTTGGATGAATCACTCTGCCACATGGATGGCCTTGCATCAGTCTTGCTAGACTGTTGTGAGTAAGGGACTGAGTCATCCAGGTAGGATGTTAGGCACACTCAAACAATGTGGGAGGGCTTGTTCTGTCAGTGCCTCTGTTGAGTCTGCCATGTGAATAATAGACTTAAAGTAAGAGGAATGTCTCTTGTGGGTTTAATGGAATTAAAGAAACCTTATCTACTTGGACAGAGCAGAGGCAACACATGTACTTTGCAAGCCCAATGCCTTGAGTTCAACCTGTGGCCTTTCCAATCTGAAAGCCATGAGGTATTGTGCCCACAAAAGCTCCCAAGATTTTAGAGGAGGAGAAGTAGGAAGCTGTGGGCTCCCCAAAAGTTTTTAAATCTCAGTTCCTCCCACAGGTTATCATTGTTGGCCATTCTGGGTAATATACAGCGCGCCTGTGTCATATGCGGGCGTGCCTTACGCGGCTTGAGCATACGAGCTCAATCCACGGGGTGGAAGGGGCGGTGCGTCCCATTCAATTGAATGGGTACGCGCGCCCGTTGCGCCCCGCGCGCCGCCGCACCACCGTGCATGAGCCCCATTGTTTACAATGGGGCTTGAGCATAGGCGGAATTTGCCTTACGCGGAGGGATCCAGAACGGATCCCCGCATAAGGCGAGGGCCCACTGTATATGGAAGTTGTGCAATCAGATACCATTGTGGCTCTCCTGAGCTAGCAACTTCAGATCTTTTGGGCTGACATCCCCAGGCAACATGGCCAGTGACCATAAATGACAGCAGTTGCATTCAAAAGGACCTGGAGGGACCTAGGTTAGAGAAGGCTAGCCTGCTGTGTTATATGTACCAATGACCTGACCTCGCATAAAGCAACCACATAATGTTCCTATCTGCACTCCTTTCCAGATACGATGACTATGATTACAGGGAGGTGAACCAGCTTCTGGAGCGTAGCTTGAAAGTCTATATCAAAACTGTTGCTTGCTATCCAGAGAAGACTACCAAGAGGATGTACACTCACTTCTGGCGTCACTTCAAGCATTCTGAGAAGGTGATAAAGCACATACATGTCTCTACAGGAATAGCTATTTTTTTCATGTTTCTTCAGGAATCTTAAAAGCTAGTTTGTGCTTAAGACATTGCAAAGTAAGGACAAAACCTTTGACCCCTCTGATGGCTGAGAAATAGGAGCTGGCCCAGAGTCACCTAGTGAATTCCATGGCAAAGGGAGTGGACTCCTGTTGGCTCGAAACCATACTAATTTGCCTCTTGCACTAATTCTTAGTGGGTTATGGAAAACTTGTCCAGATTTCTATATAATTCTGTTTTTGGAAGGGTAAAGACAGAAATCAGCTAGTGCTAGACTCTGAGCAAAAGTTCCACTGCTGGGTGTGTGTGTATAAGTATGCATGTGTTGTGTGCCTTCAAGTCATTTCTGAATTGACCCTAAGGTGAATGTATCATGGAGTTTTCCTGGCAATAATTGTTCAAAGGAAGTTTTTCATTGCCTTACCCTGAGGCTGAGAGCATGTGATTTGCCCAGGGTCACCCAATGGGTTTCAGGGCCAAACTGGGAATCAAAACCTGGTCTTCAGAGTTGTAGTCCAACGCTCAAACCACTTTGCCATACTGGCTCTGGGGGGGGGGGGGGAGATGCTGTTTAAATTTCACACCACTCCAGAAAATACCGTAACAGGGGCATGACAGGAAATTAATATAGCATCACATGGCACTTTGAGCTGATTGGCGTACCAGTCACTAGACAGAGAATCAAAGAAGGGGAAGTTGAATGGGTATCTATTAGGGTCCTGTTGTGAGCTCCTTCCATCCTTTTCCCATTCTTTTATTCACTCTCTATGCTTTCTTTCCATTTTAACCAATCCCTTCTTATCTTTCAGGTGCACATCAATCTGCTCCTGCTGGAGGCTCGCATGCAAGCTGCCCTGCTCTATGCACTACGTGCCATCACCCGCTACATGACCTGACTGGATGGTGCTCCCCTTTATCCTTTCTGGGGAGACTAGCCTGATGCACAGGAGATCTTTCTCTCAAAAGACTTCTTTCTGGAATGCTGAATGGGGGTGGGAATACTTTTTGTTGCCTCATCCTTGCCTGTGGCTTTTTGGAGAGTCATGTTATGTGTTTTGAAGGGGAGTTGATCACCTCCTGCCAAGAGGAAGATTGTTGTGGGTCAGTTGTGAGGAAAGGGATACCAAACTGTTTAGCCACATGTGTTGAATGCTGATTTTGCCCAAGACTAGCCTCTTCCACTGAGACTCTGGAGTTATTGGGTGCTTGCTCTTTGGTTGTTTAGGTTCTGCAACCAGTAAGCAAATGGTTTCAAGGACTTAATCTGGTAACTTGAAGACTTCCGAAGAACTGGTGTACCTTTGTTGGCCTGGCGTATGCCCAAGCATATAGCCTCAGAGTCATTTCGCTATGGCCAATGAATGTTGATTAGTGCAATGAATGTTGGATCTCATGGTTGTGTCCTTTCTGACAAAAGGTGCTGCTCAGCCAGCTGAAACAAAGACAGTCAACCAAAGGGATCTCTCTGCTGTGACACGACACTGTTGTATTTTCTTTTGCCTTTTTTTTTTTCCTTTGGGGTTCCTACTGACTGTGGGGCTCTGAATGTATGACTCTGAATGTTCAAGCAGATTCTTCATGTCTCTGTTCTTAGAAAGCTACTGTCTAAAGACTTGAGAAGCTAATTAGGTGGGTTTATATGAATCTATATGGGGAGCTTCTGTGAATCTAAACTAAGCTGTATGCTACTATAGTTGGCAATCACACTACATTGTTCATTTCTTAGTTTCAAACCTCACTTGAAAATTGCACTCCAACTTACCTTATTTCACAGGAAGACAGGCACATCTCTTAACCACTGAGGGGAAAAAATACTGAGCCAAGAAAAGAGTGGGGTTAGGGAACATACAGCCAGCGTGTTGTGGACTGCAACTTCCAGCTGCCTTAGCCCCCACAGTTAAGTGTGAAGGATCATTGGAGTTGTGGTCTGGCCACGTCTGTAGGGCAATACACTCCTCACTGGTAGAATAGAGGACTGTATGAAAAGATTTTCCTGACATGATGGTGATGGTGATTTTACTATAGGAAATCTACCAGTTTCTGACCTAAAGCGTGAAGTACACAGGTATCTGATTTTTATCCAAAATGGAAGTGTGTCCCATTTGTAAAAACACAGACAGGGAAGGGGGTGTTAAACTATCCCTCCTATTCATTTTGGGAAAATGTGCCAAGCCCCAGTAACCACATAGACCCTTGAAGTAAAGTGAGTTTCTTCATGTTGAAAGAAATGGGTGCGATCCCAGTATTATTCTGTCTTGGTGGGGTTATGTGTGCATGGGCAATGTTCCTGTATGTCCACAGCTTTATCGGCCATAATTGGTTTCACTTGGGAGTTCTGGTATCTAGATAAGAAGAGAGTAGATTACTAAACTGTGAAGAAAACTTAAGAGGTGGTTTCTAAAACCTATCCAGATACTTTTGTTCCTCTTGATGAAAAAACTGTGTCCATCATTTCAAAATGTTACCTTCCTAAGGTGGCAGTGGGGGCATTCTGTTGTTCTCCAGGTGGTGATAGACTTCAACATGGCATCGTCCCTGACCATTGCCTAGTTATCTGGGGTTGATTCGAATAAGAGTGTTACAACATCTGGAGAGAAACATACTGCCCAGCCCTGCCCCAAGGTAAGGTACATCAGTGATAGATTGTGTTAATTGCTCCTTTCATGTCCAGAAATCTCACATTTTTTACCCCTTGGATTGTTCATGTGTGACAGTTAATCCTAAATTCTTGGAGTATGTCTGTATTTTTTTTGTTTTGTGCCCTCTGTTTGTCTTGGCTCCCCTTTTTCAAGAGTGTCTTAAGAACAGAAATCTCATTCTTACAGTTCTAGAGAAAAACAAGCAAGCTGTCCTTCTCCCCTCCCTTTGTGAAGCAACCAACTCAGATTACAAGGGCTAAATTTAACCATTGCAGGCATAAACAGATGTTTGTTGAGGTTGAACTCTGTGTGTGTGTGTGTGTGTGTGTGTGTGTGTGTGTGTGTGTGTTACTGACTGAAAGCTAGCACTGTCCCCTTTGGCCTTTCCTTCGTATGGGGTCTGGTCAGGTCAGAGATGGTTAGAGATGGCTTCGTATGGGATCTGATCAGGTTAGAGATGGTTTGAATACCTCTCAAACTGGCCGTGGTACCACACTGTAACAGTGCTCCGGAAGTTCTCTTTGACAGCACCTCAGGTCAGTTGTACCCACAGAAGCTAAAGCAGTGTTTTGCAGGCCTTGTAAACCAGAGAAACAGTGCTTAGAACCATAACGCTGGAAGGCGCTACAGACGTCCAACCCCAAGCTATACAAAAATATACTGTACAACTAAAACACTCCTAAAAGATGGCCATCCAACCTCCATTTAAAAATCTTCAAGGAAGGAGAGTCCATCACCTTTCTCTTGGGATTCATTAACTGGTTGTCATTTCAGGCTTTCATCAACTAGTCTGTACCAAATGGCAGAAGAAAGGTAGTGTAATAAAATAATAAATAAATAAATTTATTATTTTTATACCGCCCTTCCATAGATCAGGGCGGTTCACAGCAAATATCAATAAAACAATTAAGAATACATAAAAACATCCCTCTCTCACTGACCCCTCCCCCCTGGTAAAAAGCCACCACAGCGGCAAGACAGTCCTCCGCAGTTCTGGGGAGCTTCTTCCCAGGTGACATGGGGGGGGGGGCAGCAGCAGAAGTAGTCCTCCACCAGCTCTCAGGCAGTCCCCAATGTTGCTGGGTCTGCCTGATGGCTCCCTCTGAGGCCGAGATGAAGTGTAGAACTTTGGTTTCAGTTGCAGGAATCCCAGCTGGGTATAGAGCTTTTAATTATTTTCATGTTTGTTTGGATTTTTATTTCCTTGGAAACTAAGACCCCTGCAATTTACTTCACTCTGTAATTGTCTTGAGAAACTACAAAGGAAGTTTCTTTTTGTCTCTCTAAAATTTCTTACTTGCCACAGACACATGCATAAAACACAGACACACACGGTGGAATTTATGTTTGCTTTCTTGGGTTACCCTGCTTAAAGACAAACACATGAGGCCTGTAAAGTTAATTTCTGTACTCATTCTGTAACACTGCTTACCTTCTCTGCAGATTCCAAGCTTTAGAAAAGTTACCTTTGGCACTACGAGTCACAGAATCTGCAGCATGCATGGATTTTTTGAAACTGTTTGTCGAAAAGGTAACTCTTCAAAGCTCTGCTGTTTTGCACATGCAGATAGCAAACGTACTGCGCAGTTCAAAAGCTAGCTTGTCTCATTAGACTGAGCTGAGCTGGCCTCAACTCTTTCTGCAAGCTGTTTTAAAAAATATCCTTTCTTTCCTCCCCAGTTTGGCTTTGCAAGCTGAAATATACTGTCCTCGTTAAATAATGCAGGAGCGTAACCAAATGACATGTTTATCACATGTCCATTTCTAAATAGTCTTTTTTTTTCTGTGATACTTTGCTCACATTTTTGTTCTGACCTTCAAATGGCCTGGCATAGTATAAATGCTATGTGGCAGACAGTGAATGGTGGATGGGCATGGAGAATAGATGTCTATAGCATTAACCTGGTTATGCCATTACATTTGACACTGTTCCAGTCTTGGTGAAATGACCCTTCTGAGATCTCTGCCATCAGTAGCCTTTCTTTTCCACAACCTGTTCCCCTCTTCTCCCCAGTGTCAAATGATAAACCAGGCAACCCCTGCAAGCCTGACTGTAGTCTCCATAGCTCCATATACATTACCATATGTGTTTGTTTTTTTTAAAAACTGTATATTTACTCTTGATTGTACCAATGTTATGACTTTTCTATACCAGTTCCTGTTTGGTTGTTTTTTTGTTTTTTTAAATAAAGTTGCCTTTTTGTTTTCATTCGGGGCTGTGTCAGCTTAAAAAGAAGAAAAAAAGAAGGGGAGCCTGAGAGTTCTACCAGAGGGAACAGTCGCTGCTAAGCCTCGGAGAAGGCGTGTGGTCGTAGTGGGGGACTCCTTGCTGAGGGGTACAGAAGCAGTGATTTGTAGTGATTTGTAGGCCTGACAAGATGTCTCTAGAGGTGTCTCAACAAGATGCCCTCTCCCCGGGGCAAGAGGCTGACAAGACTGGTCATACCCCTTCCTTTTGGTCCATGTGGGAACCAATGATACTGCAAGACACAGCCTTCAGAACATCAGAAGGGATTTTACAAGGCTCTTGGTAGGAAGCTGAAAGAAATGGATACCCAAGTTGTTATCTCGTCTTCTGCCAGTCGAAGGGCATGGTCCAGGAAGGGAGAGGAAAACAGTGGATGTGAACAACTGGCTCCACAGATGGTGCCACCGAGAACAATTTGAATTCTTCTATCATGGGCTGTGGTTCCATGAGGAGGGACTTCTTGCAACGGATGGGTTGTATCTCACACCAGTTGGAAGAAATGTTTTTGCCAACAGTCTAAAGAATTTGATCAGGAGGGCTTTAAACTGAGTTTCATGGGGGAGGGAGGCAAAAGGGCTGGAGAAAATAGTCAAACTGACACAGAGGAAACAAGACAAAAAGCGCTAGGACCCAACAGTGGGAGGCAAAAAAAACTTGCACAGGCAGCAAGTAAAAAGGACCCATGGTCTGCGATGTCTCTACACTAATGCACAGAGCATGGAAAACAAGCAAGACGAACTCGGACTCCTAGTACAACAAAGCAAATATGATATAATAGGCATCACTGAAACCTGGTGAGATGAGTCTCATAAGTGGAATGTAGAAATAGAGGGGTATAACCTTTTTAAGAGAAACAGGCTAAACAGGAAAGGAGGAGGAATAGCACTATATGTCAGGGACATTTACACCAGTGAAGAGATCCAGGACATCAATACTGGAAGCCAGGTGCAGAGCATCTGGATAAAATTTAAAGGGGAGGGAAACAACAGGGATGTTATTGTGGTAGTCTACTACAGACCCCCCAGTCAGATGGAGGAGCTGGATGATGCCTTTCTAGAACAGATGACTACACACTCAGAAAGGAGAGATGTAGTAGTGATGGGTGACTTCAAATATCCTGATATTTGCTGGAAGTCAAACTCAGCCAAACCCTCAAGGTCTAGCAAATTCCTCACTTGCCTCGAAGACAGTTTCATTGTCCAAATGTGGAAGAGGCAACAAGGGCGTCAGCTATTTTAGATCTGATCCTAACCAACAAGGATGACTTGGGGGTCGTTTCCACTTACCTATAAAGCGGGTCATGATCCGAATTTAGGGTGCATCGTTCCCACAGAAGCCCGAATTAAATCTCCCTTACCCCTCATTCGTTTCCACCGCGTTTCGAATCAGAATCGAATTAAAATGTTTAAACCGGATTATCAGGCTATAATTAGGTTTAAAATAATAGCAGTTTATAATGCGGGTTATTTTTGAAAGCGGGGTACAATTCGCTGTATCCGAATGGGAACGACAAGGGTGTCTGATTCGGGAACCTGGAGTTTGGAGGAGCAGCGCTCAAGGGGCTGGCCTGGGGGTGTCACCCTCTTTGTTCTCTTTCTGCATCGCCGGCGCCATTTTCTTCCATTCGCATAGCCTTTACCCCAGTGGATTGCAACCTCCCCTCTGCTCCTCATTCATAGACCGATGTGTGAGGAGAGACATTGAACACCATTTTAAACTATTTTTTTTCTTTTTTCACCTCTGCCTGAGCAGCAGATGGGCTTTGCAGTACATGCCTGATTGATCGCCCCACAGACAGCCCAGGGAGCAATGGGGGAGGCAAAGCGATTTTGGGGAATGGAGAGCCTGGATGCCCAGGGATCTGAGGGGGGGATCGAGCCTTATCTTCTCTCTTCCCCAAAGATTCTCTCCTCAGTAATGAAGCCCGCTGCCTTCTCCTCCTTGATCCGATTTACCAAGCCTCCTCCTAGTCTGGGGAGACACAACAGAAGAGCCTTGGATGCAGCCGATTTTCATTGGCTGCCCCCCCCCAAAAAACGAAGACTTGTGACGTCTGAAGCCTAGGCACTTGATTGACAGCTTGTGGACACAAATGGGAACGGGGAGCAAGTTAATCCGCTTTAAAATAAAGCGATTTAAAATAAATGGGAACGAAAACAGGGTCTAAATGAATCGAGGTAATTTGCCCCTTTTGGTTCCACACGGCCACTGCCATTACGACGTCACGACCGCGCCACCTCCAAACGAGGCAGCGCGGATGTGATATCTTTGCGCCATGCAAGGGCGCCTAGAGCGCCCTTTCCGCGGCGTAAGAAGGAGCTCCGAAACGGAGCTCCTTCTGGGGTTTGCGTCACTGGGTGCAGCCAGCGACGCAGAGGAGAAAGGGGCCAAGCGGCCCCTTTCTCCTCCTCCCTGCCATCACCGGGTGTCTTTGGGGCTTGAAGCCCCAAGGACACCCCTTTCCAGGCCGCGGGGAAGTGGCCTTTTGCCGCTTCCCTGTGGCCTGCAAAGCGGTGGATCGGGGCCTCGGAGGCTGCCAGTCTGGCAGCTGAGGCCCCAATACATTGGGGAAAGGGGCAGGTGCAGGCCGCCCCAAACGGGCAATCTGTAACCCACCTTAGAGAAGTATTGAGGGTGATCCCGTGGTCAGAAATACTAAAAGAGAAGGGAGTTTAGGGTGGATGGGAGTTTCTCAAAAGGGAGATACTGAAGGCATAATTTCAAACAGTTCCAGTGAGAAGGAAAAATGGGAGGTGTCTCAAGAAACCAGGATGGATGACTAAAGAACTTTCAACTGAGCTGAGTTTGAAACGGAACATGTATAAGAAATGGAAAAAGGGGGAAATAACAAAAAAGTAATTCAGACAAATAGCAAGGGTAAAGACAGAAAAGCTAAAGTGCAGAATGAACTCAGGCTTGCTAGAGAGGTTAAGAACAATAAAAAGGGCTTTTTTGGATATGTCCGCAGCAAAAGGAAAAAGAAGGAAACAGTAGGGCCACTGCGTGGAGAAGATGGCAAAATGCAAACAGAAGACAGAGAAAAGGTGAATCACTCAACACCTTCTTTACCTCAGTCTTCTCAGAAAAGGCAAAGGGTGCTCAACCTGAGGATAATGGAGCAGAGGACAGAATAGGGGAATTTCAGCACAGAATAAGTAAAGAAATAGTACAGAAATATCTTGTTAATCTGTTAAATACTGTGTCCAGTTCTGGGCACCACAATTCAAAAAGGACATTGAGAAACTGGAGCGTTTTCAAAGGAGGACGACCAAAATTGTGAAGGGTCTGGAAACCATGTCCTGTGAGGAATGACTTAGGGATCTGGGGATGTTTAGCCTGGAGAAGAGAAGGTTAAGAGGTCATATGATAGCCCGGTTTAAATGTTTGAAGGGGTGTCATATTGAGGAGGGAGCAAGCTTGATTTTTGCTGCTCCAGAAAACAGGACACAGAACAATGGATGCAAACTGCAGGAAAAAGACTCCACCTCAACATTAGGAGGAACTTCCTGACAGTGGAACAAACTCCCTCGGAGTGTAGTGGAGTCTCCTTCTTTGGAGGTCTTTAAGCAGAGGCTGGATGGCCATCTGTCAGGTATGCTTTGATTGGGATTTCCTGCATGGCAGAATGGGGTTGGACTGGATGGCCCTTGTGGTCTCTTCCAACTCTACGATTCTATGATTCTATGAAAGCTAGATTTTGAGTATTTCTCAAAAGGAGGAGATTGGAGTTCATTGAGTTTGCCATTCTGGTTTGGAATAATAGACGTTTCTTTCTCACTTCTGTCCAGGAGTTTGTGGAAGCCTGCAACAGAACCTTGTCTTATGTGACGCTGTCAGTTTCTTGGTAATAACTACAACAGCCTGTAAAGTGTGAGACTTGGGATTACTCTAACAAAAAATCCACAACAAACTTCAGGTAGATCAGAAAGTTTATTGTAAGGACTAACTAAGTGGAAGTATTCCTGGCCACATCTTTGTTGAATCTGAAGAACTCCAAATAGAGACAGAACCTTAGAATTCCCTATACCCCTCCCTTTGAGTTGGGTCCCTTCGGTTTAGCCTTTGGTGTAGAATTTCTCCCTTTGTTCTGAAGGGGAGAAAGAAGGGGTTTTTTGGACCATTTGGTTCCTAGTTCCTCTACCAAGTAGAGATCTAAGACTATATGCACCTTTGGTATCAGGTTACCAACAACCCCTCATAAAACTGCCTAACTGCCATGCAATACGTGACCATCCGGCCCATTCCTCATGGTGGCAGCCCCCCTATTCTCAAAGTGACTGTCTATCTATATCTCTACCTCTCTCTATGGGCCCATACAGACAGGCCAAAATAAAGCTGCTTCAGGTCACTTTGGAGGTACTGTATGCTGTTTAAATGACACAAGCATCTTAAGAGGCCAGAAGCTGCTCCAGAGCTGCACTTCAGTCCTTAGGACTGGAACGTGGCTTTGGCATGGCTTCTGGCCTCTTCGGACACGTGCATCATTTAAACAGCATGCCTCCAAAGTGATCTGAAGCAGCTTTATTTTGTTCTGTCTGTATGGGCTTAATATGTGTATCTATATCTTCCCTATTTATGGGTGAGAACCTATTCCCTGACCCCCACTCTGCAGTATATCTATCTATCTCCCTATCTATCTATCTATCTATCTCCCTATCTATCTATCTATCTATCTATCTATCTATCTATCTATCTAATCATCTATCTCTACAAACCTCATGGCAGAATACACCCTGAATGACTGACCAAAGGTGGATTCTGACATAAAGCAGGTCTTTATTATTTACTACAGTATTTAGTATGGATTTAGTATGGATTCGCAGTGGAAATGCCTGAGAACACAGCTGCATAGCTATGTTCCTTAGTTACCACTGAGCTTTTTTCTTGACCAAATTTACACATTGTGCCACCTCTGCCAATACAGATCCCTACTTTGTACTGTGAAAATTGAAAGTAGGGCAAGAAACTGTATAGCAGTGGTCCCCAAACTGCCCTTTAAGAGATTTTGGACTTCAGCTGTAGCGTATTCATCTTTATTGTAACTACTGGATGGGTTGGGATGGGATGAGATGTGCATTATAGGTATACTATATATGTAGCTCAATGTAACAAACAGATAAGAACTTCCAGCTGTGTTAACTTGTTTCAGAAAATCCAAGGTATGGACCACTGTGGTTTTCAGATGTTGACTGCATGACTCCCATACTTGGTTGTGGCGGATATGACTTGGGAATTACAGTCTGGATGACCACAGCATCTGGAAGGCCTCAACTGCTCAGCTCTTAAATGTTACATGAAAGTTCATGTGCTATAGCTGGCTGCATGCAACAAAAAGTTTCAGAAGAAACGTTTTCAGGACAAAAAAGGGCATTTTTGTCTTGCCTTTTCTACCAAACCCAAGGTGCCTAGCAGTAGTAAAATTGAAGCAAAAAGAAATACTGTTCAAACATAAGAACAGGTTACAAATACCTATAAAAGGAAATAACATCACTCAACCAGATTTTTTAAAAAGTAAATTTAAGGTTTAAATTTAAAATATTGCCTATTGGTGGAAGGATAACAAAGAAAGTGTTAGCCTGGGTCCTTCACAGGGAGTTTGAGAAAATAGCTTGGCAGATTTTAAACCTGGATAGGCAAGTATGGACCCAAAAAGGACCAAGGATCCTGCTACCAGAGAGTAAAATGCTTGTAAACTGCTGGTCAGCAGTTTGGCTATAGCATCCGGTGCTAACGTTTTCAAAGTACTGTACATTACAGGAGTCATAATAGGATGCAACTGCAACCCTGGATCTTCTAACTGAGTTGCAACTTTTAACTCCCTATAGCAAACAGAATCTTTGATCCAAAATCTGCCTTTCAGTTGACCAGGAATATCTTGTACTTCATCAAGATTAAGGTTTATTTTGTTCTTCACCATCCAGTTCAATTACCAATGTGAAGGATTGGACTGGCTGGAATCTTGAGAGTCACCATAGACCATTATTGAATAGGAGGCCAATTACTATGTTTTCTTCATGTCTGACAGTTGTTGCTTTACAAAGACAAGACTCTGAAGCCATTTACTGCCTAATTTATGGCACGTTTGTTGGGAAATATGGATGGAGGTTTGGGGAGAGAAAATAACTTTGGAAGCTGCCCCAAGTTCCATTGTGAAAACTAAATTTGGATATTGCATGTTAAGTCATCTGTTGCTTTCATATACCATATAATGCCATTGTGGATATTAGTTCAAACATGACAAAATTGGGATTTGTGCTGCTCTCAAGATGTTGGGACTGTAGTCCTAACTGTCATAGGCCATAGTTAGGAATGCTAGGAATTTCCAGTTCAACAACTTCTGGAGGGCTATGATTCCCACTATCAGTTTATTATGTGCTTTAGGTTACCATCTCATTTAACTGATATGTTTATCCTGCAATGCAAGGAATATGCTAGTGACTCCCAATACAATTGTCTGACATTACAGCTCAATCCATACCAGCTTACAAACCATAGTTTGCAATGAGCTGCCAAACCAAGGATGTAACTCTTTAGTTTAAAACTGATTTTCAAACTGCCATCTTAACTAATGTTGGTTTTCTGTTTGACATCTAAAGTCACAAAGTAGTAGTCATCATTTGGACCCCTTCTTTGATTCAAGAAGTGGCTGCAACATAGAGATGGGAGTAAGTGCTGAGTAAATGGAAAAACTAAAGCATCTCTCAACCATAGTGTGCCTATGGTAGGGATGGGAAACTCACTGCCCTCCAGAAGTTGTACTCCAATTCCTATTAGCCCCTACTGTGTTGACCAATGACCAGGATGAGGAGTGTTGTAGTTCCCCCGTTTCTAATTTGTAATATGTCTGGAAGCTCAAACTATGGTGAAGGTTACAAACTATGGCTAGCGATATCACAATGGGTATGCCTGATTCTCACTGTACTTACACCTTTTGGTCACGTATCGTAACTGAGGGCTAATCCTAAATTCTCAAATATTTATTGTGCAACTGAGTAATGACCATCTCTTATGAAAAAAAAAAATCTTCATACATTGATGGTGGCAGTAGTACTACAAAACTAGCTGAGATTTCTCCAAATGCCACACAAAAGATGACCTTTAAAATGTACAGTTTCTTTTGGCTTTCCTTTCTATTGAGCAGGATAGACCAGTGGTTCTCAAACATCTTAAGCTTTACATCTACATGCGGATGACCTCCCCCCCCCCCCCACATAGTATAAAAATAATGTGAAATGTGTTTGTTTAGTGTGCATATTTTCATTCTCACAATTCAATAGTCCAAGTAGACCATAAGTTGAACATGAGTCAACAGTGTGATGCGGCAGCTAACAAGGCCACTGCAATTTTAGGATGCATCAATAGAAGTATTTATTTATTTATTTATTTAGGCATTTATATCCCACCCTTCAGCCCTAATGGCTCTCAGGACGGCTTACAATTATTGTTTTTAATCAGACAGTTCCCTGCCCTCAGGCTTACAATCTAAAAGACACAACATAAAAGGAGAAGGGAATGGTGAGGGGGGGGAGGGGATGAGGTCCAGTAGTTCTTCTCTCCCTCTGAGGCCTGGACCAAGGAAGATGGATTAAAGGGAGGGCTCTTCCTTCTTCCAGGCTAGTCCTGATGGAGCTGGACCTGCCTGGTGAATGCCCTCTCAGGCCGGCAATGGCAGTTATGGAGGGCGGAGTCTCCTTCCTCTCAGGCCGGCAGATGTATAGTGTCTAGATCAAGGGAAGTAATAGTGCCACTGTATTCTGCTTTGGTCAGGCCCCACCTGGAATATTGTGTCCAGTTCTGGGCACAACAATTCAAAAAGAACATTGAGAAACTGGAGAGTGTTCAAAGGAGGGCGACCAAAATGGTGAAGGGTCTGGAAACCATGTACTATGAGGAACGACTTAGGGAGCTGGGGGTGTTTAGCCTGGAGAAGAGAAGGTTAAGAGGTGATAAGATAGCCCTATTTAAATATTTGAAGGGATGTCATATTAAGGAGGGAATAAGCTTGTTTTCTGCTGCTCCACAGAACAGGACCCGGAACAATGGATGCAAGCTCCAGGGAAAGAGATTCCACCTCAACATTAGGAGGAACTTCCTAACAGTAAGGGCTGTTCGACAGTGGAACAAACTCCCTCGGAGTGTAGTGGAGTCTCCTTCCTTAGAGGTCTTTAACAGAGGCTGGATGGCCATCTGTCGGGTATGCTTTGATCTGGATTTCCTGCATGGCAGGGGGTTGGACTGGATGACCCTTGCTGTCTCTTCCAACTCTATGATTCTATGAACCCAGGTCTCCCAAATCTAGTCCACAATACCTTACTGGCTCTCAGGTTCATCTGATGTTATAAGCAAGAAGGTTAATAGAAGATTGGATGATAAAAGTACATGAGCTAAAAGAGATGGATAGACTCACAAAAATATTAAATAACAAATCTGAAATGGACTTAAATGAAGAATGGCTCCCGGTAACTCAATTTTGGGGAAAGACATTTGATATCAAACATGATTTTCTGCTATAAAAGCGAAACAAAAAGAGACAAAGGAAACAGAAATGGAACTGATCTTATAGATTTATGGAAAAATTTGGGGGGGGGTGTAATACTTTTTTTTCTCTTTCATTTCTTTTTTGAATTTGTTTTTTTGATTTAATGTAACTTTTTTGAATTTGTAAAGCATGTAAATTCTGTTTAATAGTGATGCCGATGTAATATAAGTAAAAAAAAAAGAAATAAAAATTTTAAAACATTTAAAAAAAAAGAAGAAAAGAGATTCCACCTCAACATTAGGAGGAACTTCCTGACAGTAAGGGCTGTTCAACAGTGGAACAAACTCCCTCGGAGTGTGGTGGAGTCTCCTTCCTTGGAGGTCTTTAAACAGAGGCTGGATGGCCATCTGTCGGGTATGCTTTGAGTGAGAGTTCCTGCATGGCAGAATGGGGTTGGACTGGATGGCCCTTGGGGTCTCTTCCAACTCGATGATTCTATGAACCGAGCTCTTCTCCTCTTCCCTCAGGAAGAGGCTCCAAGCATCTTTTCTCTTCTAGGAGAAAAAAATTGGGAAATGAAGGATCAAGGCCACCAAGTTTCATGCCCCACTTGACCAACTCTTTCACACACACCCAGAAGTCTCACCCCACAGTTTTAAAACCATTGGGATAGTCCCACAAAAGGAATGCATCCACTGACTGGTGATAGCAGCTGATGATGGGAGCAGCTATGTGGGTCAGTGGCCAAAGTGTCTTTGCCTGCCTTTTTTCTAGGTTGCAAGGGTTACTCAACACAAATTTTGTAAGCACGGTTTGGATAACAAACTTTTATCAGCGGTGAGCAGCAAAGAGTGAGAGGAAGAGAATGTTCTGTGCCGGGAGTGAAAGCTTAGCTGGCGAGTTGCAGATAACAGAGCTAAATTGGTATTACGTGCCTCATACGTGGTGCTTGAATGGGCCACTGGATGCTGCAATTTTATGCACACCACAGGACTATCTCTTTGGGAAATGTCATGCTATGCAGTCCTCAGATGGCTAATAGCTCTGTTGCTCTTCTACGGTTTCAGAGCAGGCTTTGGCACGTGACATCCTTGGGCAGCTGCTGAGGCCTAGACTTTCCAAATCAGAAGAATCTCATTCCTTGAGATGTTAGGGCCCAAGACCCCTTCTGGGCGCCTATAATTTGTACTGACTTCTTCCCTTGTTGGCCCAATTGCAGGAAGAGTAAGGTTGCCATAAGTCTGGACCTCCAAACTGGGACAAATGTAGGACAAATGTAGGACAAAAATTCACATGTAGGGCACATTTTTTAAAAATGGAGGACACGCGAAAAAAATTGATGGTTTTAAAAAAATGTTAATATAAATTCATGTTTCTTAGGCATGATCAAAATGGAGGACATTTGGGCATTATTCCTAGACAGATGGCAGAAATGTACTTTCCCTTTCTGGCCACCCCCCTTCCCCCCATTCCAAACAGCGCATTTGGGCATTGAACATGGCTTTACTTAACATGGCCTCTTGCATAGTTCAGAGGCTTATTCGATAACCAAACTCTTTGGGTTTCACACTGAACATGCTATGCATACTGAATATGTCAAAGTGGTTTAACAAGAAGTGGGTTTGCCCTCGGATCCAACTGTACTTCTCAGAAGTGTGTACTTGGTCAAAGGACTTTGGTTTTTTTCCACTGCGCATGAGTTTGTAAAAATGACAGCAACTTACATTGGCCGTGCCTCAGAGGCTTGCTGATATCAGCTACACCATTAAAGAACCAAAAACACACAGAAAATGCACTTTGGAAGGTGACACTCTCTCGGCTTCAGAAACAGTGCCTGCATATCTCTGAAGCTGACTCATATCATCATCATCACACTATCACTGTCAAAATAAGGGAGACCTGTTAGCATTAAAAGACTCCCCCCCCCCAAAAAAAAAGCCACCTTGAGGCCTCTGGCCACTCACTCACCACCACCTCCTCCTCTTCTTCTCGTTCTCCTTCTTCTTACTCCTCCTCCTCCCCCCTCCTCCTTTTCCTCCTCCTCCTTCTCCCCCTCCTTCATTTGCTGGGTGGCCTGGAAGGAACAGAGGAGGAGGAGGAGGAGGAATAGGTGGAGGTGGGGGGCACGGGCGTGCGCAGGAGGCGCACTGCCTCCTCTTTCGCCTCCTTCACGCGGCTGCGTGGCCTAGAACAGAGGAGGAGGAGGAGGAGAGTGGTGCGGCTGCGTGGGGAAGGGTGGCAGGGAGGCGGGGAGGGGGTGCGGGCGCACGCAGGAGGCACACCGTCTCCTCCTTCGTCTCCTCCACGCGGCCGCGCGGCCTAGAATAGAGGAGAAGGAGAAGGAGGTGTGCCAACTGCGCGTGCCCGCACCCCCTCCTCGCCTCCCTGCCACCCTCCCCCGCCTCCCCGCGCGGCCGCGCCACCCACCTCCTCCTCTGTTCCAGGCCATGTGGCCACCCGCAAGAGGTACACCGCCTCCTCCTTCGCCTCCTCCTTTGCTTCCTCCACGTTGCCGCGTGGCCTGGAACAGAGGAGGAGGTGGAGGTGGGGGAAGGTGGGTTGGCGCCGTGCAGGCCCCAAACCGGGGGCTGGGGGCCAAACCGGACCGGGACCGGGAGGGGGCCCCCAAAAGCGGATTTGTCCCGGGGGCCACCGGGATATGGCATCCCTAAGGAAGAGGTAATCTCTTGCAAAGGAAATTTCACCTAAAACCTCAGCTCTTACATAGCCTCTCTTTTATTTTTTCTCAGCTGCATGGAAAAACGTTAATGCTTTAGAACAGATGAAATCCAGAAAATGCACACTGGTAAGAATGATAAGAACTGAAAACTGTGGCAGAAAAAGTCTGTGAGCTCTCACCTATATCGCTGGCGCATGGCAGTAGTATCAAGTAATTATTTCAATGACTATCAACCATCAGAAAGTTAGATACTGCAAGCAAGGCACTAATATCACATTAAATGTCAGAATCCTTAGTAATGATTTTGTATTAATGTTATTTATACAGTTGGCCCACCATATCCGCAGATTCAACCATCCATGTTGAAAGTATTGTCAAAAATATAAATTCCACAAAGAACAAACCTTGATTTTCCTGTTTTTTAAAAGGGACATCATTTCACTGTACCACTGCATTTAATTGGAGTTGAGCATCCACAGATTTTGGTATCCATGTGGGGTCCTGGAACCAAACCTCAGCAGATACCAAGGGTCCACTGTAAATCGTAATTCCTGGCATATATCACTATATGTGACATGAAAGAACTCGTCACTGTGACATTTAAATTACCTTTAATTTATAATATCATACACACAGACTAAATGTATTTGATTACATAGTTCCATGTGGTGAATGCGAAAATTTGATGATTTGATAAGGTTTTAAGAAATGTTTAAAAGAATAATAGCAGTAGCAATAGCAACTTTTTACAATTAAAAAAAATAGCTGAGGCCTCTCCTTTTTCCTCCAACTGAGCCACGCCTCACTCTCACTGTCTCTTCAGCATTTTAAAGGAGTGCAGGCAAACCCCATGGTCTGTTTTGGCTAAAAGGCAGGTGTTTGGGGAGCAGTAGTGCCACAGACAGCCTTGGGTTGTCACATGGTTCAGTACTCACCCCCCCGCACCCCTGGTTCATTCATTAGCTTAAGTCATTATAGTAATTAAATATAGGCCCCATCCAGACAGGCCAAAATAAAGCTGCTTCGGGTCACTTTGGAGGTATGCTGTTTAAATAATGCATGCATCATAAGAGTCCGAAAGCTGCACCAAAGTTGTGCTCCAGTCCTTAAGAATGGAGCATAGCTTTGGCATGGCTTCCGGACTCTTAGGATGCATGTATCATTTAAACAGCATACTTCCAAAGAGATCCAAAGCAGCTTTATTTGGATTTGTTTGGATGGGCCCATAGTAATTAAACCAAAACTCGACCTTTCTAAAGACCACTTGAAAGCTTCTTCCAAAATGCATCTAATTATATTTTTTCTTCTTCTTCGTGGTCTCTGCAAAGCACACAAATGGGTTATTCTGCACCTGTGCAGCATTTCCAGGTCCTACTGGAATCGCTAGGGAAGACTTTTTGGCAGTAGCTCCGCCCACCCTCTATATAGGCAGGATGTCTTCCCGCCCTTTCTCAGTTCCTTTTGTCCACCATGTGAGCAGTTTAGGAACCTCGCTCAGGAATCGCTCCTTCCTTAGTTTTCAGTTTTGTCTATTGTGTTTGCTCTGACTTTGTTTTGCCTTGACCACTCTTTTGGATTGACTAATGGTAACAACTCAGACTCCTCAACCATTCTCTCTCTTTGTCCCTTGGCTTTGTTGAAAAATGTCTGCGCACTCTTTTAAGAAGTGCTCCAATTGTGGGACCAACATCCCGGCACTCGATGGACAATCTTTGTGGCTCCTCTGCCTGGGCGAGGGCCACATCCTGCCCTCATTGCATGGCCTTCACTCCACAGGCCAGGAAGAATAGAGAGATACACTTGAGATCCATGCTCTACATGCAAATTTTGAGGCCACCCACTTCCTCCAGAGCCTCTGCCAAGGCCGCCACCGCTAAGGGCAAGCTCTCATCTCTGGCTTCTGGGGTCCCTGCCAAAGCTACTACTGCCAAGGGCACTACCCCTTTGTCTCCTCCGAGGGTCCCTGCCAAAGCTACTGAAGACAAGGGCAAACCCCAAACGGATGTCTCTGAGTCCCAAACCCCAGATAAACTGAGGTCCACGGGCCAGGATGCGGCTGGCCACCCATCCTCATCAAAGAGGAGTAAGTCTTCTGAATCCTCCAAACCGGAGAAAAAGAAACACAAGTCCCAGGACAAGTCCAGGGACTCATCCCATCATTCTGCAAAAAAGCCTCATCTTTCTGCAGACTCTGACACCGATCGCCGGTCCCACACCAACGCACCACCCCAGCTAGCCAACACCGACCTGGCTTCGGTACCGTGTGCCCAACCAACACCTCTCACCGAGATGTCTCCCAGTCCCGACTCTCGGGCCCGACCCAAGACAATCACCTTTTTACATTCCCTTGCCGATCCCTATCAACTCTCAGAGGGCGAAGAGGAAGTTTCCTCTCTCACTTATGCGGTGTTCCCAGACCAACTCTCCCAAACTTCGGAGGTCGTGGACTTTGAGGATAAACAAGATGACGACTCATCCTCTGTCATTGCTGAACCCCCTAGACAGGATGTCATCTTTGATCAAGCTACGGGGTCGTACTTCCTGCCTCTTGATCCATCTGAAGTGCATGGTGGCCAATTCATCTCAACCTTCCAACCGATTGAACCCACCTTGCCTCCACCAAGGTCAGCTGCTGGATCCATTTTTCGGTCGCGCCTCTCCTCCGTCTCCCAACCGGAACCATCCCGTCCCGTGCAGTTGACGTCTGCTGTCTCCTTGCAAATCTGCCCTTCACTCCCTGTACCGATAGCCTCTCAAGCCCTCTCGGCCCGGACCAGGACCAGGTCACTCTCCGCTGAATCCATGGACCGCTCCATCTTGGATTACACCCGACCTCTCCAGCCGCGATCTTTGGCGCTCCTTGAGACTCCCTCCTTCTCCGACGACATCTTCTCCTTTTCTGAGCAGATGATCCGGATATTTCATTGCCTCCAAAGCTTCAGGTGGCCTCTGTCCCATCTTGGACTTTTTTTTTCTAAATTTTTTTATTGGTTTAAAAAGACAAACACTACATAGACAAATAAACAAATAAAGATCAGCTACAGTGTCCAAAAGCTTTCTGAAATATATAGTATTTACAATACATAAGAAACATAAAAATCTTCCTGCTATTACAGTCGGACCTGTATTATTCTCACACTTCTTAAGAGTTAGTTAAGTCTTCAAATATGTTCCCCCTGTTCTTAATTTCCTTTTCTCATGATAAGATATCATCTTTTTTTTTTTATTTCATTCACATTTTGCTGAGCAGGGGTATCCACTTTTCCTAATGAGTTTCGCCTAGCAACAGAAAAATTTCTTTCATATCTGAAAATGTAAAATAATGAATTAACCAATGTGAAAATTAAATCGTATTTCACCTTCTTTAACTGTACCATTTATCTTAACATTTTTACAATTATGGTTCATCAAATCTTTCACCTTATCATTGTTTATTCCATTAATTTTTTTCTTTACCAATCTTTTAATATTTTAATTGTCTGTTTTCCCCAATTATTTTCTATATATTCAAATACCTGTTTCCATTTTCCCAAAAAAATTGTCATTTTTTCATTTCTGTTTTCTTGACAGTTTATCCAGTTCTATTATTTCTTGCAATTTCAATACCCATTCTTCCACTTTTGGGACCAGTTTACTTTTCCAGGCTTTTGCATGTACCATTCTTGCTACACATATCATATAAAATATCACACAACCATATTTCTTTTCTAAGTCATCATTGAGCATATTTAACAAAAAGATTTCAGGTTCGTTCTCCAGATTTATATTTAATATTTTGTTAATCGTTTTACGGATTGTTTTCTAAAATCTCTTTGCCTTTTTACACCCCCACCATGGATGAAATAATGTCCCTCTCTTTTTAACGCATTTCCAGCATTTGTTGTCATGTTTTCCATAGATTTTACAAAGTTTTACAGGCGTGAGATACCATCTATAGTATAGTTTGTAATAGTTCTCTTTTATATCTTGACACAGAGTATATTTCAATCTTTTAGTCCAAGATTTTTCCCATTGTTCCAGATTCAGTGGTTTCCCAATATCCTGTAACCATGCAATCATATTTGTTTTCACTACTTCACTTTCTGTACGGTATTTCAAAAGGCATCTATACAATGCTGATATTGTTGTCCCTTTTTTTGCCCATAAGATTTCTTCTAGTTCTGATTTTTCATTTGTTATTCCCCTATTCTTTAAATCTTTTTTAAATTGTTCATTTAGCTGGAAATACAGGAACCAATGGTTAATTTTCCCCTCTGTCTTTAATTCCTCTAGCTATCTCATTTCCCATGATGATTGTTTCATAGGCTTTAACAAATCTATATATTTTAACCATTTTTCATTTCTTAGTGGGTCAGTTCTTAGAAGTGCCTCATGGGAAGAGCACCATATTGGGATTTTATTACAGATCAACTTCTTATATTTAATCCAAATTCTATAAATTGCTTTCCTGACAGGGTGATGGTTAAAATCTTTATTCATCTTAATTTTATCGTAGAACAGGAAGGCGTGCCACCTGAATCTTAAATTTGTACCTTCCAGGTTCAACAATGGATTATTATTCAATTCAAACTAGTCTTTTAGCCAGATCATTCCACTAGCCTGATAGTACAAATTCAAATTTGGCAGCGCGAGGCCACCTCTATCAACCGAATCCTGTAGGTATTTAAGTCTTATACATGGCTTCTTTCCTTCCCACACAAAAGAATTTATATCCCTCTGCCATTTAGAAAAGACCGCATTGTTTTGAAAAATTGGGATACACTGAAAAAGAAATAATAATTTGGGGAGGATAGACATTTTAACAGCCGCTATCCTTCCTAGCAGCGATAGTCTAATATTTGCCCAGTTTTTCAACTTCATCTTAACATTCGTCCAAGTTTGGTTGTAATTATTTTTAAATAAATCTGTATTCTTATTTGATAGCTCTATACCTAAATATTTTACCTTTTTATTTATCTGAAGACCAGAAATTTTTTTCAACTCTATTTCTTCTTCCCCTTTCATATTTTTTGTTACTATTACTGTTTTTTCCTTATTCATTTTCAAACCTGATATCATCTCAAATCTCTCTAATTCCTTTTGTAAGGTTGAGATATCTTCTAGTGGGTTACTAAGTGATATTAATAAGTCATTGGACTTGCGTTTTTTGAACTCTTTCATGGCCTACAAGCGTTTCCGTATGGTAACCTTGGCTTCCATCTTGCCTCTTCTACAGGAGTCAGACTGGTTTGCCATCTTGGACCTTCAGGATGCCTATTTCCACATCAGCATCCGAGAAGACCACTGGGACTTCCTTGCCTTCTCTGTCGGCCCCAACTACTTTCAGTACCAAGTGCTGTCCTTCGGACTCTCCTCTGCACTGAGGGTTTTCACAAAATGCATGGCAGTCATAGCTACATACCTCCATCAACAAAACATCATCGTCTTCCCTTACTTGGACGACTGGTTGTTTGTGGCCCCGTCCAGACAGATGCTCCTCTCCCCTCTCGACTCGGCACTCTCCCTCGTTCAGCACTTGGGACTAATGATCAACAAAGAGAAATCCACCCTCTGCCCAGACCAGCAGGTGTGCCTCATAGGAGCCACCTTGGACTCAAAGACCTGCAAAGAATACCTCCCTCATGACAGGTTCCTCAATCTCAGGTCTGCAATCCGTCGCTGCCTTCTCTCCTGGCACATCACTGCCCGGACAGCTCAGGTCGCCCTCGGCCATATGGCGTCCACCACATATGTAACATCCTGGGCCCGTCTCCACATGCGTCCTTTCCAGTCCTGGCTCCTCTCAGTGTTCAACTCTGCCTTCGACAATCCACGGAGGTGGCTCACTGTGCCAAGGCCTGTCACCTGCTCCCTCCACTAGTGGCTCAGTCAACAGAATGTCTTGGTGGACATCCCCTTCCTCCCACCACAAATTCAGTTTTCACTGTCCACCGATGCCTCAAGCACAGGCTGGGGAGCCCATCTCAACGACCTCTCTGTCCACGGCAGATGGTCCCCAAAAGAGCGCCAATTGCACATCAATGCGCTCAAGATGCTAGCAGTTCAAAAGGCACTCAAAGCCTTCGAACCCTCCCCGCAGAACCAGCCGTTGTCCTTCTCATGGACAACACAACTGTGATGTATTACATCAACAAGCAAGGTGGTACCAGGTCGGCCACCCTTCTTGGCCTCACCCTTCAAATCTGGAACTGGTGCATCCGAAGGTGGATCACCTTGCAAGCCATACATCTCCCCGGAGAGAATGAACTGGCAGACAAATTGAGCAGAGCTCCAGACTCTTGTCACAAGTGGCAACTGAATCCTCAAGTCACCCTTCACCTGTTTTCTCTGTGGGGAACCCCAGACTTCGACCTTTTTGCCTCGCATCTCAACACTCAATGCAACCACTGCTGTTCCAGAATCCCTTTACCTCAGTTCCGAGGGGATGCCTTTCTCTTCCAGTGGTCCAGCAAAATGTTTTATGTCTTTCCCCCATTTCTTCTCATCACCAGAGTGGTAGCCAAGCTACGAACGGACAGATCAGATGCGATCATGATCACCCCATGGTGGCCAAGACAGCCGTGGCTTGCCCCGCTTCTCCACCTCTTCCAGAACTGCTTCCGGCCTCTGCCTCTCTGTCCCGATCTTCTCATCCTTCACGATGGTCGGGTTCACCATCCCGATGTGGACACTCTCCGTCTGGTAGCTTGGAGGATCCTGCTCTGACCGGGCTCTCGGTACCGGTCTGGGAAATCATTTTGGCTTCCCAAAAACCCTCCACTAAGTGTTCCTACACCTTCAAGTGGGAAAAAAAGTTTTGGCTTTTCTGTCTTCAGTGGGACTCACCTCTTTTGGAGGTCACCGTCTCTGTTGTTCTGGACTTCCTCCATCACCTCTCAGCATCTGGACTCTTCATTTTGTCCTTGAAATGCTACCCCATGGCCATCCGTGCACACTTTCAATTTTCCGGCTGCCCATCCTTCTTCACTGACCCACTTGTGAAGAAGTTTTTCAAATGCCTTGCCAACCTAAGACCGCCGGTAGTGATCCCTATCCCAACTTGGGACCTCCAGCTTGTCTTAGCAGCACTCGCTACCTCACCTTTTGAACCTCTGGCTTCCTGTGACCTCAGGCTCCTCACCTGGAAGACAGCCTTTTTGGTAGCCATCACCTCGGCACGCCGTGCCAGTGAACTCTGTGCCCTCTGTACGGATGCTCCATACCTGAAATTTTTTAAGGACAAAGTTGTCCTCCATCTGGACATTTCCAAAAAGTTGTGTCCGCTTTTCATCTCAGCCAGGATATCATCCTGCCAATGCTAGCACCAAACCCAACCACTGACACCGAACGCCGACTCCATTGCCCTGATGTGAGTCAGGCTCTAGCCTTCTACCTCGACAGGACTGCGTCCTCTCGTTGTTCCCCTAGACTTTTCGTCTGCTACTCCAACTCCAAACCGGGGCTTCCAGTCACACCTCAACGTTTTTCCAAATGGGTGACTTCCACAATCCTTTTCTCTTACGAGATGTTTGGGAAGACTCCACCTGTTCGAATTCAAGCTCACTCCACCAGGGCGGTAGCTTCATCTTCAGCCTTCCTCTCTGGAGTTCCCTTGGAGGACATTTACAAGGCTGCAGTATGGTCACAACCTCTAACCTTTATCAAGCACTATAGACTTGATACCAGGCACCGACATGAAGCAGCCTTCGACAGAGCTGTTCTCCTTTCCGGAATGCATTAAAAGGTTAGTTGGCACTTGTTAAACATGACACTCATACTGTTTCTGGTTTAATAATTGTTTATTGCCAGGACACTCCCTCCTCCACAATGGGAGAAGCTTGCCAGTCTAACCCATTTGTGTGCTTCACAGAGACCACGAAAAAGGACAGGTTGCTTACCTGTAACTGTAGTTCTTCGAGTGATCATCTGCGAATCCACACAAATCCCGCCCATCCTCCCCTCTGTCGTGTCCTTCTCTCTTCCTTGTCTTCTCTTACGGCGGACCATTTTTGAACTGAGAAAGGGTGGGAAGACCTCCTGCCTAGACAGAGAGTGAGCGGAGCTACTGCCAAAAAGTCTTCCCTAGTGATTCCAGTAGGATCCGGAAATGCTGTGCAGTCGCAGAATAACCCATTTGTGTGGATTCGCAGATGACCACTCGAAGAACTACAGTTACAGGTAAGCAACCTGTCGTTTCACCAGCTTCCACTTTTCTTATGATCTCGGTTTATTTTGGGAGTAGCTAGCAAAGCATGCATATCTGCTCTCTCCTTTTCTCTCGGTTTTATGGTTCACATCTGCTCAGTATGGTATCCTAAAGGCAGCGAGTTTACCTTCCCAGTTGTAGGGCCATCCACAGAGCTACAGTAGCATCAGCAGAACCCCATTCTTTCTCAGCTTTATTGCATTGTTTATTGCAGACAAGCTGCTGCAATTCAACACTGCTTTTCTCCATCCCTCCTTCACCATCCTCCCAACACCAATGCTGCTAAAAAAAAACCTTTGAAGCTAAAAAGAGGAGAAGGAGGAAAGAGGAGGCTGGGCAGGCATAAAAAGTTTGTAAAAAGGAGCTTTTTTGTTAATGAAGTTATCCCTGTACTAATCCATATGCTGCCAAGGCTCACTGTGGTAGAACTTGGGAGCATTACTGTCCAGAAAAGAAACTTCCATAAGCTGGCCACCATCCCACAAATGGTCTACCCTCATTGCTAGGACTGCGTTGTCCTCCTCAATATTTTCCTGTTGCAAAAAGCAAAAAGTGACTGGCTCCTTTTTCCTCCTCCACCTGGAGGATGAATGCCTTTTGTTTGTTCCATGCAAGGGAACTCAAGGCCTCCTTAGTAACTTGTTTTCTTAGCCTTCTCAGTTGCTTGGGGTGATGAAATGGCACTGAATGAAGGACTGTTTGCCAAGAGTTATCTCCAGTGAGTTATTCATCAGGGAGAGCCTCTGGCAGAGCAAAGAGCCAGGTGTGTGAGAAAGCCTGGGAGTCAGTGGATGTGATAATAAAGCAAAGCTTCAATAAGATGTTGTTTATAGAAGGAGAAAGGTGTGTGGCATATGAAAACTAGTTCAGTAGACCAGTATATGCTTTGCGTGGAGGGTATCATGGTGCATTGGTTGCAGCATTGAGCTACACCTATGGAGACCAGGGTTCAAATCCCTGTTTAGCCGTGGAGACCCACTGGGTGGCCTTGGGGCAAGTCACACTCTCTCAGATTCAGGGGAAGACAAAAGCAAACCCTCTCTGAGCGAATATTGGCAGGACAAACACATTATAAGTCCACAATAAGTCCTCCTTTTGGTCATCACCCAATGAGTAGCACCAGAGGTTAGGAAGGGCAGCTATTTCTGCCAGGACATGATTTGCATCTCTCTGGGTCCTAGGATTTGGAAGGGCAAATGTGAAGGAATGAGAAAAGATCCTCAGGTGGAAAGATATGTCATTAAATACCAAGGTCAGGCTTGCCAATGCCATTGTATGTCTGGCTTCTATGTATGGTTGTGAAAATGAGAGAGTGAAGAAAGCTGGTAGGAAGAAAATCAACTAATTTGAAAAGTGATCCTGGAAGAGAGTTCTGCCCATACCATGGATTGCTGCAAAGACAAATAAATGGGTCCAAGATCAAGTTTGAACGCTCCCTGGAAAGCAAGGTGACTAAACTGAGACTGTCATACTTTGGACATATCACAAGAAGACGGGATTTCCCTTGTACCTCTGAAATTCAGAAGCATGCAGCCTGTGTAAGTCTAATTATTGTGAATCTATGGGACAAACACCATATAGAAATATCCTTTCAATAGGGATGTCCAAAATTATAGCCTGTGAATTTAACTGCATCATTCTCTGCTAGTGGGATGCACAGAAAAAGCTGAGGGGGGCATAATATGGCAGCACAGAGGAAGGAGTGTGGCAAGGAGCGATTGCGAGCTGCTTATACATAACCAGTATAACTACTCTAAGTATGTAATCTGTAGTTGATTGCTATTTTGTTATTGAGGGAAAGATGGGGATTTATTTATATACCGCCCAATCACTGGGAATCCGAGCGGTTTACAACAGAGGGGATTGTCAGAACTCCAAAGACAATTGCCATTCAATGTTCACAGTTCCTATAATATTATAGTTCCTGTGAACATTGAATGTTCTGACAGGGATAATAGACGGTTCCCTGCCCTCAGGCTTACAATCTAAAAAAGACACGACACAAAAGGAGAAGGGAATGGTGAGGAGGGGAGAGGATCAGGTCCAGCATTCTACTCTCCCTCTGAGGCCTGGACCAAGGCAGATGGACCGGAGGGAGGGCTCTCCTTCTTCAGGCTAGCCCTGATGGAGCTGAGCCAGCCTATTCTCTCCCTCTCAGGCCGAAAGATGACAGTTAAGGAGGGAGGAGCCTCTTTCTTCAGGCTAGCCCTGATGGAGTTGGGTAAGCCTATTCTCTCCCTCTCAGGCCAAAAGAGGACAGTTAAGGAGGGAGGAGCCTTTTTCTTCAGGCTACCCCTGATGGAGCTGGGCCAGCCTATTCTCTCCCTCTCAGGCCAAAGGATGACAGTTAAGGAGGGAGGAGCCTCTTTCTTCAGGCTAGCCCTGATGGAGCTGGGCCAGCCTATTCACTCCCTCTCAGGCTGAAGAATGACATTTATGGAGGGAGGAGCTATGTGATGTTATTTTAATATATATAATTGATATTCACTGTTGTTTATTATGTATTTTTGATCCCTTTGCTTTGTAATCCACCTTGATTCCACAAGGAAAATGCGGAATTATTATTATTATTATTATTATTATTATTATTATTATTATTATTATTATTGTGTTTTATAGGTCATTGCAGCCTCACCAGCACATGCTGGCATCCAGTCGTTTCATAACAAAATACTACTGGATAAAATATATAATGAGGATATCAGAGTGCTTTCAGTATGACTTGCATCCATAGCTAATATAGTCAGCATGTAGTTCCCTGACTGTTTTTTGTGGCTCTCACTGTCACCCCGTTGCTATTAAATTTGTCATTGAGGCTCCATGAATATCCAGCTCAATATTCCTTATAAAAAGTGTAGGGAAGCATGTATCTCCCCTGCCCCCCCTCCATGCTAAATGCACAAGCTTTCAGAAGCTTTCATTCCCCCTGTTTTAATGGCAAGTTGCTGGTTTTTGTTTTCTATTTTCTGCGGCTGCAGATGTTGGACCACCAGCATTAAATGGTGTGGCAATACTCGCCTCATCTGCACTGCAGAAATAATCTGATTTGACTCCATTTTAACTGCCCTGACTCAATGTTATGGAATTCTGGGAACTGCAGTTGGTTGTGGTACACGGAATAGGAAAGAGTCATTAAAACAAATAAACACTTTTAAAAGGGTCCAAACTCACACAATTCACCATTCTTTTTTTCCCCTACAGAGATCTTTGGAAAACATTTCTGCAGGCATGAGGCATGAGGCAATCTGCGAAGCTGATAAGAATGCACACTCCTCCATTAATTGACTGCAAGTTTCCAAAGTGCTGCTGAAGATTATTTCTAATTCTGGGTCAGACAGCAGCAGACTGCTCTTCCCAAGGACAAAGTCTGGAACAAAATGATTACATCCTTTCCTCTTTCTTTTCTCTCCCCCCACCATCTTTTTGAAGGAGAAGGCCATCCAAGTGGCTTTAGGTGGTTTGGAAGTGTACATGGGAATCAGCCCTAATACAGCTGTGTGTCCATAATATCAGACAAAAAACCTTGCTGGATCAGACCAAAGGTGTATCTAGTCCAGTACAGTGGGCCCTTCTTATATATGGATTTTTAATACAGTTGAAGGACATGGTCCAGGAAGGGAAAAGAAAATAGCGGATGTAAATAACTGGCTCCGTAGATGGTGCCGCCAAGAACGGTTTGGATTCTTGGATCATGGTCTGTGGTTCCATGAGGAGGGACTTCTGGCAAGGGATGGATTGCATCTCACGCCATTTGGCAAAAACGTTTTTGCCAATAGTCTCAAGAATTTCATCAGGAGGGCTTTAAACTGAGTTATGTAGGGGAGCGAGACAGTATTCTGGAAGGCAAAAGGGCTGGAGAAAATAGTCAAACTGTCATAGAGGGAACAAGGCAAACAGTGCAAGAATCCAAAAGTGGGAGGCAAAAGAACTTGCACAGGCAGCAAGTAAAGGGAACACATGGTCTTAGATGTCTCTACACTAATGCACAGAGCATGGGAAATAAGCAAGATGAACTTCAACTCCTAGCACAACAAAGCAAATATGATATAATAGGCCTCACTGAAACCTGGTGGGATGAGTCTCATGATTGGAATGTAGAAATAGCGGGGTATAACCTTTTTAAGAGAAATAGGTCAAACGGGAAAGGAGGAGGAATAGCCTTATATGTCAGGGACATTTACACCAGTGAAGAGATCCAGGACATCAATCCTGGAAGCCAGGTGGAGAGCATCTGGATAAAAATTAAAGGGCAGGGAAACAACAAGGAGTCTACTACAGACCCCCAAGTCAGACGGAGGAATTGTATAATGCCTTTCTAGAACAGATGACCACACACTCAGAAAGGAGAGATGTAGTAGTGATAGGTGACTTCAACTATCCTGATATTTGCTGGAAGGCAAACTCAGCCAAATCCTCAAGGTCTAGCAAATTCCTCACTTGCCTTGGAGACAACTTCATTGTCCAAAAGGTGGAAGAGGCAACAAGAGGATCAGCTATTTTGGATCTGATCCTCACCAACAAGGATGACTTGGTTAATGGGGTGCAAGTGGTGGGATCCTTAGGTGGGAGTGACCATGTTCTCCTGGAGTTTGTTATAGAATGGAAAGGAGAAGCCATGCATAGTCAGACACGCATTCTAGACTTTAGGAAAGCCGATTTTAGTAAACTTAAAGAAATACTGGGGGTGATCCCATGGTCAGCAATATTAAAAGAGAAGGGAGTTCAAGATGGATGGGAGTTTCTTAAAAGATACTGAAGGCACAATTTCAAACAGTTCCAATGAGGAAGAAAAATGGGAGATGTCTCAAGAAACCAAGATGGATGACTAAAGAACTTTCAACTGAGCTAAGTTTTAAATGGAACATGTATAAGAAAGGGAAAAATGGGGAAATCACCAAAGAGGAATTCAAACAAATTGCGACCCTGTGTAGGGGTAAAGTCAGAAAAGCCAAGGCACAGAATGAACTCAGGCTTGCTAGAGAGGTTAAGAACAACAAAAAGGGCTTTTATGGCTATGTCTGCAGCAAAAGGAAGAAGAAGGAAACGGTAGGGCCAGTGCGTGAAGAAGATGGCAAAATGCTAACAGAAGACAGAGAAAAGGCAGAATTACTCAACACTTTATTTGCCTCAGTCTTCTCAGAAAAGGAAAAGGGTGCTCAATCTGAGGATAATGGAGCAGAGGACAGAAAAGAGGAATTTCAGCACAGAATAAGTAAAGAGATAGTACAGGAATACTTGTTTAACCTAAACGAATATAAGTCTCCGGGACCAGATGAATTACATCCAAGGGTATTAAAAGAGCTGGCAAATGTAATGTCGGAGCCATTGGCAATAATCTTTGAAAACTCCTGGAGAACAGGAGAAGTCTCAGCAGACTGGAGGAGGGCAAACGTTGTCCCCATCTTCAAAAAGAGGAAGAAAGAGGATCCAAACAATTATCGTCCAGTTAGTCTGACATCTATACCAGGAAAGATTCTAGAGCAGATCATTAAAAAGAGAGTCTGTGAACATCTAGAAAGCAATTCCATAATCACAAAAAGTCAACATGGATTTCAGAAAAAGGAAGTCATGCCAGACAAACCTTATCTCTTTCTTTGATAAAATTACCAGCTTGGTAGATGAAGGGAATGCTGTGGATATAGTATATCTTGATTTCAGTAAGGACTTTGACAAAGTTCCCCATGATATTCTTGCAAACAAGCTTGTAAAATGTGGGCTTGAAAAAGTAACTGTTACATGGATGTGTAATTGGTTGACCCGCCAAACCCAAAGGGTGCTCAACAATGGCTCTTTTTCATCCTGGAGAGAAGTGACCAGTGGGGTCCCACAGGGCTCTGTCCTGGGCCCAGGGCTATTCAACATCTTTATTAATGACTTGGAGGACAAAATTGGGGCCATACTTATCAAATTTGTAGATGACACCAAATTAGGAGGAGTAGCTAATACCCCAGAGGACAGGATCAAGATTCAAAATGACCTGAACAGACTAGAAAACTGGGCCAAAGCTAACAAAATGAAATTCAACACAGAGAAATGTAAGGTACTGGGCGGCGCGGCGGCGCGGAGGAGGAGAGGAGGACGCCGGAAGCCCAGCCATCGCCTCCTACCCCCTCCCAACTTGCACCCAACAGCGGCGCGGGCGGGAGAGGAGCGGCCGGGAGGCCTTAAAAACGCCCCCGCCTTCTCTTTCTCGGCGGCGGCGCGGCGGCGCGGAGGAGGAGAGGAGGACGCCGGAGGCCCAGCCATCGCCTCCTACCCCCTCCCAACTTGCAGCCAGCAGCGGCGCGGGCGGGAGAGGAGCGGCTGGGGGCCATACAAACGCTCCCAAACTCATCTCACCTCCGGGCGGAGCAGAGGAGTGTTTGGGGCGGACTTTTTCAAGCCCCACGGACCATCTACCCCTTGCGGACGTTAGCCCCTAGATGCCAAGTCTCCGGTTGTTGTTTGGTCCGAAGGAGGCCTGTCTACATTAACCTTTATTCTAAAGCGCTGTAATTATACACAGCGCTGTACAAAGTCAGTAAATTAAAGAGTATATAAAAAGCCTGCCCAAGGCGTACATTCTAAGATAAACAATAAAAGAGGAATAGATAAAATTACATTAGAAAAAGAAAAACAGATTAAAACATCAATATAACAAATCACATCACATCAAATGTTATCAGACAGCCAATGACAATCACAAATTCCCTGAGAAGCTTCCCTAACAAATATGGTTTTCAGCTCAGCCTTAAAGCTGGTTTAGGGAAGTGATGAGCCGTGCATGCAGGAGAAAGGTTCCAGGAATGAGGGGCAGCAAGAGAGAAGGGACGGATCCGGATGGGGCAGAGAAGATCCTGGGTTGGGAGAGGAGACTTTGGCTACCAGAGCAGAGAGTCGAGTAGGGATATAGGGAGAGAGAAGATCGGTTAATAAAAGAGGGCCACCATGCAGGGCTTTAAAAGTGAGTAGCAGAAGTTTGTACCTATGCGGAAAGGAGATCCCTTCAAAGAAAGCCCTGTTCTGTCATTTCGACTTAGGATAGAACAGGACTGTTTCATGTTCCTTTCTGATCCTGCAGCATCTGTTTACAAAATTTTTGAAAATTTTAAAATATTATTTCAATACCATAAACAACATAAAGACAGCTACATCAGGACAAACACAAGCGAAATATTTTTTAAAGTGGCCATTTACCTTGTACCCTTGTGCAAAGGGATCTTGTAGCACCTTTGAGACTAACTGAAAAGAAGAAGCTGGTACGAAGCTTTGTAGATTTCCATCTACTTTCTCAGATGTATGGGGTGGAAGGAGGTCCAGGGACAGACAGACTTATATAACATGGTTTGTGAGAATGCAACAGCCTCAGTATAAGTCAGCTTCTTATATACATAATTCACAGGCCATCTGTTACCTTCTGTCCTCTATGACATCTAGGCAAGATAGGAACCTGCTGTAAACTGTTTTACTGCTGGTGATCTTAACCCACTAGGAGCCAATGTGCATTGACATGTAGAAGCCTTCACGCTTGGACTCAGATAGCTCACCTCATAGGTAGCATGAGCCAAGGCAGAAATAAATTTTGATGAGTCCCAAAAAATGGAACCCAAACTCTGCCAAGAACTAATTCTTCACCAGCCTTGCAGGCATTTCACTGGCCAGAATGGGGAATGATATAACTTGAGGATCAGCTATTTTGTATTTGATCCAAACCCAGAGATGAGCGAGTCAAAGGGTTGGAAGTAATGGAATCTTGGGTGAGAACGACCATGCTGTTTTAGGATTTTTATACATAGGAAAGGGGAAGCCAACTTGGACAGACTTGGCACTGGGCTTTAAATGATGTTATACTGTTCCATGCAAATTTGTTATTGCTTTAAACTTTTATTGTAAATGTATTAATTTGTTATTTCTGGATACTGCCTTGGGTCCCACTTTGGAGAAAGGCAGCATATAAACTAAATAGAACTGCTAGTACTGGTTTGTTGATATAGATCAGGGGTAGGCAACCGTTTGAGCCGGGGGCCGGGTTGCTATCCCTCAGCCAAAAAATAAATATATAAATATTTAAAAATTTAAATGAATAAATAACCGGGACAAATGTAGGACAACATTTCAAATGGTGGACACTTTTTTAAAAAAAGTGGAGGACACGCAAAAAAATTTGCTGATTTTAAAAAATGTTAATATAAAGCATGTTTCTGAGGCATCTATAGACAATTGCCCCCCAAAGGCCCTGCAGCAATTGGCGGCAGGACCGGGCTGGGGCCGGTCCCAAGGCCTCGCCGGGCCGCATCCGGCCCGCGGGCCGCAGGTTGCCTACCCTGATATAGATCACACATCTGATAGCTTTTCATACTTGCATTGGGGCCATATATTTATATATAGCCCCCAATACAAGTACAAAAGCTATCAGATGTGTTGATCTATATCAACAAACCAGTTCTAGCAGCTTTCACAGCCATCAGGGCAGATCTTTTCCAAATCCTACTGCCTCTGGGTGCC
>NC_056530.1:4441470-4453930 GCF_019175285.1 Sceloporus undulatus
TAATAATAATAATAATAATAATAATAATAATAAATAAGAGCATATTCAGAGAAAGACAATCTGTCTGTGTAGGTCTAATCTGCATGGCCGAAATAATGCAGTTTGACACCACTTTAACTGTCGTGGCTCAGTGCCTTGGAATTCTGGGATTTGTTGTTTTTTGAGATATTCAGCCTCCTCTGTCATAGAACTCTGGTGCCACAAGAAACTACAAATGCCAGGGTTCCCCAGCATTAAACCACAGCAGTTAAAGTAGTGTCAAAAGTGTATTATTTCTGCAGTGCAGATTATATAAACTCCTTTCCCTTTTAATGGATTTCAAATCCCCCTCTCTTTTCCTAAGTCTCGCAGAGAACCACTCCTGATTTGAAAATATTTTTCAGCCCATCCATTCTGTAGATCTGTTTTTGTTTGCTTTTAAGAATCTTTTTTCTCTGCAGAGAAATGTTCCCTTTACATTAACAGTGCGACGTTCCCAAGAAGTTTGGTGGGACTTGACAGTGGGACAAGCGCTTTGAAAGACTGTAATGTTCACATTTCCATCAACAGCCGGAGAACCTCTGATCATTATTTTTGTTATTTATGTATTCATGACATTTCTTATGCTCCTTTTCTCCAGCGAGTTCAAGGCATTATTGCATGTATCAAAATGCTTTGTACCATTGTAAGAAAAATGTGAGGACATCAAAAAATAGATGTTGCCATCCAGTGGATTAGAGAAGAAAAACCTGGAATGCAGTCACCGAGAAGCAAACAAATCACAGCCATGGAATATTGTTAAGTTTGCATTTACATATCATAGGAACATATGAAGCTGCACACTTGAGTCAGGAAATATTGATCAATCTGCCTCCACTGCAAAACTGAATTACAGGTTGAGTCTCCCTTATCCAGATTTTCAAAATCAAAAGTATTCTAAAACCCAAAACTTTTTTCATGGGTGGCTAAGCTAGCGACACCGTTACTTTCTGATGTACGCAAAGTTTGTTTCATGCAAAAAAAAAATTAAAAACATTATGTATAAAATTACCTTCAGGCAACATGTATAAGGTTTATGTTGTTGTGTGCCTTCATGTCATTCCTGACTTATGGCGACCCTAAGGCAAAACTATGAAATAAATGAATTTTGTGTTTAGACTTTGGTCCCATCTCCAAGATATCTCAGTATGCATGTATATGCAAATACAGGTATTCAAAAAAAATTTTTTTAAAGTCCCAAAATCCCAAACACCTTTGGCCCCAAGCATTTTGGATAATGGAGAATTAACTTGCATTTTGCTAGTGGTGCAGAGCTATGATGATGCTGTATGGTTGAATCTGTCAAAGACTAATCTTTTAAAGTGTCTGGACAAAGACTGGCTAGGACAGGGGTAAAAAGCCTTTGGCCTCCAAATGCTTTGAACTGCAACTTTCACAATCCCTTACTAGTGGCCATGTTAGGTGAAGCATCCAGAAAGTGTAATCTAAAATATCTGGAAGAGCAAGGGTTCCCCACAAACCATATGCTTTTGAGAAAGCATTCAAGTTATGTAATAAGAAAATATGCAGCTGTTCTGAGTCAGGTCTTTGCAATTGTTTTGCAATCTTTCAAAAAAAAATATGATGATTCAAAAGCTTGCACATAATAATCTCCTCCAGTCAACATAGAAACTGAGTAATAGGTAAGGATGTCTGACAATCCAAGCGAGGATGTCTTGGTGCAAGAGAGGCTTAAACCATTCTTGTGGCTTTTGCTTAATAAAGACTTCTCCAAATAGCAGGCTGGGTAGGTATCTCTCTTGCGAGATCAAATCTGTGGCTAGATTTATTTATTTTTACTGGAAACCCACAAACCTCCAGCTACTCAATGCAGAAGGTTTGTATTAAAAAAAAATGAGTCCACTAATTTGTTCTGAATTCAGTCTTGTAGTCGGTTTTGAATTGTTCAGTCTCACAAACATCCATTATGGATTACCCTCCCAACTTTCTTTTTATCTGTGAAGTCGAAGGCTTTCATGGCCAGCATCCATAGTTTTTTGTGGATTTTGGGGGGGCTATGCGGCCATGTTCTAGAAGAGTTTATTCCTGACGTTTCGCCAGCATCTGTGGCTGGCATCTTCAGAGAAGTGAGTGGGGTATACACACACACACACACACACATATATATATATATAGAGAGAGAGAGAGCCCACTTTCTTTCATGCCAGCATTCTCTGAAGATGTACACACTGTGTAACCTTAGGGAGGAGTGGTTTCCATGTTAATCTGTGTATTATCTGTGCCTTGCCATTCATCAACAGAACAATACACAGACTAACATGGAAATCACTCCTCCCAACCTAGGGTCACACAGTATGTTTTTGGTTTGTAGCATCGTCTTGATGAAGAAGCCAATGGCGTTTCGAAAGCTTGCAACAAGTCTATTGTGCATTTTGGTTGGCCAATAAAGGCATCACTGATGGGTTTTTGTTTGCATTCCTTCTTTCAGTGAGGCTCAAAGGTGCTACAAGATCTCTCTAGATACTGATTCTCCAGACTAACAGGGCTCTCTCTGGATTTGTTGAGGCTGTTATTGTTAGGAACAGGTTGTGACAGGAAGCCGCTTTTGCTGACAAAGCAGCAGGTGAAGGGTGTACACTGCAGTTTTTAAGGCATGAATGTCATTTTATACTGGCTTTATTTGCTGTTTTTAGTTATTTTAATATTTTTCTTGTAATTTTTTAAACATGTTTTTTATTTGTGAGCCGCCTTGGGCCCCTCCCTTGGGAGAAAGGCAGCATAAATAGGAAGCAAGCGAATAAAAATAAGACCCTGCTCCAAAAAAACCTTCCGTTCCCTCCCTGTACAAATATTGCTGCGCGCGCACGCTCGCCTCAGGCTACCGAAAAATAGGAACACTCCCTCCTCTGACGTCAGAGAAAAGATAGACACGGCCATGAAATATTGGGGAGAAATGCGCATTTTATTTATGTATTTTTAGCGAGGGGGCGGGGCTAGGTCGTTTTTAATTGTGGTCCCTGCTGCCTCCTGTTGCATTTCGGGGTTTCAGTGAGGCTCTCTCTCTCTCCCTATGTCTCTGAAGTGAATATTCTAAACGCCCCTTCCTATAAACTACAACCCCCAAAATGCAACAGGAAGGCAGAGACTGCGTTTATAAAGCGACCGTTTTAAGACTGTAAAAGCCATAAGCTCACCTAGGAGGATGAATGGGAGGCCTCCGTCGTCTCTGACGTCACGAAGGCGAGGGCAGCACTCATTTTAGGGGGGAAATGGAAGGGAGGAACACGCATGCGCATTTTGTTTCTTCGGGCAGATAATGATGGCGCCATGATACGTTGGGGGGGCAATGCGCATGCGCGTTTTGGTTTTTCGTGTGAGGAGGAGGAGGAGGAGAAGAAGGGGTTCAGGTTGAGGGTCGTTTTCCTCTCAGGCTGCCATTACGCTCCGCACCCAGACTGAGCTTCTGGAGAACCGAAGGGCGGTTTCCTTTGTGCGCTTTGGACCCCGGAGTGGTCGACTTTCTCCTCAAAGGTCCTCTGCCTCCCTTCCTTCAGCCTTCTCAGTTCAAAGCAGGGCTCCCGCCTTAGATTCCTAAATACACTGCAGGCAGGAATAATCCCAGTTTGAGAGCGCTTTAATTCTTGGCTCAATGCTAGGGAATTCTGGGAAATGTAGTTTTGTGAGACATTTAACCTCTGTCAGAGAGCTCTGGTGCCACAATAGACTACAGTTCCCAGGATTCCCTGGCACAGGCAGAGTAATAAAAGAGGTCTCAGAGTGGGATTATTTCCACAGTGTGTTATGGACCCAGAGCAAGCGAAGAGCTGGCTTGCTTTTTGCCTTGTTTTCATTTTCTACACATTTACATGTTCCTGGAGTCATTTCAAGAGGCCGCAAGGGCAAGGGTGGGCTGTTAGCCCATGATGGGAGCTGCAGTCCAGTGACACTGGGAGGATGCGTGTTCATCCCACTCTTCAGATGTTGGACCTAGAATAGATATGTCCGTGAAGGTGGCTGGTTGTTGTTGTCGTTTGCCTTCAAGGCATCTCCAACTTAATAATAATGAAAATTTATTCATTCCCCGCCTCTCCGGTTGGAGTGAGGTGGTTCACAGTATAGCTGGTAAAATCCATTATCCCTGCCTCCCACACAACGTTTAAAATTCCCAAATAACAATAACAACAATAAAGGAACATTCAATAATAAAACGATAGAGATGACAGCAAGACGATGGGAATCCTGGATATTCTACATGGGGCCCATATAAAGCAAAGCCCACTCTCACGGTTTTCCCATGCCCTCCGCTGAGGCTGAGAGTGTGTGACTTGCCCAAGGCCACCCAGTGCGTTTCCGTAGCTGAGCGGAGATTCAAACCCTGCTCTCCAGAGTTGTAGTCGATTGCTCAAACCACATACCGGCTGGCTCTGAAGGCACATACTATCAAAGATTGTTGGGGGCAATTAGCTTACTAAACCACTTCGGGAGTGCTTAAGTGCACTGATAAGTATGTACTTGCTATTGCTTGCTATAAAGATACATGTGATATACATGCTTTGAAGGTACATGCTATGAATGTAGTGTGGATAAGCTCTTCCCTGTAGTCAGTGGGACTTTTGAGTAAGTGTATCTAAGGTTTGCTGGCAAGACTATGGTGCCCCATCGAGTTCTGTGATTTTATGCGTATTTTAAACCTGAACAACTCTAGTGATCGTGTATACATTCAAATATCCTTGGGAGATCCATAGAATTGGTGTATGAGCACATGTGTGGATTTTGCATCAGAAACTCTGTCACTATAGAGTTGTCATGTGATGTGCTTCTTTTGTTTCTTGAAGTCTCCATTCCTGATTATATAGGACTACTTTTCCTGGTTGAAATGGATACTAATACACTGCACTAGATTATATGTGGGGGGAAATCTTCCCACTAATCTAATGCAAGCACTTTCAGTAACATATTCCTAGTACAAGCGAGTGTGGAGTTGATGTACTAGGACCTGTAATGCTTGGGAGGGCTGGAGGAGAGAGCAAAGCAGGGGTGTCCTTTGGTGATATCACTGATATACTTTCTCTAAAGGACTTAAACGTAATTATTTACATCACTAATGATAAAGATTCTATATAACAATTTTTTCAAAGTAAAAATGCACTGTTCTTTATTCTTCTTTCTTTTTGTGTAGGGAAGACAGTACCATGGAGGCCCCTCCTGTCACAATGATGCCAGTCACTGGTGGTACCATTAACATGATGGAATATTTACTTCAAGGTAAGTCACCAGTAAGGATTGTCCTGGTTCTCCTATCTCCTTCATGCAGTATGGCATTTTGTTAGAAGGCATTTCATAACGCAGATGCACTCTTTTTATGGCAACAGGACTGTAAAAAAGACAGGTCAGCTACCTAGACTGTGAGCTGGCAATTGTTGGTTGTTTTGCACATCATAGAACAGCAAGCCTAGGTGTGCTAATCAGTGTCTGAACTTACCAAAAGAGGGCTTTCACATGCTGACCACCAAGAACAGCCAAGTTAAGAAAAACAGAGGATGTCTGTTTTGGTAATAGCCTCATACTTCTGGTAACAACTTGAATCAGGAATTCATCAGGGCCCTTTGTAAATCTTTTTAAAAAGCTTTGAGCCTGTTCTTGTTCATCTTTTATTAAACTTGGGCTGTTGTTCCTACTTTAATCATAACTTAATTAGATAGTATTGCATTGGGTTATACGGTTAGCTTTTATTGTTTCTTTTCTCTTGTGTAACTTTGGATCCTGGCTCTTAGAGTGTATTTGTGTAATGGCAATGTTGAAGAACGCAAGTTTCCTTCAAGTGTATAAACCCCTAATTCCAAGAGAAAATCATGGTTTTATCTTTTGTTTAAAAAATCTGCTAGGATTTTTTATGATGTACAGCTTGGCAATGCACAATTCTATATGAGAATCATTAATTGAGCATGATAACATAACAATAAAGCACAACAAACGATATCAAATATTTAAGGAAAGAAAAAACACTGCCAAGAGACCACTGTCAAAGAAACACTGCTAAAGAAGAAAATGGAAATATTTCTGTTAAGCTATCCCCTTCTTTCTAAAATCACGCTTCCCCAGGATTTTGGGTTTTTTGGAGATGTGCCTAAGGAGGCTTTTGTGCCATTTTCAGCATTGCACAGGTTTTTTTAAACAAAAAAAATCTAGCAGATGTGTTAGGACGGGGGATTCTCTGCTTTGGCTAATGGGACGATTATTGATTCAAATGGTGTAACTTGTCTTCCCTTTCTTGCAAAGGGAGTGTTTTGGACCAGAGCTTGGAGAGTTTCCTCCATCGACTCCGTGGCCTATGTGACAACATGGAGCCTGAAACCTTTTTGGATCATGAGATGGTGTTCCTCCTGAAGGGCCAGCAGGCCAGCCCATTTGTCCTCCGCACACGGCGCTCCATGGACAAACCTGGCACGCCTTGGCATTTGCGGTATCTTGGGCAGCCAGAAATGGGAGACAAAAACCGTCATGCCTTGGTACGCAACTGTGTTGATATTGCCACTTCTGAGAACTTGACAGACTTCCTGGTGGAGATGGGGTTTCGTATGGACCATGAATTTGTTGCCAAGGGGCATGTATTCCGCAAGGGCATTATGAAGATTGTGGTATACAAGATCTTCCGCATCTTGATCCCAGGAAATACTGACAACATTGAGCCCTTGTCTCTTTCCTACCTTGTGGAGCTCAGCATTGTAGCACCAGCAGGACAAGACATGGTTTCTGATGACATGAGGAGTTTTGCTGAGCAGCTCAAGCCTTTAGTTCACTTAGAAAAAATTGATCCTAAAAGGTTGATGTGAGTGGTTAACTGCACCTAAGCCTAGATTCATTTTGTTACTGAGACAGAAAGATTTATGAAAGCTTTGGTCAGTGCAGACAGGCTTATTTGGTTCATATTTCCTTACAGAAGGCAAAATTAGCCTGGTCTGATTGGCCTCATGCTGATTCACAGACAGATTATTTTCTAGTGATTCCAAATTAAGAAGGTGATCAGCACTGTTAGCAATATTGGATTCTGTATTTTATATCAGAATTTTGGTCAGATTTTCAGTACACAAGATTAAGCAGAACCATTTTTCCTTCCCATTTTCAGAATCAGCACAGTGGTTCATATAACTCAAACTATTTTGTGGTGAACCATTTCTTGGAATTTGTATTTTGTATGCAGAAGCATATTAAATTTGCATTTGTTAAGGAAAGTTATTTGAATATTATGTTTCTTGTTTCTTTTCTTTCTTTCTTTCTTTCTTTCTTTTGAGGTAAAAATGCAGGACAAAAGGATCAAATATCCCAGAGTGGGCTGGCTTGGGTTGTTCCGTGTGGTTTCCTTTTCCCCACCTTTTTTCAGAAATTGATGTGATCCACCTATATAATAAATTTGCAAATCGTGAGTATTTAGGATTAGTTAACATTTGTTAAGACAGAACTGAGAAACCTTGGGCCCTCTAGAATATGAACTGCAACTCCCATCGTCACTTACACTGACCAGTCTGGCAATGTGTTGGAGTTCATATCCATTGAACACACCTGTTACTCTCTGATTTTGGAATAAGCAACATCAGCCTTGATTAGTAGCTGAACAGTGTATCACAAGGAAATACTAAGGATAACCAGGTAGAGCAAGAAAAGAATCTTGCCTGAAGCCCCAGAAAGCCTCTTCTAGTCCCATGTGGCAGTACTGGGCTAGACAAATCTGTGGTTCGAGTAAGTAAAAAACAACTTCTGTGCACTTATGTCCAATCTGAGGGGCCGCAGGTTTCTCAGCCCTGTGTCTAAAAAATAGTTAACCTGGTCTCCTTTCTGAATTGTAGCAATGTGGTTGAGGTGACTAAGAAAGACACAGAAATTTAGGGCCACAAGAAGATGTATTTATTTCAAAACTTACCAATTACAACAAATAAATTCCCTTTTAAAACATGGAATAAGGACATTACAAACTTTATTTGGAATAATAGAAAACCCAGAATAAGGATGAAACTTCTGACACAATTGAAAGAGGAGGGGTGGCACTACCAAATCTCAAACTATATTATCAAGCGTCGGTAATGAGTTGGATATTAGACTGGATGAGACTTAAGAAAAACAAGATACTTAATCTGGAAAGTGCAGCTCTAATATTTGGTCTCCATGGATATTTACTGTACAAGAAAACTAAAGCTGATCGAGAAGTTAACAATCATTATATTAGAAAATCACTGTTAAATGTATGGCAGAAACTCAAAGACAATTGTTTTACAGAAATACCATTATGGACATCCATTAATGAGGCACACTTTAAAAATGAAAAAATGTCATGTGAAAAATGGCCTATGTATGAAGATATCACAAAAATGGAAGATGGACAAAGAAAATTAAAAGCTGAATTAGAATTAAATAACGAAGGATTTAAATGTAGTTGGTTTCTATACAGAAGAATTAAAAAAAAGATTTCTGATGGACCAGTAAACAAAAGGAATTGGAAAAACAGAGGTGGAAATGGAAAAAATAATTAGAGAAAAAGGAAAGCATGAAATTTCCAGATTATACAAAATTTTACTTCAACGCGATTTAGAACAAGAAGTGATAAAAAAAATGTATGATTGATTGGGCGAAGGATATGGGACAGAATATTGCTCTATTTCAATGGGGGAAAAATTGGAAAAAGCGAATGAAATATACACCTAATTATGGTTTAAGAGAAAATATATTAAAAATGCAATACAGATGGCACCTGACACCACAGATATTGGCTAAAATAGATAGTAAATGTAAAAATAAATGTTGGAAATGTGAAACAGAAGTTGGCTCTTATTACCACTGTTGGTGGACATGTAAAAAAGCAAGAGAGTTTTGGACAAGCATCCATAAAACAATGATAGAAATATTACAAATCGAATATATTAATGACCCAAAGCTATATCTATTGAGTATGTTAGAACAAGAACAATTGGAACGTAAATATGGTAAATTAATATTTTATATGGTGTACGCCACTAGGATAGTATACGCAAGTATGTGGAAAGATAGTGAAATTCCAAATTTAATGGTTGCTGAAATTGTATGAATATAAGGAAATGGATAATTTAACAATGTTAATGAAAGGGAAGTCAAATCAAGACTTTTGTTAAATATGGGAGCCGTTGGTCAATTACATGAAGGAGAAAGAAGGAAAATATGCAGTAATTTTATTTGAAAAATAGAAATGCATCATAAAAGATTGATTTAGGCCTGTTACAGACAGGCCAAAATAAAGCTGCTTCGAGTCACTTTGGAGGTATGGTATTTCAATGATGCATGAGTCCTAAGGGTCCAAAAGCCACACCAAAGCTGCACTCCAGTCCTTAGGACAGGAGCGTGGCTTTGGTGTGGCTTTTGGACTCTTAGGACGCATGCATCATTGAAATACCATACCTCCAAAGTGATTCGAAGCAGCTTTATTTTGGCCTGTCTGTAACAGGCCATAGAATTTAAATATATGGTGCAGTCAGTTCTATAAACACTATCACAGATGAGTAGTTTAAGTTAAATATATATTTTTAAAGGACTTTAAGACAATTGACGGACATTTATCTCACGAGGAGAAAGAAAAATCAGAGATAAAGCCAGCTGGAATAAAAAGGTAATTAAACAACTGAAGAGATAAGTAAAGGAAGTAATGATGAAATATTTGATTGTAAAGCTACACAAGTTTAAGAAAATAATAATAATAATAATAATAATAATTAATAATAATAATAATAATAGTTTATTCTTATATACCGCTATTCCTTATACAAGATCATAGCGGTGTACAGTTAAAAACAACATTAAAACAAGAAGAAAAACGATAAAAACATCAATATCAACATCTAAGACCATATAAAAACATCAATTCCCGCAAAATACCAAATCAATAAAACAACAGAATAATACAACTCAAACTCATTGGAGGAAAGCTTGGCAGAAGAGGAAAGTTTTTAGCGTCCTCTTAAATCCCTCAAGGGAGGTGACGGTGCGGAGCTCGACGGGCAGGGTATTCCATAGTTTAGGGGCTGAGATAGAAAATGCCCTCTGTGTTGCACTATAATGTGCACTCGGAATAGACAGAAGATGTTTCCTGCCCAACCTGAGAGTGCGGGGCGGATTGTACGGGGAGAGGCGGTCCTCCAAGTACCCTGGGCCCAAGCCATTTAGGGTTTTATAGGTAATAACCAACACCTTGTATTGCGCTCGGTAGCGAATGGAACGGTAGCGAAAAGAAAATGAAGCTTATATGTATTCGTGAAACATGTATGAAATTGATTTTTTTTAATGAAACTCAATAAAATATATTGCAAAAAATATATATTAGGGCCACATATGCTACATTTCTGTCTTTTCCACTGGGAACCATGGAAATGCTGATACTTAGGCGCTTTACAAACGACCATAAGGGACGTCCTAATTTTAAAAAGGGGCGTCACTTCTTGACGCCCCCAAGCCTAATACGTCCTGAGGACGTACAAGATGGCGGCGCCCCATCTATATGGGGGCCGCCATGATGGCGTCACGAATGCGCCGCCTCCAAACAAGGTGGCGTGGATGTGATGCCATTGCACCGCACGAGGGCGCTTAGAGCGTCCTTTATGCAGCGCAAGAAGGAGCTCCGTTTCGGCGCTCCTTGGCTTTGCGTCCCTGGGCGCAGCCTTCAGATGGCTGTGCCAGCAACGCGGAGGGAAAAGGGGCCAAGTGGTCCCTTTCTCCTCCTCCCCACCGCCGCGGGATGTCCTTGGGGCTTGAAGCCCCAAGGACACCCCTTTCCAGGCTGGAGGGAAGGGGCCTTTTGCCGCTTCCCTGCGGCCCGGAAAGCGGCGGATCGGGGCCTCAGTGGCTGCCGCTCTGGCCACTGAGGCCCCGATACACCGGGGAAAGGGGCGGGTACAGGCTTTGACTCCTGCTGTGTTTTTCCAAGGTGATGATCCCACACTATGACTTGGCTAGTTGTGCTTAATTCTTTCACAATAACAGAATGTGACTTTGCCTACAGCATCCTTTGTACCACACAGAAGAACTATGCTATTCTTTTGTGTTACATAATTGGTGTTAAGACTCATCCTCTCTGAGCTGGATCTTTTCAGAACTGGCCATAATGTTCCACTAAATAGTTTCCATTGTATGGTAAGTGATCATGTAATTACAGCTACCTGGATGGTGAGTAGTTAATAAAGTCATGATGCCAAAAATAATTAAAATTCTCTTCTGTTATCAGGTATTACAAAACAGGATAGAAAGCTGCTTTTCTAATGCTTCTTCACTGGAAATTATTGTTTATACTTCGCCTCTTGCAGAGATGTGAGGGGTGTCTTTCAAAAAAGTTAACATACAAGCACAAAATTCCTTGATATTTGCAGATGCTAAGTGCGGATGTCTTCTATTAGATTATATCCTTTTGAAGCTGATTTTGACAGATGGACAGTGTAAATGGATTCTCTGTGCCCATACAAATCAGCCAAAGACTTATACTTGCCAAGGTTAAAAAGATAAACATGATCTATAACTGAGTGGTTTTGAGATCTCATGGCTGTATCTGCATTTGAATGTTTATCCTATGGTCTAGACTGCATACATTCACCTGTATGCTTAATCAATGTTCATGTTGTCTTCACTGATATCATTGTGAGATGGCCTTGTTTCCTTCCGTATTTCTTTTCCTGTCCTCTTTTATTCTTACTTTTTTTTTATTTTTTATTTTTTATTTTTTTTTTTTGGTAATGGAACATTAAACTGTGAATAATGAAAGGGAATTTAAAATGCTGCTGTGTGTAGGAGGAAGAGAGATGAAAAAATCATGTTGGGTGGGATGGGGGAATCTGATGTATACAAAGTATTGGTGGTTTGTGCCTCCCATATCAAAGGGGCACTGAACCAAGTCTGGTTTTATTCTAAAATGTAAAGAACCTACCCAAAGTACTCAAGCTGTTTTGGGGACACGGTTCAGCACCTTGGACAGCACCTTTAAAATTCAGATGAAAACTTGGAGGGGATTCTCTGCTCCACTAATATCGAAGCCACCAGTCTGAATTGATCCATGGCCTTTCCCCACCCCTAACATCCTACTGATAAGGAATTATAAATAAGGAATTAAAAATTATTTATTATTATTATTAACCTTTATTTATGAAGCACTGTAAATTTACACAGCGCTGTACATACAATCTTTTTAGTTAGACGGTTCCCTGCCCTCAGGCTTACAATCTAAAAAGACATGACACAGAAGGAGAAGGGAGTGGTGGAGAGAAAGGGTAAGAGGTCCAGCAGTTCCTCTCTACCTCCAAGGCCTGGACCAAGGCAGATGGACTGGAGGGAGGGCTTGGGTTCTTAATGGATGGTTAATCATTTTCCAGGGAAAATACATACTCTCAAGTAGGATAATGCATATACAGCACATAGCAATACAGGAAATCGTTTGATAAACAGACAACAAAAGAACAAATAGCAAGCGACAATTATG
>NC_056530.1:4453955-4541455 GCF_019175285.1 Sceloporus undulatus
GGAGGTAGAGAGGAACTGCTGGACCTCTTACCCTTTCTCTCCCCACTCCCTTCTCCTTCTGTGTCGTCTTTTTAGTTGTAAGCCTGAGGGCAGGGAACCGCTAACAAAAGATTGTATGTTACAGCGCTGTGTAAATTTACAGTGCTTCATAATAAAGGTTAATAATATAATAAATAATTTTAATTCCTTATTTATAATTCCTTATCAGTAGGATGTTAGGGGTGGGGAAAGGCCATGGATCAATTCAGACTGGTGGCTTCGATATTAGTGGGAGCAGAGAATCCCCTCCAAGTTTCATCTGAATTTAAAGGTGCTGTCCCAAGGTGCTGAACCGTGTCCCAAAAACGCTTGAGTACTTTGGTAGGTTCTTTACATTTTGAAATAAACCAGACTTGGTTCAGTGCCCCTTTGATAGGGAGGCACAAACCACCAATACTTTATACATCAGATTCCCCCATCCCACCCACCTGATTTTTCATCTCTCTTCCTCCTACACCAGCAGCATTTAAATTCCCCTTTCATTATTCACAGTTTAAGTTCCCTTACCAAAAAAAAAAAAAAAAAAAAAAAAAAAAAAAAAAAAAAAAAAAAGTAAGAATAAAGAGGACAGGAAGAAAATACGGAAGGAACAAGGCCATCTCACAATGATTCCAGTGAAGACAACATGAACATGATTACGCATACAGGTGAATGTATGCCAGTCTAGACCATAGGATAAACATTCAAATGCAGATACAGCCATGAGATCTCAAAACCACTCGTATAGATCATGTTTATCTTTTTAACCTTGGCAGTATAAGTCTTTGGCTGATTGTATGGGCACAGAGAATCCATTACACTGTCCATCTGTCAAATCACTTCAAAGGATATAATCTAATAGAAGACATCCGCACTTAGCATCTGCAAATATCCAGGAATTTGTGCTTGTATGTTAACTTTTTTGAAAGACACCCCTCACATCTCTGCAAGAGGCGAAGTATAAACAATAATTCCAGTGACAGAAGCATTAGAAAAAGCAGCCTTCTATCCTGTTTTGTAATACCTATAACAAAGAGAATTTTAATTATTTTTGGCATCATGACTTTATTAACCTACTCACCATCCAGGTAGCTGTAATTACATGATCACTTACCATACCATGGAAACTATTAGTGGAACATTATGGCCAGTTCTGAACAAGATCCAGCTCAGAGAGGATGAGTCTTAACACCAATTATGTACACAAAAAGAATAGCCATAGTTCTCTGTGTGTACACAAGGATGCTGTAGGCAAGTCACCATTCTGTTATTGTGAAAGAATTAAGCACAACTAGCCACAGTCCATAGTGTGGATCATCACCTTAAAGAAAAACACAGCAGGAGTCAAGCCTGTACCCGCCCCTTTCCCCGGTGTATCGGGGCCTCAGTGGCCAGAGCGGCAGCCACTGGGCCCTGATCCGCCGCTTTCCGGGCCGCCAGGAAGCGGCAAAAGCCCCTTCCCTCCAGCCTGAAAGGGTGTCCTTGGGGCTTCAAGCCCCAGACATCCCGCGGCGGTGGGGAGAGGAAAAACACTTGGCCCCTTTTCCCTCCGCGTTGCTGGCACAGCCATCTGAAGGCTGTGCCCAGGGACGCAAAGCCAAGGAGCGCCGAAACGGAGCTCCTTCTTGCGCTGCAAAAGGACGCTCTAAGCGCCCTCGTGCGGTGTGCAATGGCATCACATCCACGCCACCTGTTTGGAGTGCGGCGCCATTCTGGACGCCATCATGGCGGCCCCCATATAGATGGGGCGCCGCCATCTTGTACGTCCTCAGGACGTATTAGGCTTGGCGGGCTCAAGAAGTGACGCCCCCTTTTAAAATTAGGACGTCCCTTATGGTCGTTTGTAAAGCGCCTAAGTATCAGCATTCCATGGTCCACAGTGGAAAAAAGACCGAATTAGCATATGTGGCCCAAATATTTTTTTGCAATATATTTATTATGAGTTTCATTAAAAAAAATCAATTTCATACATGTTTCACAACGACATATAAAGCTTCATTTTCTTTTCGCTACCGTTCCATTCGTACCGAGCGCAATACAGGTGTTGGTTATTACCTATAAAAACCCTAAATGGCTTGGGCCCAGGGGTACTTGGAGGACCGCCTCTCCCCGTACAATCCGCCCCCGCACTCTCAGGTTGGGCAGGAAACATCTCTCTGTCTATTCCAGTATGCACATTATAGTGCAACACAGAGGGCATTTTCTATCTCCAGCCCCTAAACTATGGAATACCCGCCCGTCGAGCTCCGCACCGTCACACCTCCCTTGAGGATTTAAGAGGACGCTAAAAACTTTCTCTTTCTGCCAAGCTTCCTCCAATGAGTTTTGAGTTGGATTATTTGTTTTTATTTGATTGGTATTTTGCGGGAATTGAGTTTTTATATGCTCTTAGATGTTGATATTGATTTTTATCGTTTTTTCTCTTGTTTTAATGTTGTTTTTAACTGACACCGCTATGATCTTGTATAAGGAAGCGGTATATAAGAATAAACTCATTATTATTTTATTATTAATTATTATTCATTTATTATTATTATTATTTTTCTTAAACTTGTGTAGCTTACAATCAAATTTCATCATACTTCCTTACTTATCTCTTCAGTTGTTTAATACCTTTATCATTCCAGCTGGCTTATCTCTGATTTTCTTTCCCTCAGCAGATAATGTCCGCTCACATTGTCTTACAAGCCTTAAAATATATATTTAACTTCAAACTACCCATCTGTGAAGTGTTATAACTGACTGCACCATATTTAAATTCTCATGGCCTGTTACAGACAGGCCAAAATAACAGCGCTCGAACACTTTGGAGGTATGGTATTCAATGATGCCATGCGTCCTAAGAGTCCCAAAAGCCACACCAAAGCCACGCTCCTCTGTCCTAAGGACGGAGTGCAGCTTTGGTGTGGCTTTTGGACCAGGACTCATGCATCATGAAATACCATACCTCACAAGTGACTCGAAGCAGCTTTATTTTGGCCTGTCGTAACAGGCCTAATCAATCCTTTATGATGCATTTCTATTTTCAATAAAATTACTGCATATTTTCCTTCTTTCTCCTTCATGTAATTGACCAACGGCTCCCATATTTAACAAAAGTCTGATTGACTTCCCTTTCATAAACATTGTTAAATTATCCAGTTCCTTATATTCATACAATTCAGCAACCATTAAATTGGAATTTCCACTATCTTTCCACACATACTTGCGTATACATCCTAGTGGCTAACACCCTATAAAATATTAATTTACCATATTACGTTCCAATTGTTCTTGTTCTAACATACTCAAAGATATAGCTTGGGTCATTAATATATTCGATTTGTAATATTTCCTCATTGTTTTTATGACTTGTCCAAAACTCTCTGTTTTTTACATGTCCACCAAACAGTGGAATAAGAGCCAACTTCTGTTTACACATTTCCAACCAATTATTTTACATTACATACTATTTTGAGCCAATATCTGTGGTGTCAGGTGCCATCTGTATTGCATTTTATATTTTTCTCTTAAACCATAAGTAGTGTATATTTCATTCGCTTTTTCCAATTTTTCCCCATTGCAATAGAGCAAATATTCTGTCCCATATCCTTCAGCCCAATCAATCCATACATTTTTTTATCACTCTTGTTCTAAATCGCGTTGAAGTAAATTTTGATAATCTGAAAATTCATGACTTTCCTTTTCTCTAATTATTTTTTCCATTTCACCCTCTGTTTTCCAACTTCCTTTGTTTACTGGTCCATCAGAAATCTTTTTTATTCTTCTGTATCGAACACCAACTACATTTAAAATCCTTCGTTATTTAATTCTAATTCAGCTTTTAATTTTCTTTGTCCATCTTCCATTTTTGTGATATCTTCATACATAGGCCATTTTCACATGACAATTTTTCATTTTTAAAGGTGCCTCATTAATGGATGTCCATAATGGTATTTCTGTAAAACAATTGTCTTTGAGTTTCTGCCAACATTAACCGTGATTTTCTAAATAATGATTGTAACTTCTCGATCAGCTTTAGTTTTCTGTACAGTAAAATCCATGGAGACCCAAATATTAGAGCTGCACTTTCCAGATTAAGTATCTTGTTTTTCTTAAGTCCATCCAGTCACTAATACAACTCATTACCGACGCTTGATAATATAGTTTGGATTGTATGCCCACCCCTCCTCTTCAATTGTGTCAAGAAGTTTCAATCCTATTCCGGTTTTCTATTATTCCAAATAAAGTTTTAATGTCCTATTCCCATGTTTTAAAAGGGATTTATTTGTTGTAATTGGTAAGTTTTGAAATAAATACCATCTTCTTGTGGCCCCTAAATTCTGCTGTCTTTCTTAGTCACCTCAACCACATGCTACAATTCAGAAAGGAGACCAGGTTAACTATTTTAGACACAGGGCTGAGAAACCTGCGGCCCCTCAGATTGGACATAAGTGCACAGAAAGTGTTTTTTACTTACTCGAACCACAGATTTGTCTAGCCCAGTACTGCCACAGCCGGACTAGAAGAGGCTTTCGGGGCTTCAGGCAAGATTCTTTTCTTGCTCTAACCTGGTTATCCTTAGTATTTCCTTGTGATACACTGTTCAGCTACTATCAAGGCCCTGATGTTGCTTATTCCAAAATCAGAGAGTAACAGGGTGTTCAATGGATATGAACTCCAACACAATTGCCCAGACCGGTCAGTGTAAGTGACGATGGGAGTTGCAGTTCATATCAGAGGGCCCCAAGGTTTCTCAGTTCTGTCTTAACAAATGTTAACTAATCCTAAAATACCCCGATTTGCAAATTATTATATTAGTGGATCACATCAACTTTCTGAAAAGGTGGGGAAAAAAGGAAAACCACACGGAACAACCCAAGCCAGCCCACTCTGGGATTGATCCTTTGTCCTGCATTTTACCTCAAAAGAAAGAAAGAAAAGAAAGAAAAAGAACAGACACAACAAATATTCAAATAACTTTTCCTTAACAATGCCAAATTTAATATGCCTTCTGCATACAAAATAAACTTCCAAGAAATGGTTCAACCACAAAATAGTTTGAGTTATATGAACCACTGTGCCTGATTCTGAAAATGGGAAGAAACAAAATGGTCTGCTATATCTGGTACTGAAAAATCTGACCAAAATTCTGATATAAAATACAGAATCCAATATTGCTAACAGTGCTGATCAACCTTCTAATTTGGATCACTAGAAAATCATCGTCTGTGAATCCGCATCGAGGCCAATCAGACCAGGCTAATTTTGCCTCTGTAAGGAAATATGAACCAAATAAGCCTGTCTGACCACGACCAAAGCTTTCATAACTCTTCTGTCTCAGAACAAAATGAATCTAGGCTTAGGGTGCAGTTAACCACTCACAATCAACCTTTAGGATCAATTTTTTCTAAGTGAACTAAAGGCTTGAGCTGCTCAGCAAAAACTCCCAGTCATCAGAAACCATGTCTTGTCTGCTGGTGCACAATGCTGAGCTCCACAAGGTAGGAAAGAGACAAGGGCTCAATGTTGTCAGGAAATTTCCTGGGATAAAGATGCGAGATCTTGTAATACCACAATCTCATAATGCCTGCGGAATACATGCCCCTTGGCAACAAATTCATGGTCCATACGAAACCCCATCTCCCACCAGGAAGTCTGTCAAGTTCTCAGAAGGCAATCAACTATCAACACAAGTTGCGTACCAAGATGCAATGACGGTTTTTTCCTCCCATTTCTGGCATGCCAAGATACCGCAAATGCCAAGGCGTGCCCAGGTTTGTCCATGGAGCGCCGTGTCGGAGGACAAATGGGCTGGCCTGCTGGCCCTTCAGGAGGAACACCATCTCATGAATCCAAAAAAGGTTCAGGCTCCATGTTTGTCACATAGGCCCCACGGAGTCGATGGAGGAAAACTCTCCAAGCTCTGGTCCAAACCCACTCCCTTTGCAAGAAAGGAAGACAAGTTACAAAACACCATTTGAATCAATAATCGTCCCCATTAGCCAAAGCAGAGAATCCCCCGTCCTAAACACATCTGCTAGATTTTTTTTGTTTTAAAAAAAACCGCTGCAATGCTGAAAAATGGCACAAACGCCTCCTGGCACATCTCCAAAAAACCCCAATCCTGGGACGCGTGATTTTAGAAAGAAGGGGATAGCTTAACAGAAATATTTCCATTTTCTTCTTAAGCAGTGTTTCTTTGACAGTGGTCTTTGGCAGTGTTTTTCTCTTCCTTAAATATTTGATTCGTTTGTTGTGCTTTATTGTTATGTTATCATGCTCAATTAATGATTCTCATATAGAATTGTGCCTTGCCAAGCTGTCATCATAAAAAACTTCAGCAGATTTTTAAACCAAGATTAAAAACCATGATTTTCTCTTGGAATTAGGGGTTATACACTTGAAGGAAACTTGCGTTCTTCAACATTGCCATTACACAATACACCTCTAAGAGCCAGGATCCCAAGTTACACAAGAGAAAAGAAACAATAAAAGCTACCGTATAACCCAATGCAATTACTTATCTAATTAAGTTATGATTAAAGTAGGAACAACAGCCCAAGTTTTAATTAAAAGATGAACAGAACGGCTCAAAGCTTTTAAAAAGATTTACAAAGGGCCCTGATGAATTCCTGATTCAAGTTGTCCAGAAGTATGAGGCTATTACCAAAACAGACATCCTCGTTTTTCTTAACTTGGCTGTCTTGGTGGTCCAGATGTGAAAGCCCTCTTTTGGTAGTTTCAGACACTGATTAGCCCACCTAGGCTTGCTGTTCTCATGATGTGCAAAAACACCAACAATTGCCAGCTCACAGTCTAGTGTGACCTGTCTTTTTTACAGTCCTTTGCCATAAAAAAGAGTGCATCTGCGTTATGGAAATGCCTTCTAACAAAATGCCATACTGCATGAAGGAGACGGGAACCAGGACAATCCTTACTGGTACTTACCTTGAAGTAAATATTCCATCATGTTAATGGTACCACCAGTGACTGGCATCATTGTGACAGGAGGGCCCTCCATGGTACTGTCTTCCCTACACAAAAGAAAGAAGGATAAAAGAAACAGTGCATTTTTACTTTGAAAAAATTGTTACTTAGAATCTTTATCATTAGTGATGTAATAATTACGTTTAAGTCCTTTTAGAGAAAAGTATATCAGTGATATCACCAAACGACACCCTCGCTTTGCTTCTCTCCTCCAGCCCTCCCAAGCATTACAAGTCCTAGTACATCAACTCCACACTCGCTTTGTTACTAGGAATATGTTACTGAAATGCTTGCATTAGTTAGTGGGAAGATTTCCCCCCCACTATAATCTAGTGCGTGTATTAGTATCCCTTTCAACCAGGAAAAGTAGTCCTATTAATCAGGTATGGAGACTTCAAGAAACAACAGAAAAGCACATCACATGACAACTCTCATAGTGACAGAGTTTTCTGATGCCAAATCCACACATGTGCTCCTACACCAATTCTATGGATCTACCCAGGATATTTGAATGTATACACGATCACTAGAGTGTTCAGGTTTAAAATCCGCATTAAAATACACAGAACTACACGAGGGGCACCATAGTCTGCCACAAACCTTAGATACACTTACTCAAAAGTCCCACTGACTACAGGGAAGGAGCTTCACACTATTCATGCTTACCTTAAGCATGTATATCACATGTAGATTTTAGCAGCAATAGCAGTTCCTACTTATCAGTGCACTTAAGGCACTCCGAAGGGGTTTAGTAAGCTAATTGGCCCCAACATCTTTGCATAGTATGTGCCTTCAGAGCCAGCCGTTATGTGTTTGAGCAATCGCCTACAACCTGGGAGCAGGGTTTGAATCTCGCCCTCAGCTAGGGGAAACGCACTGGGTGGCCTTGGGCAAGTCCCCCACTCTCCGCCTCAGCGGAGGGCATTGGGAAAACCGTTGAGAGTGGGCTTGGCTTTATATGGGCCCATGTAGAATATCCAGGATTCCATCGTCTTGCTGTCATTCCTATCGTTTACGTATTGATGTTCCTTTATTGTTGTTATTGTTATTTGGGAATTTTTTAAACGTTGTGTGGGAGCAGGATAAGGATTTTACCAGCTATACTGTGAACCACTCACTCCAACGGAGAGGCGGGAATGGAATAAATTTTCATTATTATTAAGTTGGAGATAGCCTTGAAGGCAAACGGACACAACAACAGCCACCTTCACGGACATATACTTCAGGTCCAACATCGAAGAGTGGATGAACACGCATCCTCCCAGTGTCACTGGACCCTGCAGCCCCCATCATGGGCTAACACCCACCCTAGCCCTGCGGCCTCTGAAATGACTCCCAGAAACATGTAAATGTGTAGAAAATGAAAACAAGGCAAAAAAAGCAAGCCACTCTCGACTTGCCTCTGGGTCCATAACACACGTGGAAATAACATCCAACTCTGACGACCTCTTTATTACTCTGCCTGATGCACGGAATCCTGGGAACTGTAGTCTATTGTGGCACCAAAGCTCTCTGACAAGCACGGTAAATGTCTCACAAAACACAATTCCACAGAATTCCCTAGCATTAGCCAAAGAATTAAAACGCGCTCTCAAACTGGGATTATTCCGCCCTGCAGTATTTAGGAACTCAAGGCGGAGCACCTGCTTGAACTGAGAAGGACTGAAGAAGGGAGGCAGAGGACATTTAGAGAAAGTACACCCACTCCGGGTCCAAAGCGCACAAAGGAACCGCACCTTCGGTTCTCCAGAAGCCAGTCCTGTGCGAGCGAAATGGCACAGACACGAGAGGAAAACGACCCTCAACCGACACCACTCTAACTCCTACCTACCTCACTCCACAAACAACACAAACCAACGCAGCATGCGCATTGCCCCCCCAACGTATCATGGCGCCATCATTATCTGCCCGAAGAAACAAATGCGCATCTCGTGTTCCCCCTTCCACATTTCCCACACCTAAATGAGGGCGCCCTCGCCTTCTGACGTCCAGAGACGACGGAGCCCTCCCATTCACATCCTCCCTAGGACTATGGCTTATTACAGCTAAAAACGTCGCTTTATAAACGCCAGTCTCTGCCTTCCGTTGCATTTTGGGGGTGGTAGTTTATAGGAAGGGGCGTTAGACATATTCACCTTCAAGACATAGGCGAGAGAGAAGCCTCACTGAACACCCCGAAAATCAACCAGGACGCAGCAGGGACCACAATTAAAAACGACCTAGCCCCGCCCCCTCGCCTAAAAAATACATAAATAAAATGCCCCCCGCATTCTCCCCAATATTTCATGCCTTCATATCTTCCTCTGACTCAAGAGGAGTGTTCCTATTTTTCGTAGCCTGAGGCGAGCAGGAGCGCGCCGCCAGCAAAATTTGTACAGGGAGGGACACGGAAGGTTTTTTGGAGCAAGGTCTTATTTTAATTCGCTTGACTCCTAATGCTGCCTTTCCTCCCAAGGCGAGGGCCCCCCCCCAAGCGGCTCACAATAAAAAACATGTTAAAAAATTACAAGAAAACATATTAAAAATAACTAACAACAGCAAATAAAGCCAGTATAAAATGACATTCATGCCTTAAAAACGCAGTGTAACCACCCTTCACCTGCTGCTTTCAGCAAACGCGGCTTCCTAGTCACAACCTGTTCCTAACAACAACAGCCTCAACAAATCCAGAGAGAGCCCATTTCAGTCTGGAAGAATCAGAAACTAGAGAGATCTTGTAGCACCTTTGAAGCCCACGAACGACAGGAATGCCAAACAAAAACAACAAAAACCATCAGTGATGCCCTTTATGGCCAACCACAACTGCCACAATAAACTTGTGCAAGCTTCGCCAAACGCCATTGGCTTCTCTCATCACAAGACGATCCTAACAAACCAAAAAACATACTGTGTGACCCCTAGGTTGGGAGGAGTGATTTCCCAATGAAGTCTGTGTAATTGTCTGTTGAGAAGGCAAGGCACCAGATAAATACAACAGATACACATGGAAAACCACCCTCCCTACAGGTTACCACAGTGGTACATCATTCCAGAGAATCTGGCCATGAAAGAAAGTGGGCTCTCTCTCTCCCTATATATAATATAGATTGGTGTGTGTGTGTGTATCACCCACTCACTTCTCTGAAGAGCCCAGCCCCACAGAGCTGCGAAACCGTCAGACTAAACTCTTCTAAGAACATGCCGCATACCGCCCCCCAAAACCCACAAACAAAACATGGATGCTGGCCAGAAAGCCTCGACTTCACAGATAAAAAGAACAGTTGAGGGTAACCATACTGATTTTGTGAGACTGAACAATCAAAAAACCACTACAAGACTGAATTCAAGAACAAAATTAGTGGACTCACTTTTTAATACAAACCTCCATTGAGTCAGCTGGAGGTTTGTGGTTTCCCAGTAAAAAATAAATAAATCTAGCCCACAGATTTGATTCGCAACGACGCATACCTACCCAGCCTGCTATTGGAGAAGTCCTTATAAGCACACAAGCCACAAGAATGGTTTAAGCCTCTCTTGCACCAAACATCCTCGCTGGATGTCAGACATCCCTTACCTATTACCAGTTCTAGTTGACTGGAGGAGATTATTATGTGCAAGCTTTGAATCATCAATATTTTATTTTTGAAATTGCAAAACAATTGCAAAGAACCCTGACTCAGAACAGCTGCATATTCCTTATTACATAACTAGAATGCTTCCACCAACAGCCATACTGGTTTGTGGGGAACCCTTGCTCTTCCAGATATTTAGAATTACCACTCTCTGATGCTTCACCTACAATGGCCACAGTAAGGGATTGTGAAAAGTGCAGTTCAAAGCATTTGCAGGCCAAAGCTTTTTCACCCCTGTCCCTAGCCAGTCATTGTCCAGACACATTAAAATTCAGTCTTGACAGATTCAACCATACAGCCTCATCAATAGCCTGCACCACTAGCAACAAACGCAAGTTAATTCTCCCATTAATCCCAAAAGCTTGGGGCCAAAGGTGTTGGATTTGGGGACTCTTAAAAAAAAAATTTTTTTTTGAATACCTGTATTTGCATATACATGCACAACTGAGAAATCTTGGAGAATGGACCAAAGTCTAAACACCAAAATTCATTATTCATAGTTTTGCCTTAGGGTCGCCATAAATCAGGAAAATGACATGAAGGCACACAACAACCATAAACCTTATACATGTTGCCTGAAGGTAATTTTAATACATAATGTTTTTACATTTTTTTTTGCAGAAAACAAACTTGCTACCACAAAAGTAAACGGCACTGTCGCTAGCTTAGCCACCCATGAAAAAAAGTTTGGGTTTAGAAACTTATTATTGACAAATCTGGAAAGGGAAAAGACTCAACCTTAATCAGTTTTGCAGTGGAGAGGCAGATTGACAATATCCTGACTCAATTGCCAGACTTCAATAGTTCTCCATGAAATGTAAATGCAAAACTTAACACAATTCCAGGCGATTGATTGTTTGCTTCTACGGTACTGCATCTCCCAGGTTTTTCTCTCTAATCCAACTGGATGGCAACACACTCACTATTTTTTGATGTCCCTCACAATTTTCTTACACAATGTACAAAGCATTTTGATACCATGCAATAAGCCTTGAACTCGCTGGAAGAAACGCAGCATAAGAAAATGTCATGAATACATAAATAACAAAAATAATGATCAGAGGTCTCCGGCGTTGATGGAAATGTGAACATTACAGTCTTTCAAAAGCGCTTCCCACCTGTCAATCCCACCACACACCTCTTGAACGTCGCACGTTATGTAAAGACCATTTCTCGCAGAAAAAAAGATTCTTAAAAGCAAACAAAACAACAGATCTACAAGAATGGATGGGCTGAAAAAATATTCAAATCAAGAAGTGGTCTCTGCGCAGAACTAGGAAAAAGAGAGGGGGATTAAAATCCCATAAAAGGAAAGGAGTTTATATAATCTGCCAACTGCAGAAATAAACACTTTTGACAACTATTACTGCTGTGTTTAATGCTGGGGAAACCCTGGCATTGTCAGTTCCTTGTGGCAACACAGATTTCTATGACAAGGAGGCTGAATATCTCAAAAAAACAAACAAATCCCCAGAAATTCCAAGCGCACATGAGCCACGAACAGTTCAAGTGGTGTCAAAACTGCATTATTCGGACACTGCCAATTAGACCACACAGACAGATGTCTCTCTGAAATATGCTCAATTATATTATTCATTATTATTAATTATATATTATATATTACAAACCTTTATTCTAAAGCGCTGTAATTATACACAGCGCTGTACAAAGTCAGAAAACTTAAAGATATATAAAAAGCCTGCCCAAGGCGTACATTCTACAGATAACAACAATAAAAGAGGAAATAATAAAATTACATCTAGAAAAAGAAAAACAGATTAAAAACATCAAATATAAAACAACACCTAACACATCACATCACAATGTTCATCAGACAGCCAATGACAATCACCAAATTCCCTGAGAACAAGCTTCCCATCCCAACACAAATGGTTTTCAGCTCAGCCTTAAAAGCTGTTAGGGACGTGACTGAGCCGTGCATGCAGAGAGAAAGAAGGTTCCAGGAATAGAGGGCAGCAAGACGAAAGGGACGATCCGGATGGGGCCAGAGAAATCCTAGGGGGGAACGGCAGACTTTGCTACCAAGAGCAGAGAGTCCGATAGGGAATATAGAGGAGACGACGAAGATCGTTACAATCAAAAGAGGGCCACCAATGCAGGGCTTTAAAAGTGAAGTAGCAGAAGTTTGAACCTATGCGGAAAGAGATCCCTTCAAAAAAAGAAAGCCCTCTACGTCATTTCCCACGACTTAGATAGCAACAGACTGTTCAATGTTCACACTTCTGATCCTGCACATCCTGTTACAAGAAATCTTTGAAAAAATTTTAAAAAACTTATTTCAATAACCATAACACAACAACATAAAGACAGCTACAATCAGACAGAACCACAAGCGAACTATTTTTAAAGTGCCATTACCTTGTACCCTGTGCAAAGGGATCTTCGTAGCACCTTTGAGACCTACTGAAAAGAAAGAAGCTGGTACAGAAGCATTTGTAGATTTCCATCTACTTTCTCAGATGTAATGGGGTGGAAGGAGTCCAGGGACAGACAAACCTTATATAAACACGGCTTTGTGAGAATGCAAACAGCCCTCCAGTATAAGTCAGCTTCTTCATCATACATAATTCAACAGGCCATCTGTTACCTTCATGTCCTCTATGACATCTAGGCAAGATAGGAACCTGCTGTAACAACCTGTTTTACTGCTGGTGAACTTAACCCACTAGAGCCAATGTGCACATTAGCACATGTAGAAGCACTTCACAGCTTGGACATCCAATAGCTCACCTCAAGGTAGCATGAGCCAAGCAAAAGAAAAATAAATTTTGATGAGTCCCAAAAAAATGGAAACCCAAAACTACTGCCAAGAACTAATTCTTCACCCAGCCCTTGCAGGCCATTTCCACTGGCCCACAGAAAAATGGAAATGATAAATCAACTATGAGGAATCAAGCTATTTGATTGAATCCAACCCCAGCAGATGAGCGATCAAAAAGGGTGAAAGTATGGACATCCTTGGGTGAGAAACGACCCATCAGCGTTATTAGGATGTTATACATAGGAAAGGGGAAGCCCAACTTGGACAGACTTGGCACTGGGCTTTAACTGATGTTATACTGTTCCATGGCAAAATTTGTATATGCTTAACACTTTTATTGTAAATGTATAATTGTTATTTCTGGATACTGCCTTGGGTCCCACTTTGGAGAAAGGCAGCATATAAACTAAATAGACACTGCTATACTGGTTTGTTGATATAGCATCCAGGTAGGCAACCCGTTTGAGCCGGGGCCGGGTTCGCTATCCCTCAGCCACAAAAATAAATCATAATAAATATTAAAAAAAATTTAAATGAATAAATAAACCGGGACAAATGTAGGACAAACATTTCACAATGGTGGACACTTTTAAAAAAAGTGGAGACACCAAAAAAATTGCTGATTTTAAAAAACTGTTAATATAAAGCATGATTCTGAGGCACTATAGACAAATTGCCCCCCCCCACAAAGAGCCCTCGCAGCACTTGGACGGCAGACCGGGCGGCGGCCAGGTCCCAAGGCCTCGCCGGGCCGCATCCGAGCCCGCGGGCCCGCAGTTGCCCTACCCACTGATATAAGATAACACAAACATCTGCATAGCTTTATCATACTGCATTGGGGCCATCATATTTATATATAAGCCCCCAATACAAGTACAAAAGCTATCAGATGTTGATCTATATCAAACAAACCCAGTTCATAGCAGCTCCATTCACAGCCATCAGGCAGATCTTTTCCAAACTCACCTCCTCTGGGGCCTTCAGGTCATTTCCAAACATATGGTGACCCTCAGGACAAACGTTCTCATAGTGGTTTTTCTTCGTAAACATTGCCTTCCTCGAGGCAGAGAGTATGACAGAGATTCAACACCAGTCTCCTGGTAGTCCTAGTCCCAGTACTCAAACTACTACACTAAACGCTTCTCACACTTTCAAAGCAAATGGGTCTTAATTCAGGACTAAGCCCCTGACACTACTTTACATAGAATAGCTCAGAACAATACCTATATTGCTTTGGGGAAATTTTATTTCATAGGAATCATAGAATCGTTAGAGTTGGAAGAGACACAATGTCCATCCAGTCCAACCCCTTGCCATGCAGGAAATCACAATCAAAGCATTCCCTGACAGATGGCCATCCAGCTCTGCTTAAAGACCCTCCAAGTAAGGAGACTCCACTACACTCCGAGGAGTTTGTTCCACTGTCGAACAGCCCTTATTGTCAGGAGTTCCTCCTAAGTTGAGGTGGAATCTTTTTCCTGGAGGCTTGGCATTCCACGTTCCCGTTCTAGTCTCTGGAGCAGCAGAAAACAAGCTGCTCCTCCTCAACATGACATCCCTTCAATAATATTAAATAGGGCATCATATCAAATCTAGACTTATATTATGCAGGCTAAACATCCCCAACTCCCTAAGCGTTCCTCATAGGGCATTGGTTTCCAGACCCTTCATCTTTTAGTCGCCCTCTTGGACACGCTCCAGTTTTCTCCAATGTCCTTTTTGACTTGTGGTGCCCCGAACTGGACACAGATTCCAAGGTGGGGCCTGACCAAGCAGAATAGTGTGGCACTATTTACTTCCTTGACTAGACACTATTACTTTATTAATGCAGCCTAAAATCGCATGGCCTTGTTAGCTGCTGCACGCTCTGTTGGACTCATGTCAACTTATGGTCTACTTGACTCCTAGATTCCCCTTTCACACGTAGTTTTCATTCATCCAGGTGTCAAACACCCCCCCCCCCCAATTGCCTATATCTGCGGCATTTCATTTTTTCCTCCCTAAGTGCATACCTTACCTTCTCTTTTTTTTTATTATGAAAAATCACAACGATATATAAAAAACACCTATTTACAATATATACATTACAATACAAAACAAAGAAATATACCAAAAACAAACAATAAAAATTGGTCTCCTGCATTGAAAGGCTCATTTGGTGTGCTAAGTTTAGTTGTTCCAAATCATTAATTACCTTAGTAGTACAATTAAATTTCTATTTCGCGATTATTATCTTATCCGTTGTCTTAAATGCATTTTCCTTCAGATATATTTTTTAGCTTTGCAAGATAATCAATATAATTCTAACTAGTTTCCCAATTCTTCAGGAAATAAATTATACAATTTTATTTCCCTCTTAATAAATTCTATTAAAGGAATCCAGTTTTTTTTTCCCTAGTGTTCCAATCTTGATCTCGGATTACACAGGTGAGTTTATCCATCTCCAAAAAATACATCATTTAATTTTGAAGCAGTCTTCCACGTGAAGAGTTTCTTTTTTCCAATGGTTAGCGTAGACTATGCGTGCTGCCGATATCCTGTAAATTCTAAAATTACACCAAAATTATTCTCAACTGTATCTTCTCATGATATTTAGTAAATAACATTTTGGGTTTACAATCAAATTTACATTTTAGTATAGTTGAAACCGTCCACGGGGATTTATTCCACTATTTTTTGCTAGTTCGCAATTCCACCACATAGATTGTGAAACACATGAACCCTTGCTTTCCCACTACTTCAGCAAGTTGGGATTCTTACCCTTATGCATTTAGAGATCAATGGAGTCGTAGTAGTCAGATACAATCTGTTTGCATTTTATTTTGTATTTTAATTCTCCCAATGTCTATAACATATGGTATGTCAGTCTCGAGATTTCCAATTTTTTTCCATTGTCTAGGGGTCTAACTGTATTAAGTCTTGAGGCCCCTTTAATCAATTGTAGGCTTACTAGTTTCTTCATAACCATTTCCATTTTCCAAAAAAAATTTATAGAAACAGTGAAATCTTCTTAGTATATTATCAAAAATGCTTTTGTCAAAATCCAATGCAGTCACTCTCTTCCTATTTTTTTATGTCTAAGATAGATAAATCTCTCCCTGATTTGTCTGTATAGAAAAACAATGCAAAGAAAGCCGGTATCCACCGAGCGTCTTCTTGCGATTTAATTTAATTAGGAATATTATTCGAACCGTCAGATTTAATCAAAATCTTTGTAAGTGCATCCATCTTTTTGTGGAGTATATTATCATTCTCTGGAAAAGCTTCGTTGAACTATACCAATACGGGGTTTTTTATAAATTAAGTGGTCTGAGTTTAATCAAATTCTGACTAGAGATTCGTACACAATGATTATTCAAAAAGTCTTATTGACTTTGACTTTCGTAAAAGAGATATGCGTTTGTAAACCATATGTAGACCCTAAATCTTTCAGATTCCAAATTAATACTTCCATGTTTCCAGTTTAAAACCATTCAATCAGCCATACACCAACCGCATAGAATACATTTGCACCTGGGTAAACCCATACACCTCTCTTATCGCGTTCATCTAACCTTGTTTTAAAATCCACACGTGGTTTTTCCCTTCCATATAAAATTTGCTTAATTCCTGTTCCACTGGTTAAATAACTTTCCATTTGTCTATAACGGAATGGATTTGTGAAACAGGAAAATATAACCTAGGTAATTACTCATTTCACTGCAGCTTTATTTTCCCCATCCACGACAGGCCCAGTTTTCTTCCATTTGTTATATCATCTTTAATATTTTGCCAAATTTTAACATAGTTGTTTTTATAAAGATCCACATTCTTTTAGCTCTAACAAATAACCTACGTACTTTATTTCTTATTTTATGCTCGATATCTCCTCTACTAAACTTTTATCTGCTTTTATTTAACTTCATTGGAGAAATAGATGTTTTTCCTCATTAATAATAAACCAGGACATTTCCCCAATTGCGCCAAATATTCTGTTTGCGGATTGGAGATCTGTCAATTGGATGGCTTAAAGTAAAGTATTCAAAAGTTTTTCGGGGTCAGCATCAAGCTTAAGTTTGTTTCTTTTAACCTTCATTTTTTATTCCTTCTAGTTATTCTCATTTTTACTAATTGTCCTTAGTATTTCTAAAACAAGAATAAATAAACGCCGGGGAGAGTGGGCAGCCTGTCTGGGTACCTTTGCAAAATTTTATTTTTTTCGTCCTGTCTCCATTAATTCTCAAGGCGGTCTGCTGTTTTTTATATATCGATCTATCCAGTTACAAGACGTTACTTCCCATAATCCATTTTTACAGTAACTCTCTTACGAAAAGACCATTGGACCCGGTCAAAAGCTTTCAAAGTCTATTAACACTACTGCCAAGTTTTTATCACTTCTTTTTTCTGATATTCTATAATATTCTACCAGATATCTCACATTTATCTCCTCACTTTCTGCCAGGTCGACACCCTCTTGATCTTCCTAATACAGACTTTCCATATTTTTTCACTCTAGTGGCTCACTATTGCCGCGAAAATTGAAGTCGGCATTTAAACAAACAAGCTCTATGGACGATAATTTTTTCGGTCTTTGTTTGTCTTTTTATTCCTGGGAATTAAAGTCGATTTGAGTTCGTCCATGGAATCTGGCAAAATGCCTACTGGCCTGACGATCTTCTCATCCCCATCTGCAAAGGATTTTCTAACTCTTCTACAAAAGGTTTGTAGAATTCTGCAGGGAATCCCTTCAGGCCCGTGGCCTGCCTCTCTTGGATTGTTTATTGCATACTCTATTTCTTGAAGAGTTAATCTCATTAATTGCTGTTTTTGCTCTTCCGTTATCTTAAACCACACTTTCCATTAAATATTTTCTTATTTTAGATTTATCCACATGGGATGCCTCAATAAAGAATTATAATAATTGACAAAAATTTGTTTAATTTCCACTTGCTGCTGTCTTATTTCATTCTGTTTATCTTCACTATCTGTCTTTTTTGGGGTTGTTGTTTCTTCAGGTCTCTGAGCCAGAAATTGCCCGGTTTATTCGCTGATTTCAAAATACCTGTGCTTTTTAATTTCATTTTTTTGAGGTAATGGGTCTGTTAGAGAGAGGAGAGATCTGTCGTCTGATGTTGAATTCTTTCTCCGCTCTTTCCCCCTTAATTTTTTTGTTGTTCTGTGCTTTAGCTGTTCCAATAGTCTGACATTTCCCTATTTCTGTCCTTTTTATGTCAGCTCCTGTGCTTTAATCTATTAAACCTCGTTATACGGGCTTCATAAGCATCCCCCTACGATGTGAGTCTCAACTCTTTATTTAGATTTCTTTGACAATACTTTTTTATTTCTCATTTTTTAATTTCTAAAAGTAATATTTTCATCATTTAACAGTATATCATTCAGTCTCCAATTGTAGCTCTTACTTTCCAAACCTATCTCTATAATAATAGGTTTATGGTCTGACATACATGTTTGGTAGCATATCACTTGCTCTCACTTTTGGGACAAAATGGTTGAAATTAGAAAACATCTAGTCGGCCCATGAGTCATGTGGGCAGGCGTACAACGTATTAATCCTTAGGATGATGGATCTTTCTTCTACATATGTCCCATACAGTGGTACCCCGGGTTACGAATTTAATTCGTTCCGCGGGCGCCGTTTCGTAACCCGAAAGCTTCGCAACCCGAAACAGCCCATAGCCGCTAGCGTGGAAAGCCGCTGATTTCGATGCGAAAAAAAAAGCGCCGAAACGCACCAACATTTTTTTCGTAAGCCGAAAAAAAAAAAAAAAACCGTAACCTGGAACCGTTTTTTTTTCCTATCTAATTGTTTCGTTTTATCCCGGAAAAAAACAATTTTTTTTCGTTTTTCTTAACGCGGTCATTTCGTATCCCGGGCTACCATGTACATTCAGAAGTCTATTAGATCAAACACAAGGATTTAGGCCGTTTACCCTGTTTGTTTTCATTGCTTTATTAGAGAGTCTGTCCTGTTGGGCTCTAGACCCATTCCAGTTCACCATAATTATTGCGGTGTCAAAATTATTTCCTTGATTTTATTTAGTTTAGTTTATGAACAGTACCTATTTTTTTCTCGTTTGGAGCAACTATCCCCACACACCAGGGTTTTTTTTGTTCTTGCAATTTTATTATAATCCGAGTACATGGCCGTTTAATCATTTAATACTTCAGTTACTTCCCTATAGCTTTTCAATCTCACACCATCCTTCTTTTTTTTTTTTTTCTGAGGATTGAAATAAATGTGCCCTTTAATTTGGGGTTAATTAAAATGATTTTTTTCACCTTTTTTTTTTAATGTGTTCTTGGAGGCACTAAATATATCCGTTTTTAAACTTCTAAATAAATGAAACTATTTTTTTCCTTTTTCAATCTGTTTCTACCTTTAACGTCCATGATATGATCTTTAAATTCTATTCATCAGTTTGTAGGTAATTTTCTTCTATGCTAAGGTCTGTGATATTGTCATTTTCTCAGAGGGCGGTATCCAATAAATATTGTCTAAATTTTCTACATTTTCTCAGCCTGATTTTCTTCCGTTCAATAGTGGGTATCAAAATCTGTATTTACCGTTTTATTTTTGTAAATTTTTGGGACATTTACCTCCAAGGCCTGGACCAAGGCAGATGGACTGGAGGGAGGGCTTGGGTTCTTAATGGATGGTTAATCATTTTCCAGGGAAAATACATACTCTCAAGTAGGATAATGCATATACAGCACATAGCAATACAGGAAATGGTTTGATAAACAGACAACAAAAGAACAAATAGCAAGCGACAATTATGCAATGCCTGGGAAGGCTACTCTGAACAGGATGGTTTTCAACTCTGTTTTGAAGCTGGTTAAAGAAGTGATGGCTCTTGCTTGTGGGGGAAGAAGGTTCCAGGAGTGAGGGGCAGCAAGTGAAAAGGGGTGAATCCGGGATGGGGCAGAGGAAATCCTGGGCTGAGACAGCAGACCTTGACTACCAGAACGGAGGGCCCTGGTGGGAAGGTGAGGAGAAAGAAGGTCTGATAAGTAAGGAGGGGCCAGTCCATGGAGGGCTTTAAATGTCAACAGCAGGAGCTTGTACTGAATACGGAAAGGGAGGGGGAGCCAGTGAAGGGATGCCAACACAAGAGAGATATAGTCACAGCAGTGGGTGGAAGTGATAATGCGTGCAGCTGAATGCTGAACAGAGATTAAAGGACGGAGGTGAGAAAGAGGAAGCCCAGCCAGGAGGACATTACAGTAATCAAGTCGTGAGATCACTAGGGCATGGACCAGGATCTTGGCAGTAGTTAATAAGATTATTTTCCATCCTATTTTAAACAATGGGCAGGGAATAATTTTTAAAGGAAGCCTGAATATGGGGGGAAAAGAGAAAGGAGAAAAAAGCCAGGGCCCCTCCAATCAGTTGCTTTGCTTGACCAGGCAAGATTTGAGAAGCCAGGGAAGTCCTACCATTAAGCAAACCAGCCAAGTGATGTGCGGAGGCTGGTAGTACCACCAACCTCCTGCCTGTTCCTATTGGGAGACTAAAGGGTGTGTTCCAGATTGGACAGGTGTGCTCTATGCTAGCCAGTTGATCTTAAGGGAGTTGGAGAATATTATCCCATCACCATTGTGGAAGGAAGACCTAACTGCCAGTCTAGTTGCCTTCTGATGTAGGATAGGGAGAGAAACCCTTTCCCAGCGGAGAAGGTGAAATCCTCCTGAAAATTGGGTTTTCCTCCCATGAGTTCCTAGAAGGCAGAGACAGATTTAAATAACAAAAGGACCCCCCTGCCCCCTAATGGGAGGGGCGACCCAGGAGGTCCAGTTTAGTTTCCTGCCTTGCTCCTAGCAGGACGTGGATCATCTTCGTTCCTCAGAATGACCTCACCTTCTACCCTTTTTGGATTCCTTTTTGGAGTTTTTTTCCTTTCTTCCCTCATGGAAAGACATCTTGTTCATTGCCTCAGGCAGCAAAATATCTTATAAAGCCTGTACTAAGTTGTGGTCCCTCCATTATGGATTCCCCATATCTCCATAGCATTGCTCCTGCCCATTAAAGAGACACAGACACACAGACTCTACTTCTGTTATCCTTAGTTTCTTCTTGCCTTCCCCAGCCTGGTGCTCCGTAGATGCATTGGACTACAGCCTCTGATTATGGCTGACTGGAGGTGATGGTTTTTTAGTCCAACACAAAGATTGGGTGGGTGGGTAGGATCAGGAAGATTGGTTTATTCACACTCCCTGCTTCAGAAGCAAGTATGGAATAGACAATTGTACACTTATGTGAAGCCATGGGAGAAGAGCTTTCAGCATTATGTGTCATTATGCGGCCAAGGCAATTAATGATCTTTTAAGAGACATGTGCCTATTTTATGAAATTATGGTGGGCTGTAAACTGTTCATCTAATTTTTGATAACCAACAAGTGAGGATGTACCAACAAACATTTTTTAAAAAGTGTAAAACCTTTGAGCAATGTAGCACCAAATATCCAAATTAAACAGGCAACTTGAAGGCACATTCACACACAATAATGGAAGCACAGATTGTGTGGTTAAAGCATAATCCAGTATCAGATAATTACACAACATTTGTCCTGAAGACAATGCTATATAAGCTTTCAAAACTGGCAGTGAGCTTCATGTCAGAATGAGCACTAACAGCTCATGAGCAAAGGACACATCATAAATTTCCTGCAATGTCAGCCTTCCCCATCTGGGTGCCCTCCAGATGTCCAGTCCTATTCTGTGTAACTAGTGGCTTTCTAAAGGGGAAACAGGTTCCTTGACTTTCAGGTTTGTCCATTACAGCCTTTCTTAGTCAAAAATCCTGTTGGAGTATCATTTCCATCACCCCTAACCAAGAGTAGGGCTGACATTCTCTGTGCAAAAATCAGTTTGTCACAACTCAGGATTTTCAGTAAAGAATATAAGGTCTCTACACCAGAAGAAACCCCCTTTGTAGAGCATTCTTCCATCAAATGCCCCAAAATTAAGCAATCCTCATTCTTGGTTCTTCCACTACCCTGTTGCAACTGGGTAGTGGCAAATAGTTCATGCACCAATGGCCTGATTTGCTCTAATGCCACATCATATGTAGAGGCTGTACTTTTACTTCACATATGCAAAAGGGCCATAGCTCAGTAGCAGAGCCTGGCTAAGGTTCCCTGAATACTGCGGAACATAAAGGTTAAAACACCTATAATTGCACAAACTGAATAAAGAAATGGAAAATGAAGAACTACAGAAGGAATAATATTGGGTCCAGAGTTTGGAAGTTTCTAGCTGCAAACAACTGGCTGCTTGTATTTAACTCCTTTCTCCAACAACAGCTATAACATAATGGAGAAAAACACTGTTTCTTTTTGCAATGTGTAATGAGTTTGTAGTTCTATCACTACAGAAGTGCAACCACACTAAAAGCAGAATATCCCATTGTTGTTCAAATGCTATTTCTTGCACTACAATCATACACTATTGTGGGTGCTGTGGGGACGATGAGGTGGCTGGGAAAAGGATGTATTTTGTAACAGTGAACGATGGTTGATAACAGTCAGATGACTCTTTTTAAAAGTAAGCAAGTAGTTGAGCAGAGTGGATGAAAATAGGGGATCTTAGGCACGTCTCAATCACAGGGTTGCCATGAGTCATAGTTATTTATGACCCATGGCTTATTATTTATATCACTGGAGGTCCTTACCAACCAAATAAGAGCAGACCCATTGATAGGGGGAATTAATTTTTTTAAATAAAGTTTATTGGATTAAAAAACAAACAAACAAACATGTACACAAGACATAACATACATCCCCACAAAAATCACATCAAGACATCAACCTCTCCCACCAACCTCCCCCCCTAAACTACACAACCCTCCTTACACACCTATTACAAACAACATTAAACTTAACAACAAATTGACTTCCTCTCTACCAGACAGAATCTTATTGTTCACACTTGGCTATCTTTTTCTCTGTCCTATATATGAGTATTATTTACAATGAAGATAAGATACAAGATAATCATACTATTATCTCGTACCACTGCAAAGGAGAAGCTTGACAGGAAAATTAAATTTCGAATTATATTGTATTTCTAAAAATATGATTTTATCTTAGACTTATAATTGCATCTTTACCCCATTCTTTTCCGAAGAAAGTTATTACCTTTTTCCAATGGTCTAACGATTTTTCCTTATACTCATTGTTCAGACCTTGAGTCAAGATATCCATTCCCATTCCTTCGTATAGTTTTAATAGCCAATCATCAATGGTTGGGATTGTTTCACGTTTCCACTCTTGAGCATAACATATTCTTGCTATAGAGATCATATAAAATACTGCTCTCGCATCTTCTTTACTAACTTTTTCATCTGTCATTCCCAATAAATATAACTCTGGTTTAAGCACCAAATTTGTTCCCATTATATAATTAATTGAGTTATTAATTGCCCTCCAGAATGTTTTCGCTTTACTACACTCCCACCATGCGTGAAAGAACGTCCCCTTTTTCTTTTTACATTTCCAGCATTTCTCTTTCTTAGTTTTGTAGATCAGGGCCATTTTGTAGGGTGACAAGTACCAAAAATACATCATTTAAAAAAAGTTTTCTCTAATGTTTTGAGAGAAGGTTAGCTTCTTTATATCTTTCCAAGCCTTTTCCCACTGGTTTAGCATGATTGGATGGCCAACACATGTGGCCCACTTTATCATTTGGTCTTTGATCGTTTCCTCCTCCATATCTAAAGACAACAATAATGCATAGATTTTCCCAATTAGCTTAACATTATCCAGGTACAGAATTTTACTCAGTTCTACTTTTTTAATGTCCAATTCGAACCCATATGTTTTCTCATCCATCTTGGATCTCTCGTAGATTTGCCTATATGTAAACCAGTTAATATTTGATCCCTCTCTTTAATTAAGTCATCTCTTGTTTTTAAGATTGTTTTACCTCCTGCTTTGGCCCAGAGATCCTCATATTTAAGCCAGTTGGTTCCTGAACTGGACTCTTTTCTACAAATAGCTTCATGTGGGGAGACCCATCCACAAATTTTTGGTTAGATATACCTCTTATATTTCTTCCAGATCTCGAAAAGGTTTTGTTTTGGGAATTATTTCCATACACCAGATAATTATGCCATCCTGCATTCAAATCATCTCCCTCCACATCTAGCAGTGTTTTGTTTTCCAGCATTATCCATTCCTTTACCCAAACCAGACTACATGCTTCATAGTATAATTGCAAAGAGGGTAAGCCTAATCCCCCTCTTTCGTTACTGTCTTGTAAGTTTTTAAATTTGATTCTTGGTTTCCTCCCCCTCCAAATAAAATCCGAAATATCTTTGTTCCAATTTCTAAAAATTTTCCTTGATACAATAATAGGAAGTGTTTGAAAGAGATAGAGCATTCTTGGCAGGATATTCATTTTAATCATCGCTATTCTACCTAATAAAGAGATGTTTAGTTTGTTCCACTTGATCAAATCTTTTTTTTATCTCTTTCCAAACTTTTGTGTAATTGTTTTCGAACAGTTCGTTAGATTTCTTTGTGATGTTTATTCCTAGGTATTTGACTTTGTTTACCACATTAATTCCTGTTAATTTACCCAAGATAGTTTCTTCCTCCTTGTTAATGTTTTTGTCAATATATTCGATTTATTCTTATTTAGTGCACAGCCTAATAATCTGCCAAATTCTTCAATAATCTCTATCACTTTTGCAGCATTGTTTAGTGGATCTTCAATAATAATGGCCACATCGTCTGCAAAGGCTCTGATTTTAATTTTAGAGTTCCTTAATTTGACACCCTGAATATCTGGTTTCTCTCTGATTTGTTTAATTAATAATTCTATTGTTAACAGAAACAAAAGGGGAGAAAGAGGACAGCCCTGTCGTGTACCCCTTTTAATTTTAATTTTATTTGTTTTCTCTCTATTAATTCTGATCTGTGCAGTTTGGTTACTATAAATTTTTGAAACCCAATTTAGAAAATTTGAACCAATTAATAGGGGGAATTAAAATTAAAGACATTGCTTCAAATTAAGAGCCTTTGCTGATGATTTAATCTTTTATTTAGAAGACCCTGCATTGAATATAGAACATTTTAAGAAAACTCTACAAGAATATGGAACAGTATCAGGTCTGAAAGTAAACCAAGAAAAAACTTCGATAATATCTAAAAACTTAACATCTCAAGAAGAGATGTTAAAGATCTTAAAGAAAGATCTGGCTACAAATTAGAGAAAAGGGTTAAATATCTGGGGATCTATCTAATGAAAAGAAATATAGATCTATTCCATAACAATTATGATTTCGTGGCGAAAGAAGTTTAAAAAGATCTAGAGACCTGGTCTAAATAGCATCTCTCCTTCTTAGGTAAAGTTGCTACAATTAAGATGAGCATTTTACGTAGATTTTTGTTTCTATTTCAAAATCTTCCTATTATCTCTCATTTAAAATATTTAGAAACTTCGCAAAAAGAAATAGCCAGATTTTTATGGAATGGAAAAAGGGTGAGAATCAGCTGGAAAATACTGACTGACACAATGGCGCGAGGAGGCTGTGCCTTACCAAATTTGAAATGTTACTACTTCGCAGCTTGTCTGTGCTGGATAGAGGAATGGGCTAAATTGGAGAATGACAGTATATTATATTTAGAAAGTGTAAAGCTCAAATTTGGTTTCCATGCTTTTCTTTGGTACAGCAAGCTTAAAGACAATAAAGACTTTTCACATCACTTTATTAGAAATGCTCTACTAACCTCCTGGTTGAAAATAAAAGATCAATTTTACAGCAAATTACCTCTGTGGTTGTCTCCACAAAAGGCTTTTTTTATGAGAACAAGACAAAATAGTGACAAACAATGGCAGACATACAAGAGGCTACTAAATACGAAAGGCGACTTTAAATCAATAGAACAATTGAATTCAGAGAAAAAGATAAGCGACTGGTTTTCTTAAAAACAACTTTTGGAATGCTTTAAAGCTGACAGTAAAAACTTTGGCATAAACCTAGAGGAAACAAAAATAGATGAAATTTTGTTTGATGAAAAAGGAAGGCATATCTCAAAATATTATAAGGTACTTAACAATAGAAAACTTGAGCAAAAAGCAATTAAATATACGATGGTGAAATGGTCTCAAGAAGTCGGTAAAGTTATTGATTTAGATAAATGGGGAAAAACTTGTCATAATTTGAATAAATTCACATTGTGCCAGAGCTATAAAGAAAACTTTTTCAAAATGTTTTACCACTGGCACATATCCCCGAATAAATTGAACTTAATATACAGAAAAGAAACTGCTGAATGTTGGAAATGTCATAAGCCAAACGTGAATTTTTACCAAATTGGTGGAAGTGTAAAGAGGCAGAAAAATACTGGGAACGAATTCATTCTATAATATCTGAAATCTTGCAAGCAAAAATTCCCTTTCATCCGCTTTTATTTTTATTAAACATGACATCAGTTATAAGTGAAGAAACAGAAAAGAAATATAGGAGACTGATGTTGTATGATTACCTCCGCAAGGATAATATATGCAAAATTATGGAAAAATGAAATACCAACTGAGGAGGATTGGTTTAAAAAATTACAAGAAGCTATGGAATTGGACATGCTCACAGCTCTTATGAGAGACAAAACGACGGAACAGGTGGAAAAAGATTGGCTAAGGGTAAAATTAGAGAGAAAATATCACTAAAACTGGAATAATAGGAAGATTAAAGGACTTAAAAAGAGGATTCAGATGTAGTACTTAATAAAAGTTTAGTTTTTGCATTTATGGACAGTATATTACAGTTTTTGATTAGATCATTAATTGTCTCTGAGAATGATAGTATATATTAAAGAGGATTATGTGAAATAAGGGATTGAATAAATAATTATTATAGATAGGGAACTAAGTACTCAAAAGATTAAGAGGTACAGTATAGGATATTATCCCAGAAGGTAAATAAGCATAATATTTTAGTATAACCAAGCTTTTTTGTATGTATCAGGTTTATATGCTTGTAATTTGTAGTTGTACAAATGTATGTATACGTGTTTGTTTTTTGTATGATTTTTTATTTCAAATAAAATGTTTAAAAAATAATAACAAAAGAAGGATATCCCACAAAATTTGTGGGTATGGAGATCTGGCGATCTTTTAATGACCCTCCATTCCATGCATCTGAGGAAGTAGGCTCAAATCTATGAAAGCTCGTGCTATCAGTTTCTTTCTTTCAATTAATCTCAAAGGTACTACAAGACCCCTCTGCATACTACTTAATAGGATGCCATCCAATGTATCTATATTGATAACTTTGGGGAAATGGTAAAACTATAATTGTAATTGTTAATTTTAAAAAATATCATTCCAGATTCTGATGTGGACCCACACATGGAATCTGACCCTATTGGAGTGGTCCTATCTGTAGCCTAAAGAGCCACTGTGGTGTAGTGGTTTGAGCATTTGACTAGGATTCTGGAGACCAGTGTTCAAATCATGGATCGGCCATATAAATCCACCCAGTGACCTTGAGCAAGTCACACTCTCTCAGCCTCAGAGGATGATAACAAAACCCCATTATACATTTGCCTTAGGGTTACCATAATTTGGAAACGACTTGAAGACTGCAACAACAGCATCTGTAACCTACAGCCCTTGCATAGGTCAGCACAAAAGTAAAAATTTTGCACTCTGTTTCCTGGAAACCCTCTGCCAGCAGGGCCAGTGACCATACAGACTGGTGGATTCAGCCAGAAAAGCAACCTCTCCAAGCTCTGAAATAAGTTTATTTTGTCATGTTCCTTTACTTCCCATCTTTGGCAGCATTGATAGCTTAAAGAATCTTTCTCTCGGAGGCAGAGCAAGCAAATTGTGCCACTCATGCAGGTCAAGGTACATAGTTATTAACCTGCCAAGTTTATTTTGGCATATGAGGCAGAAAATCCCACAAGCATATCTTCCCATCCTCAGTCCTAAAAACACAGTAATAACAAACCAAATAACTAACCAAACTGCTGCCCTTTCATGATCACCAAAATCTGCTGCCTAAGGCATCTGATGCACTCTGCCATGTAGGATTGAGTGGTACTTTTTCAATTAAATGGTTCTCTTTCTTTATTGTAGCCCTGAATGATACCAGAAGGTATTACAGTTTCTTGATTTAACAGAGCCACCTTCTGGATGCTGCCAGTACACTTGTTAAGAAATATCAACACAATGAAAGTTGTACAGGACTGTTGCAGAGTTTTCTGTAAACAGAAAGACTGCATAGGACAGCAGTTCTCAAACTGAGAAGTAGGTCTCCGTAATGCAGGACTGGAAACTGGGATGTTGTTAAACTGCAATTCCTGCCAGTCAAAAGGGAAATATATGTTGTGTGCCTTCAAGTTGTTCTTGACTTATGGCAATCCTAAGGCATTTATTGCCATCCTCTAAGGCTAAGAGAGTGTGATTTGCCCAAGGTCACCCAGTGGGTTTTCATGGCTGAGCTGTGATTCTAATCCTGGTCCTAGTCCAACGGTCAAATCACTACACCATACTGTCTCTCTACTGTTACACACAGGTCTCTAAACCATACAACAAAAAGATTAACAGGGAAAGACTAGTACTTATAAACCTTTATTTAACAATAACGCAAAAATTTACTAAACTCATAAATGGCATGTTTACTCCCATAATACAATTTAAACCATCCAGCGGAATAATACAACCATGTAAGCCATCTAAACAATAATCATACAGCAAACTTTTTTTGAAGTCAAGCATAATGTAAGGCATTCCATCCCTAAACTTTAAACAAATAATATCAAGGGAACAATCCTATGAAAGGATCTTCAGACTTCGTGGTTCTGTAAAACCTAAATCAAAAACTTCATGGACTTTATATCTTCTTTAAATGGACTTATATTTGAATTATTGGGCATTATACCTTACTCATATATGATTGTTCCCTTGATGAAGAAGAGTAGAGCTACTAAATTTATGTGAATTTAGTAAATCGATATCTGTATATATTCAGATGGATTGCTGCTCGCATAGCTGCTGCCTAAACTGACTGCTGGAAAAACTTTCTGACAATTTTAAATGAAAGCATTCCCAAAGCAGATGTCAGTGGATTCACACAAACATCAATGCAAAGGGATGAAAAAGACCCCAGACCACATTTTTCATAAATGGTATAAACTCCTATTTCATCCCTTGGGTGCATAAGAAGAGAGAACACTCTTGAGCCTATCATAATGGCTCCTGCCTCCAGGAAAGATATGAAAAACAATAAAAATGTGAGATTAGATGCCTCAGCTAAAGCCTTTACAACAAATGAGATCTGAAATGCAACAACACTGAGAAAAGGCTCTTCAACCTTTGGAAGGGGAAAATACCAACTTTAAATGAAAATGTAGAAGCAGCAGAGGAAGCAACAACAGATCTCTGTAACACAGCACTGAAACAAAAAGATAATTAAATCACTGGAAAGCTTCACTTCTGAACTCCATGATAAGCTAATAAACCAGCAGGAAAAGGACTTACTGAATTTTGCAAGAACAACAGTTTGTTCATTGTGAACACATGCTTGAGGTAACCAAAGAAACTACTGTATACAGTATACAACCAGATATCCAATATAGAAACCAAACAGACTACATAATTGGAAGCAGATGCAAAAGCAAGTTTCTGCAAAAGCAAGACCAGTAGCAGATTGTGTCACAATGAACTGTTAATAGTCTTTAGAATACTAAAGAAGTACACTAAATCAATAATTGTGCCAGAATACAACTTGAAAAACATTCCTATTGAATTTAAAGACCATGTAAAGAAGTGTTTGGGACTACTAAACTCAACGAACAGAGGAGTAGAAGAACACTGATATGAAAACAGGGATACTGTCAGAGAAGAATGCCAAAAGACACTGTGTGTGTATGTGCCTTCAAGTCACCTGTCGACTTATGGAGACCTCATGACTTTCATAGGGTTTCCTTAGGGAAGTATTTTCCCCCCAGTTTCTTCCTGTGAAATATAACCTACAGCACCTTGTATTCATTGGCAATCTCTCATCTAAGTACTAACCAGGACTGTCCTTGCTTAGCTATCTGCATCAAAAACAAAAGAAAAGCCTCATTGGATGACAGATGAAACACTTAAAAAGCAAAAGTAAAAGGTGCCAAGAATAGGGTCAGAATTCTGAACACAACTGTACAGTGACAAGGACAAAATGAGCTGTTCTAATAATCACTGCAAAGAAATAGAAGAAGACAAGAAAAAGGTAGAAAAAGAGCTCTCTTCCACAAAATCTGAGAAATAAAAGCAAATTAAACAAAAGAGCAAGGATGCTATATGAGACAAACGGGAACAGATTATATGATCAAGACAAAAGTAAAAAAGACTGAAGATCCAATACACTGAGAAGCTATATAAAAAAGATGAAAAGATGACAGATTTCTTCAGGGAAGAACTATATGAAGATGAACCTACCATTTTTAAATGTGAAGTAGAAAAGGTTCTCATAGAATCATAGAACCATAGAATCATAGAGTTGGAAGAGACCACAACGGCCATCCAGTACAACCCCCTGCCATGCAGAAACTCTCAGTCAAAGCATCCCGGACAGATGGCCATCCAACCTCTGTTTAAAGACCTCTAAGGAAGGAAACCCCACCACACTCCGAGGAAGGAGTTTGCTCCACTGTCGAACAGCCCTTACTGTCAGGAAGTTCCTCCTAATGTTGAGGTGGGATCTCTTTTCCTGGAGCTTGCATCCATTGCTCCAAGTCCTAGTCTCTGGAGCAGCAAAAAACAAGCTTGCTCCCTCCTCAATGTGACATCCCTTCAAATGTTTAAACTGGGCTATCATATCACCTCTTAACCTTCTCTTCTCCAGACTAAACATCCCCAGCTCCCTAAGGCGATCCTCATAGGGCATGGTTTCCAGACCCAAAACATCAAGAATAGATGGTATACTAATACAGTTATTTCAAGCTATAATGACAGAAACCATTCATATTCTAACAACAATTTACCAACAAATATGGAAAACAAAACAATAGCAAACAGATTGGCATCCTTCAATATATATTCCAGTCCACAACAAAGGTGATGCCAGGGATTGTAGTAACCATCCAACTACTGCATTGATCTCCCACGCATGCAAAGCGATGATCGAGATTTTAGAAAAAAGACTTTTACCACAGAAGAGTGAGAAATGCCAAACATCTAAGCTGGGTTCAGAAAAGGAAAAAGGACTAGGGATCATATTGTATAATATACAGTGGATAACAGAACACAGCAAAGAATTGCAGAAGAAAATCAGCCTGGGCTCTTGAGATTACAAACCCTTTGGTTGTGTCGATCAGAGACATTATGGTTCACTCTGAAATAAATAGTTGAGCCACAATCGGGGCTAGCCTGAAGATAGAGGCTCCTCCCTCCTTAACTGTCATCTTTTGGCCTGTAAGGGAGAAAATAGGCTGGCCCAGTTCCATCGGGGCTAGCCTGAAGAGAGAGGCCCCTCCCTCCATAACTGTCATCTTTTGGCCTCTGAGGGAGAGAGTAGGCTGGCCCAGCATCATCAGGGGCTAGCCTGAAGAAAGAGGCCCCTCTCTCCATAATTGTCATCCTTCAGCCTGTGAGGGAGAGAATAGGCTGGCCCAGCTCCATCAGGGCTAGCCTGAAGAAGAAGAGCCCTCCCTCCGGTCCATCTGCCTTGGTCCAGGCCTCAGAGGGAGAGAAGAATACTGGACCTGATTCCCGCCCCCCCTCACCATTCCCTTCTCCTTTTGTGTCGTGTATTTTAGATTGTAAGCCTGAGGGCAGGGAACCGTCTATTATCCCCTCTGTTGTAAACCGCTTGGATTCCCAGTGATTGGGCGTTATATAAATAAAACTTATTATTATTATTATTATTATTATTATTATTATTATTAGCAGTTCGTTTGTCCTGATGTAGACAAACTATACGTTGGAGCAACTCAGTCCTCAATTTGCAAGTTGATGAACTGGGGCTCTTGGAGGATTCTCAGCGCTTTCATTTGTTCTATTGTTGTGTTCCTTCAGGTCATTCCACTTATTTGTTCAGAAAGGGTTACCTTTACCTTCCTCTCAGGATGAGAAAGTAGATTTGTGAGCTTGGCCTTGCCCACTAAGTTTCCATGTCTGAACAGGATTTGAACTCTGGTCCCTAGAGTTTGTGGTCCAGTGCATGAAACACACACGATGCGGCTCTTTCTCTCACTCATAGGTCATAAGTCAAAGTCAACTTTTGCCAAAAAATATATAGCATTATATACTATCTATTCTCTCTCTCTCTCACAATTCTATAAAATACATTCAATTGTAACCATCTCATTGGGTTTCATTTATATGACGCATGAAGTAGGCATTGGCCCTGAAAACTCAATTCTACAATTTCTCAATCAATCCATGCCCTCTAAGGCATCACGGTTCAACTGTACTTCTCCCTCTGTCATTTAAGGATATTATTTTCCCACAGACACAATGCAAAAGTCATCCCAACGCTTGTGTATTCGGCCTCTCTGTGCATAACCTGCTGCACTACGTATGGTCAAGAGCATTCCCTTCTGCATGACCGAGGTCAAACAGTTTGCCTGACTGCTGGCTGCTAATTTTGCAACAGCAGCGGATTACTTATTGACTTTTTCCTGGAGTGAAGGTCCTGAATTTTCATTGCTCCTAGTCCACCTTCTGTTAGTTCTCAAGCAAAACAGCAGGACTTTTTAAAAAAAGAAAATATCATGAAGCAGCCATCACATTACGTAAAGTAGTTTCCTCCTGTGAGAAAGAAGGGGAAGGGGTGCCATGTTGTTTTTATTTTTATTATCATTTTAGTTTTAGCACACTGGACTTTGAATGGCCAGCACTCATCATAACGGTTCTGTCAACATACTCCTATGAAGAGTCCACAAGATGAAGGAGCTGTGTTGATCCACATCAACTAACCAGTTTTAGCTGTTTTCCTCAACCAAGAACAGACCTTTTGTAAAGCTAGGGGATTGCAATTGTCCATATGAAAACCAACTATTCTCTCCCAGAAATGTTGACTTTAAGAGGGGTAGCCATAGCAATATGTTTGCTGGGAAAACTATTTCTTTTCGACGAGAGGATCAGAGTCATAGCCGTGTTAGTCTGGGATATCGGCATGGAAAGGGACCTTGCAACACTTGAAGGTGCTGAAGATTCCTCAAAGAAAATAGAGAAGTTTTAATAAGGACCATTAGTCCTTGCTAGTGGAAAAGCCTCTGCATTTTGATCCTGCGGCTCTGGCGCCACCAATGTTTATTCCTTGGATGGAGAACCAAAAGCTGATGACAGGACAAAACAGGACAGTGCTAGAAGAAAGGCGACGACAGGTACGCTTTGCCTCTGAAGCAGGTGAGAGGTGCAAATTTATTTATGGTATTTATTTTATACCGCGCTTTTTCCCCAGAGTGGGACCCAGGCGGCTAACAACATATATAAAACACATTAAACAACAATTAAAATCGTGAAAAAATTTTAAAAAATACAAATAAAATGTAAAACAGAAAGTTAAAAATAATAATCTAAAACCACCCCCATCCCCCAATAAACAAGCATGACAAGGTTTTAAAAGGCCTGTTTAAATAAATGCAATATAAAAGATTGCTTCCCCATACTGCAGGAAAACATGTTGTTTCAAATTACCCCCTTTCCCCCTAATTACTGTGTATACTTATGTGTACGTGTGTAGACATTAGCACCATCCCAAAAACCTGGGATTGCTTCCTGGGTCAATGTTAATGCTGTACTTAACACTCACAAAAAGGAACCATCCCCTTCTCTGAGCAGATGATGAAAGGTGAGAGCTTAGCCTGTCCCAAGGAAACCAAAAAGATATGACCCCCTCTACTAACACACGCTCTGCTGGCGGCTTTTGAATGCCTAGGTGGAAATGTGGTAGTAGTTTCCTCCTTATCCTCCAGGACTTAGGATGAGCAAGGTTATGTACGCCTTTGGCTGTTGCCTTGCTTTGTCCTTTAGGTCCTTTGTTACACTGCCCCTACATGTACCCTCGACTTATCCAGGGGTCATATCAACATCTATACCAGTTTGGCCCCAACTTGTCCTCGGCTTATACATGAGGTCGAGTATAGTTGGTAACAAACAAGTAACACAACTAACAGGGGTACGGCAACCTTTTGAGCCGGGGACCGGGTGCTGTCCCTCAGACTACTGGGGGGCGAAGCCACAAAAAAAATAAGTAAATAACTTTTAAGAATTAAAAGAATAAATAAACTGGACAAATTGAGGACAACCTCAAATGGTGGACACTTTTTTAAAAAAGGGGAGGACATGCAAAAAATTTGCTGATATAAAAAAGTTAATCTAAAGCCTGTTTCTGGGACGTCTAAGACAATGCCCCCCCTTGCCCCTGCGTGCGAGCGGCCAAGGCCCCGGCGGCAACGGCGGCAGGACCGGGCTGGGGCCGGCCCAGGCCTCGCCGGGCCCATCCGCCTGCGGGCCGCAGGTTGCCTACCCGGACTATAATTTTAAGAGTGTGAATACACATGGGTCCTTAAGCTGATGGTCGACTCTAAGCAACTATGTAAGACACCGACTAAAACCAGTTGGTACTTCTGTGATGAACCATAGGAAGTCTTAAAAAGGGTTTGTTTGTAAGAGACATTAATAGGATTGCACTGACAAGGCTCGCTTGCCAGGCAGTAAACCCTGAATAAAGTCCAGTTAGGATTACTCTGTCGCAATTCTTTGCGTATATCCAGAGAGGAGGGACAAAGTGAATTTGGGAGGTCAAGATACCACATTTTAGCTGTCACAGGGGAAGAGAAAGCCAGAGCACTGGGAATTTGCCAGCTGAGCTTCATCCTCCAAGAAATGGAAAATAATTTCTTTTCTAAGTGTTGGCATAGGATTGGCATGCTTTCCTCTACACACCAAAAAAACCACCTAAAGTTTCCCTGATGCAAAAAAAAGAACTTCTTGAAGAATGAGTGTCTATACTACATAGGAGCCTGTGGCTTCACAAAGGAAGGAGACATGCTGAATTCCAAGGATACATCTCTTTTGAATTGCAAATGGACATGTTAATTCCTTGACTTTGAAAATCTACACAGTGACCACATGGCCAAAGGGAGATAGCCCCCATGCCATCTGCACCAAGACCAGAAAAACAGAAAAGGCCGGGCTATGAACTAACATCTTCAATTCTTTTCTCCTGTTGGCCTGATGAAGAGCCAGTGTGACGTCGAAAGCTTGCAACATTTTAATTGTGGCATTTGTGGTTGGACCATAGAGGTATCATTGGATGGTATTAAAGACATACTAGGATTTGGTCTGAGCATGGAGCATGACTCTGGAGCCAAAAGTTGATTCCCAGCTGGGCAAAACCCACTGGGCAAGTCACACTCTCTCAGTCCGAGAGGATGTCCATAGGCAACCCCCTCTGAAGAAACTTGCCTAGAAAACCTTTAGGGTCACCAACATCAGAAATTACTGAAGGCACACAACAGCAGGACCACCTTGAAATGGCGACAACATTTATTGTGGCACAAGTCCACCAATAGAGCCTTAGTCAGACGAGTGTGGACCTGGGGGTCTTCAGCACTGGGGGGTTCGAATTCACGTTAGTTTCGACACAATAACCATCATACCGAGCATTCGAATGAGGCCCAATCCGTCTAAACGTGAAAGCACGAAGCTGCCGAACTGAATGCTACTGGCTCCTCTTTTTGGAGCGTGGTTGGCCAGTGCGGCTGATAAGGGGATTGGCGAATCAGCTGGATGGGGCTCTGTTCGATATGCATGCGAATGGGTCGTGGGTGACGACCCAGTCCTGGAATTCCATCGCAAACCCCCCAGATTCCAATTTTTACTTCCGGTGGGTCTTTTCCTCTCTGCCAGTTTCCAAGGAGGGGGGGCGGCCCAAACCGCGGCTGTTTTTTTCTTTTGCCGCAGTAGAGAGTGCGCAGCTGCGCAGCTACACAAAGCGCGAAGCAGCGCGCTCCCTTCTGCCCAGGGCTTGGAGCCGCTGGCTGCATCCCAGGCAGGAACAGGTGCGGGGCCGCTAGAATCGCAGCGATCGCCGCCGTGTCCAACGGACCTCCTCTTCCTCTCCTCCGCCTCTCAAGCCGGGAGGAGAGAGAGGAGGCCGTGGAGAACGGCGGCGATCGCTGCGATTCTAGCGGCCAACACCTGTGTCCGCCGGGATGCAGCCCAGGCTGGCTCCCAAGCCCTGGGCAGAAGGAGCGCCGCTGCTTAGCGCTGTAGCTGCGCAGCTGCGCACTCTCATGCGGCAAAAGAAGAAAAAAAAAGCCGCGGTTTGGGCCGCCCGTGAGGAAAGCTGCCTCTCTTTTATCCAGCCGCCATACTCACACACAACATGCAGCACACACACACACAACACACACAAACACAACACACAGGGTAGAACCGGGCATTGCTAATTTTGTTGCAAGGGAAGGTCATGGTGAACATTAAACCAAGCAGGAATGGAGAGAGAAACAGTAATGGGCAACGTTGTATACGCGATGTTAATGTGCATGAGCTGGCTCTCCAGCGGTTTACCGGGCTGTCATGACGGGACCATCCCCTTTCACACCCGGAAGCGTTTAAGGTCGCAACCCCATGCAGGGCACCACTGGAGCATGTGCGAGGGGGCCGATACGAATCGGCCAATCCTCATGTTGAGCACGGTGGGACCAAACATTCTGCACTGAATGCACTTCGCGCGAATGCGTATTTGGGCCAATTTGAATACTGCCAATTCGGAGGGGCTCCCAGGGGATGATGGTCTTGTGCGATATAAACGGGAACGAACGCCCAGTGCGGAAGACCCCAGTTCCAGATCATCTGATAAGGGCCAATGAAAAAAAACTATCCCAGTGCAGAGAGGGACCAAATGTCGTGACTGCAAAAAGGAGGACAAAAACACCACAAAATGAAAAGGACATTTAAAAATGTGGGACATTACAAACTAAAAGGTAAGACACTTATGGAGGTGTCATCATGCTTCATAACCATGCTCAAAATAGAGAACGTTTTGAAATTCCTCCTGGGGCAGAGTTGAAATGGAGGACATGTCCTGGAAGTAGAGGAACAGATATCTGGTCACCTCTCCCAGTATCAGGTAAACTATAAAAGTTTGACGGGTAATACAATCATAAGAAAGAATAACAGTTTTTAAAAAATGGCTCCACTGTCCTAAAAAGAAAACTGTAGTAAAGTAGGACATTTAAAAAAAATAGAACCGTTCATGTAGTGCATGACCAAATAAAAGCAAAAAACCCTCATACAAATATAAATTCATGCTGTTCTCAGTCATGCTCTGAATGGAGGGACATTTTGGGACATAGCACCTGGAAGAAATGTAGGGCATGTCTGGAAAAGGAGGACCCCTGGTCTCCTGACCCCGTGTCAGGAAAACTTTGCTAAAGTTGTTGAGGAAAAAACACATTACAAAGACATTCAAGAAAATGTAGGAACAGAACCAAAGAAAAAGCTAAAAACACTAATAGAAAGAGACATTATGCTTCTTAGGTGTGCTCAAAATGTAGGAGTGCCAAGAGAAAATGTAGGACGTGGACAAAATAAGAGCTAAAAAACCACTGATGAGACTAGAAACTCATGGTCTTGATCGTGGATCGAAATGTAAGGACATTCAAAAATGTAGGACGTGACAAAATAAAAAGAAAGAGCTAGAAAAACTCAGGAAATAGAAATTCATGCTTCTTAGTCATGTTCACAATGTACTGTAGAACGGGCTAAATAAAGAGCTAAAACACTCAGAAAATATATAAATATCATGATTTAGTCGTGGCTCAAAATAATAATAATAATAAGTTGATTATTTATAGACCGCTATTCCGAATGATCATAGCGGTGGTACAAAAAAATTGCAATACAATAAAACAAAAAATTGCAAGGCCTCTCTCTCACCCCCCAAGATGGTGGTCGGGAGGAGGGCTCTTAGTCTTTCCAAGCCAGGCCTCGTCTCTCCCCCGCAGATGGTGGTGGAGGAGGGCCTTAGTCTTTCCAGGGCCAGGCCTCGCCTCTCCCCCTCAAGAAGGTGGTGGGGGGGAGGGCTCTTAGTCTTTCCAGGCCAGGCCTCGTCTCTCCCCTCAAGATGGTGGTCGGGAGGAGGGCTTAGTCTTTCCAGGCCAGGCCGTCTCTCCCCCTCAAGATGGGGGTCGGGGGGAGGGCTCATAGTCTTTCCAGGCCAGCCTCGCCTCTCCCCTCAAGAATGGTGGTCGGGAGGAGGGCTCTTAGGTCTTCCAAGCCAGGCCTCGTCTCTCCCCCTCAAGATGGTGGTCGGGGGGAGGGCTCTTAGTCTTTTCCAGGCCAGGCCGTCTTTCTCCCCCTCAAGAATGGTGGTCGGGGGGGAGGGCTCTTAGTCTTTCTCAGGCCAGGCCTCGCCTCCCCTCGAATGGTGGTCCGGGGGAGGGCTCTATCTTTCCAGGCCAGGCCTCGCCTCTCCCCCTCAAGATGGTGGTCGGGGGGGAGGGCTCTAGTCTTCCAGGCCAGGCCTCGCCTCCCCCCAGATCCCGCCCCGCCCCCTCAGATCATCAGGGCAGCAAACTTTTAAGAGTCCCGGAGGCCAGATAGTTTCCACTTCCAGAAGGGCCTTTACGACCTCGGCCCCCACTCTGGAACTCGCTGCCCACGGAGCTCGTGCAGCCACCTCCCTACCCCAATTTAAGAAGGGGTTGAAAACATACCTATTTCAAACAAGCCTACCCCTGAATACTTCCCCCCAGAATGTGTACTCACCTCCATCCCCCTTCCTCAGCCAGCATTAGGCTGGCATGAGGTTGAATGTTTTTAACATGTTAGGTTTTATGGTTTTTTGTACACTGTAAATTGTTTGTACTATTTTTTACTGTTAATTTGTCGGCTGTACACCGCCTTGATTGAAGAAGGGCGGTATAAAAATAAAACTTTTATTATTTATTTTATTTAAGATGGTGGTCGGGGGGGAGGCTCTTAGTCTTTCCAGGCCAGGCCTCGCCTTCTCCCCTCAAGATGGTGGTCGGGGGGGAGGGCTCTTAGTCTTTCCAGGCCAGGCCTCCCTCCCTCCCCCTCAAGATGGTGTCGGGGGGGAGGCTCTTAGTCTTTCCAGGCCAGGCCTCACCTCTCCCCTCAAGATGGTGGTCGGGGGGAGGGCTTAGTCTTCCAGGCCAGGCCCTCACCTCTCCCTCAGATGGTGGTCGGGGGGAGGGCTCTTAGTCTTTCCAGGCCAGGCCTCGTCTCACCCCTCCCCAAGTGTTGGTCGGGGGGAGGGCTCTTAGTCTTCCAGCCAGGCCTCGTCTCTCCCCTCAAGATGGTGTCGGGGGGAGGCTCTTAGTCTTTCCAGGCCCAGGCCTGTCTCTCCCCCTTAAGATGGTGGTCGGGGGGAGGGCTCTTAGTCTTTCCAGGCCAGGCCTCGCTCCCCCCTCAAGATGGTGGTCGGGGGGGAGGGTCTTAGTCTTTCCAGGCCAGCCTCGCCTCTCCCCCTCAAGATGGTGGTCGGGGGGAGGGCTCTTAGTCTTCCAGGCCAGCCCTCGCCTCTCACCCTCAAGATGGTGGTCGGGGGGAGGGCTCTTAGTCTTGCAGGCCAGGCCTCGCCTCTCCCCCTCAAGATGGTGGTCGGGGGGGAGGGCTCTTAGTCTTGCCAGCCAGGCCTCGCTCCCCTCCCCCTCAAATGGTGGTCGGGGGGGAGGGCTCTTAGTCTTCCAGGCCAGGCCTCGCCCTCCCCCAAGATGGTGGTCGGGGGGAGGGCTCTTAGCTTAGCTGCCAGGCCAGGCCTCGCCTCTCCCCCCAAGATGGTGGTCGGGGGGAGGGCTCTTAGACTTGCCAGCCAGGCCTCGTCCTCCCCCCTCAAGATGGTGTCGGGGGAGGGCTCTTAGTCTTTCCAGGCCAGGCCTCGTCTCTCCCCCTCAAATGGTGGTCGGGGGGAGGCTCTTAGTCTTCCAGGCCAGGCCTCGTCTCTCCCCCTCAAGAGGTGGGTCGGGGGGAGGGCCTCTGTTGTAGGACATTCAAGAAAAAACGCAGGATGTGACCAAATGAAGAGCTAAAACACTCAGAAATAGAAATCCATGCTTCTGGGTTGTGCTCAAAAAGTAGGACATTCAAGGAAAAATGTAGGACGCTAAAACACTCATAGAAATAGAAATTCACGCTTCTTAGTCGTGCTCACAATGTAGGACATTCAAGAAAAATGTAGGACGTCGGGACCAAATTAAAGAAAAGCTAAAACACTCAGAAACAGAAATTTATGCTTCTTGGTCGTGCTCAAAATGTAGGACGTTTGAGTACAAAATTTAGGACGAGGCTAAATAGCCCTCATAGAAATGAAATACAGTACGGCTCCTCTGCCTAAAAACAGTTACGAATGATTAAAAGTGTGTCCTGAGGTAAAGTGCGGAGGTTTTCCGTGTCACTTTAGGTAAGAAACCAACCGGCTTGTGGGCGTGGCCTCCACACTGTCCCCTTGCCCCCGCCCCCAGGTGGACTACAATTCCCGTCATGCCCCGCGCGCCTCGCCCTCCCCCGGAGCGGGGCTTCCGGCGGTGACGGCGCCAGCAGGACCTTCAGCCCCGAAGGGACGGACTCTCAGGAACAGGAGGAGGGAGGGCGGCGGCGGCGTCCTCAGGTGGGGGAAAGGGAAGCCAAGGAGTCCAGCAGCCAAGAGCCAGGTCAGATAAGGAAGAAGGGGGGACACTTGCTGGGACACAACTTCTTCAGCTGGACACTCTTTAGTCCTCTCCTCCTCCTCCTTCCCTTCTTTCCTCTTTCCGGGAGGCAGGTCTTTCCATCTTTCTTTCTTTCTTTCTTCTTTCTTTCCTTCCTTCCTTCCTTCCTTCCCTTCTTCTTTTTTCCATTCTTCTCTCCCTCCCTCCTTTCTTCCTTCCTTCCTTTCCTCCCTTCTTCGTTCTTTCCTTCCCTCCTTCCTTCCTTCTTCCTTCCTTCCTTCTTTCCCTCCTTCTCCACTTTTCCCTCCTTTTTCTAACTTTCCCACCACATTCTATTCTTTTCTCCACAAGGGCTGCCAAAATAAATCTGGTTTGACACTACAGTACTTTAACTGCTTTAGCTCAGGCTGCACTTGCACTGCAGAAATAATCCAGTTTGATTTCAGTTAACTGGTATGGCTCAGGCTGCATCCACACTGCAGAAGTAATCCACTTTGAGATGGCTTCAACTGCCCTGGCTCAGTGCTATGGAATCCTGGGAATTGTAGTTTGTTGTGGCACCAGAGCTCTCTGACAGAGAAGGCTAAATGTCTCACAAAACTACATTTCCTAGAATTCCCTAGCATTGAGCCAGGGCAGTTAAAACAGTCTCAAATGGGATTGTATTTCTGTGATGTTTTGGACTTTTAACTGCTATGGCTCAGTTGCACTACAGAAATAATCTGGTTTGGCATCACTTTAACCGCCATGTTCCAAGGCTATGGAATTCTAGGAGCGGAGCTCTGATGCCGCAACAAACTACACTTCCCAGAATTCCATAGCCTTGAACCATGGCAATTAAAGCAGGGTCAAACTGGATTATTTCAGCAACGCAGATGCAGCCTCAGTGCTACAGAAGTCTAGGAATTCTAGTTTTAATAAGACATTGAGCTGTCTCTGTCAGAGAGTTCTGGTGCCACAACAAACTACACTTCCTAGCATTCCATAGCCTTGAGCCATGGCAGTTAAAGCTGTGCCAAACTGGATTATATCAGCAGTGCTGATGCAGCCGTAGACTTGTGCCTACTTCTACAGATGCATGGGTTTTGGGGGGTTGCTTGGCATAGCCTGGATCTCATTCTGGGTTTTCTTGGTCCACAAGGAGTTTCTCCTTTGCTTCCGTCTGTGCAGTGCTAGCAAATGAGTATAGCAAACGTTAGTTGTGGTGTCACTGCTGTAGTCTTTGAAGGATCCTCTACCAGTATCGCCCAACACCACCACTGATGCTGCCCAGTAGTTGTGTTCCATCCACTTAAGGATTTACTCTAGATCCCTGTTCCTTTTCTTCCAATCCTACCCTCTCCTTATAATTCCCTCTGATTCAAGACAAACAAATGGCTCCTTGGACAGATGAAGGCGGAGTCATCCCTGGAAGACAGAATTACTAAATTGAGGCTGTCATACATTGGCAACATCATGAGTACAGTTGGACCTCCGAATTCATGGGGGACCCTCCGGCTGATACAAAAATCTGTGCATGCTCAAGTCCCATTCATTTTAATGGCGGTGTGCATGTGCGCGCTGCCGTTAACAAAAAGGAGGGCTTGCCATCTACAGATAGATAAATACACTAATGGCCAGTCCTCCGATAAGAAGGGCAGACTGTATATTTTAATGGTTTTGTGGCATTGTATTTTAACTGTCAAAACCCGACCATTTCTCTCTGCCTCTACTGCCAAGATCCTGGTCACAACTTGATTACTGTAACGTCCTCCTGGCTGGGCTTCCTCTTTCTCACCTCCATCCTTTAATTTCTGTCCAGCATTCAGCTGCACGCATTATCACATCCGCCCACCACTGTGACCACATCTCTCCTGTGTTGGCATCCCTTCACTGGCTCCCCCTCCCTTTCCGCATTCAGTATAAGCTCCTGCTGTTGACATTTAAAGCCCTCCATGGACTGGCCCCTCCTTACTTATCAGACCTTCTTTCTCCTCACCTTCCCACTCGGGCCTTCCATTCTGGTAGTCAAGGTCTGCTGTCACTTACTATTTGATGTTCTTTTGGTGCCTGTTTATCAAACCATTTCCTGTATTGCTATGTACTGTATATGTATATGTATTATCCTACTTGAGAGTATGTATTTTCCCTGGAAGAAGATTAACCATCCATTATGAAGCCAAGCCCTCCCTCCAGTCCATCTGCCATGGTCCAGGCCTTGGAGGTAGAGAGGAACTGCTGGACCTCTTACCCTTTCCCTCCACCACTCCCTTCACCTTCTGTGTCATGTCTTTTTAGATTGTAAGCCCGAGGGCAGGGAATCGTCTGTCTAAAAAGATTGTGTGTACAGCGCTGTGTAAATTTACAGCGCTTCATAAATAAAGGTTAATAATAAATAATAATAACTGTGGGTTTATGTGGTTTTAATTGCGGTTTGTATTTTAACATGCTGTACTTTGCCTCAAGTCTTGAGGAGAGGTGGGAAATAAATTTATTATGATGATGAGGAGGAGGAGGAAAAATGAATAATTAGAAAAGGCAGTGCCAGATTATTAGACTCAATCAGGGAAGACATGATTCTGGTCCTGTAAGACTTGAGCAGAAAGGCCAGGGTTTTTTTGTTTTTTTTTGGAGATGTCCCTTTCACAGGATTACCACGAGTTGTTGTTGTTAACAAAGGGCAGTTAACAACAACAACAACATAGCCTGTATGCCTCCAAGTGCTTGAATGATTTCCCATTGCAGTCCTCTCCCCAATGATTTGGGTTTCCTTACTTACTTGTTGCCCTTCTGCCTTGAATCCCTCTTGGCTATAGTGTAGTATTTGACCAAGGAAATGGGTTGTCTTTTCTCCTGTCAAGGTCTTAAAAACAGTAAAAATGATCAATGGAGAGTTCTTATGTCCTTGACCTCCTTTTGGATTTTTACACCTAGCTCAGTGTATCTGCTTATTTGAGAAGAGAATCGAATAATAAATTCAGAGCCTTCAGATGAACTGGATGCTGTTTGTTATGCTGTTATATGTATTTAAACATCAGTTTCCATTTTTGGTATCATTGCATGTTTTTGATCAGTGCATGTTTGCTACTTCTAAATAAATTATGAGAAATATGTTATTGAGAACATTGGCAACTCACTTTTTACCTTAAGTTAACAAGAGTTTTATGTGATGGTAAACCATTAGGAATCTTCCTTTCTACTTATTCAAAGGAAGGTTAATATTTTCTATCTGTCTCAAGCCTCTGGAAGACAGCATAATATTTTTAAAATTACATTCTTGTATTGATGTTTAATGGAGAGTGCTCAAATATTGAGCACGTAGGACTTTATCACACCACAGTTTGTTTCACCCTTGCAATGGTTTAATTCCATTTTTGGTTTAAAAGTTTGGTTGGCTTAGGACACTGGGAGACCAAAGTTCAAATCCTGGCTTGGCCATGTAAACCCATTGGATGGCATTGGGCAAGTTACACTCTCTCAGCCTCAGAGGATGAAAATGGCAACTTTCCTCTGAAGAAACTTGCCCAGAAAACCCAACGATAGGTTCTTCTTAGGGTCGCCATAAGTCAGAAATGACTTGAAGGCACACAACAACAACAACAACAATAACGTGCTCTCTACCTTGCCAGAGTGAGTCAGCAGATCCTGGTGCACAATTTGGAAACTGCAACTTTTATTTAGTATGGAGGATTTTGTGCCTTACAGGCATGTAGATCTAAGATTAGGTTCCCACAGATTCTTCTCTGCTTGGGGAACTGTCCTCGTTCTCAAAGTGATGCACAGAGCAGTGAGTAGTCTAAATTTCTAAAAAGTGGGTCCACTTATTTAAGCCAGTACGGTGTTGATTTCTTGAGGTATCTAGAGTTATTTTTGTTTTATGTAAAGCAATAAATTTTGATGCAGCCTTTTGTTGTTGTTGCAAATTATTGTTTTACATATTATCTGCTGAGTATTTATTTCTCAGTCTTCCTGTTTTCTTCTAACATAATTATTCAACTCTTAGGAGTACCTAGAATTGTACATTTGCTGCAATATGGGTTTGATCATAATCATAGAATTTCTTTTCCTGTAGTTTGAATCCATTGCTCCATGTCCTAGTCTCTGGAGCAGCAGAAAACAATCTTGCTCCATCATCAATATGACTCCCCTCAAATAGTTAAACAGGGCTATCATTTCACTTCTTAACTGTCTCTTCTCCAGGCTAAACATACCCAGTTCCCTGTATCTCTCCTCATAAAGCATGGTTTCTAGACTCTTGCTATGCCATACTTATGCAGAGAAATGAACAGCTTGAGCTTTTTGGAGGAATGCAAATGGCACTGATAACCTTATTACTTTTCATCAGGGTACAGGCACAAATTGAGAGCAAGGGAGGTGTCGTGGTTTGAATGTTGGACTGCAACTCAGGAGACCAGGGTTCAATTCTTAGCTCCACCACGAAGCCAACTGGGTGACCTTGGGCAAGTTGCATGCTCTTAGCCTCAAGGCAAAGGCAATGGCAATGGCAAATCTCCTCTGAACAAATCTTGCCAAGAGAACCCTGTGATAGGGTCGCCATAAGTTGGAAACTACTTGAAGGCACACAACAACAAATATTCTTCCTTCCCCACTCTGATTGTCAGTATGTGATGTGCTTTGTGTATGTTGCCCAAATATTTGAAGTGAAGGTGGACTTTATATTTACAGCATTGTTGTTACTGTATGCCTTCAAGTCATTTCAAACTCATGGAGACCCTATCATAGGATTTTCTTGGAAAGTTTCTTCAGAGCGTTTTGCCATTGCCATCCTCTGAGGCTGAGAGAGTGTGACTTGCCCAAGGTCACCCAGTGGGTTTCCACAGCTGAGCCGGGATTCAAACCCTGGTTTCCCAGCTTCTTCATCAGATGCTTAAACCAATACACCACACTGGCCCTCATTTGCAGCATTACCTCTTGTAGTGTTGTGGAAGAGGAAGTAATGGTCTTCATAAAATGAAGAGAGAGCTTGTGAAATAGGTCAAATGGATTATACAGCCGCTGTGTTCTAAAAAATAATGGAAATAACCATTCTTTTTGCCTCAATATTAAGATGAGATTTATTGTCATTTTAGCTAGACAGTACAGTGGACCCTTGTTATCCACTGGGGTTTGGTTCCAAGATCCCCCGTGGATAACAAAATCCGTGGATGCTCAAGTCCCATTAAATATAATGACATAGCAAAATGGTGTCCCTTATAAAAAATGGAAAATCAAGGTTTGATATTTGAAATGTATACTTTTTTTGAACATTTGCAAACCATGGATGCTTGAATCCATGTATAAACAATCCGTATATAAGAAGGGTGGACAGTATAGTAAAAAAAAAAAAGATAAAGAGATTGTCTGACTCTATTAGAACGTTAGAATAACTCACTATGAATGCAGATTGTTGCAGGGGAGCTGATCTAGCTTAAATATGTTGTGATTACATTTTTGTTTACTTGCTCGGATTAGTAGTCCTTGATTACACAGACTTTCCACTTCATGCAATGGCTAGATAAATTAATCTGCACTTTAATTTGATAATCTTGGGAGACAGATCACTTCTGCTGAACTAAATAGATTTGTGTCTTGGTTGTGTGTGATTGTTGTAGGCTCCCTGCTGATCTGAAGTCACTGCAACTTATGATGTCAAGGTACAGTATTAGTGAATCATTATTAATTTCAGAGAAAATGCTAGAGTGGTAGCTATGTGAAATCCGTAGCATAAAAATCAATGGATAGTCTTGTGGTATTTTAAAGACAAACAGATTTATAGTGGGGTCATCAGGGCAGGATGTGAGGACAGAAATAAAGGGCCACTTGGCAGAATGGGCAAGAGGAATCCAAAATGCAGCAGGGGTGACATGTCTTATCTTGAAGTTGTAGGGTAATTTAAGTTTCCTAAAGCTTCAGCCTTTATAAAGGAAACAAAAATATTTAAATATCAAAAATGTCAAAGCCAAGCCTGTTAGGGTCTAGTATTAAATTAGCAGAGTAGCAGAAATGTGCCTTTGTCTAACTATGCTTCCTAAAGAACTGAGACTGACTCCAAAAACAACACAAGTAGCTTGTACATAGTCCAAACAAAAGTTTACTAATGGCTTTAATTTATACAGTGTGCCCTTGCCGTACGAGGGGGATCTGTACCAGACTTTCCTGCATAAGGCAAATCCCATGCATGCTCGAGCCCCATTGAGAACAATGGGGCTCGAGCATGTGTCACGTCTCTCTGTGTGCGCCATGGCGTATAGCATGCCGGCGTATGATGGGGGCGCACTGTATATCCATAAAGGCTATATCCTAATCTAGCTAGTCAATAGTTCAGGTAAAAAAAGAAATCTTTATCTCACCATCTTTCCAAAGAAAGTTGAGAGAGGGGGAAGATGGAGGACCAACAGTTCAGTTGAAAATCTTTTAGAGAGAATGTCAGTTAGTCCCAAAGGAGGAATGACCTAAATCACATGGTTAGTTTGAATGAGAGAGAGAGAGGAGTTTCCATGCAGGAAATCCCTATCTATCTAAGGAGGGGGAAAGAGAATCCAAAACAGAAGTAAATTAGCACATCACCATGCAAAAAGGAGAACCTCTATAAGACTATGAAGTCCAGAGTCTAGAGCTATAATCTCTCTAATAAATCTCTCTAATAAAATATTCTTCCACCCTGTAGAAATGTTGTTTGGCCTTTATTACATATATTTTAAAGCACACCAGAGGTGGAATGTTCTGGGACACTAAGCTTTTGCCTTTGTTTTTTAAAAAACATGTTCCTCCCCTCCCTATGTTTATTTTTAGCTTCTAATTAATAGCACTCAATGATTCAGGAGTCCTTTGTGATCGGGTTGTTTCTGGGTATTGCTGTACTGATGATAGAAGCAATCGTATCATAGATGACTTAAGCAGTGTTCTTCTTTGGAAAAGAAAAGTTTGGCTGATTGGCTTTTCCTGTCTTTGAAGGCTTACTGCAGAATTTTTAAAAAAGCCATTCAGAGGATGAACTGTAGTTCTTGACATGATACTTTCCCAAATGTGTAAATGTGGCATTTGAAGAGCCTCAGGACGAAATATCTAAACTGGTGAAAGGAGATTCAAAAGCCAGGGAGTGAGCTGTAAAACTCTCTTTGGAGTTTATCATACAGGACAAATCCTGTGCACAAACTAATTTCCCAGCAGAGAGGATCCTGTCCTCCTGTAATCTGGGTTTAGCTTCTCCTATTTGCTCCTGTAGGCAGGGACAATAAACAAAAGACCGGCCCCTATATAGGGAGGAGCTAGCCCCCCTGAGCCTCAGTCTTGTTCCTGCCTATGCTCCTAGCAGGATGTTCTCTTCGAGCCAGCGAAGTTTTTCCTTTCTACGAAAGCGGTTTGAGAGTTTTCTTGGCCTTCCCTTCTTCTCCTCTCTCCTGCCTTTCCCCCCTTCCTTGGTGGTGGCTATGGCAGAGGACCCTGAGAGCATGGGTGAAGGGCCATCCTTAACCCAGGCTTCCCTAGCTCAGGGTCTGCCAGCTCAACAGAGGGAGCTGGCTTCAGAGGGAGCCCATTGGGATGTGTTTGCTGTTGCTCTGCAGCTTCTTTACTACAGCCTTGGAAGCATGAAGAAGACTTAAAATGGCAAGGGCTCCCAGGATTGGAGAAAGGTCTTGGCTTTGCCAATGACTCTCCCTCTCCTCCAAAACTGTCCCCTTTCATGGTGGGAGCACAGGAGATTTCTGCAAACAGCATTGCAGCACATGGGAGCCGTGGGAAGAGATGGTGAGGGGTATCCCCTCCATGTCTCTGTTTCTCCACATCACCTCTGCCCAGCCTGTTTAAGGCCAGGGATCAGTGAGGAAACTGGCCAGAAGTCATGGAAACTTCCCTTCTCAGCCCATTTGGGGCCAGAGTTCAGAGGACAGGCCAGCCAAAAGCCATGGCAAAGGATTTCTCTGCATCACCTCTGCCCAGCCTGAAATGGCCAAGGTCAGAGAGGCAAGCCAGCCAGAAGTCACAGGAGAACGGTGAGTACCAGGGGCCCTCTCTCTCTAGCCACCAAAGAACCTTTGCCAGATCTAATGCCCTCGCTCAGGGCAGGCATTGCCATGAGGCCTCTGCCATGGCCATTGCAGGCACTATGCCTAGCATAAGGTTTGGGACTCTGCCAGGAGGGCAGATGGGGGCATTAACCCTTGGTCTCCCCCTTCCTTCCCATCTCTGGCCCCAATGGCACCCAGGACCCTAACAGGTGTGGGGGATCCTTTTGCAGACTGGGAAACACATGGTGGTGTTGCCAGGGCTCCTGCACATTCCTTTTGAATTCTTATAATGAGATGGTGTGTAAGGAGGCAGAGGATTCCTCCTCTGTGTTGCACAAACACATGGCTGTAAAGGAAGCTGGACTTGGCCCAGCAGGAGCTGAAGCTTCCAACTCTAAAATGGTCTTTTTTGGCTGCCACAGAGCATCCCACAAAAAAGCACAAAATAGCTTCATGTCCTCCCCAGAGAGAGCATGGCCTCTGCCACCCACCCACCATCTGTCGGGTATGCTTTGATTGAGAGTTCCTGCATGGCAGAATGGGGTTGGACTGGATGGCCCTTGGGGTCTCTTCCAACCCAAGAATTCTATGAGAGACCACATGGATACAAATCCTCCTGTGTTCCCTCCCCAAAAATTACAACAACAAAAAGGGGTAAACCATTTGTGGATATCATGGGTGGAGAGTTCCCTTCATCCCCAATTGTGTTTGGCTGCCCCAAACCGTGGCACTCTTGAGAGAAAAGCTTGAGCGCTTGGCCTCTCCTTTCCATCAGAGATTATCCTTTCTCAGGACACAGACTTACCTCAGGTAAATGTAGAGCCATGTCCCACAGCAGTCCCTCTGCCCTTCCCAGCTACCTAAGCAAGTGGGAGGGAGTTGAGGATCAAGCTAGCTTCTATCATGCAGCCAGGTTACTATAAAGCCTGCCTGAAATTAAAAGGGCTAAACTGTAAACCCCAGCTTGAAGATGGGGCTGTTTTAAACATAAATAAAACAAAATGCCCTGTGAGTATCAGGGCTACACTACAGGCCATATGCAGATATCTACCCACGATTAGCAATGGTCTTCAGTCACTGCTAACTTAAGAGCAGTTTCCTCAGTGCCTGGAAGAAGCTACTGCCCAGGCAGCCTCCCTTGATGGGGCAAATAAAGGAGGGGAGAGCCCCCACATCAACAGGGCTGTGGGCTCAGATTTACAAGAGATACTGGTTAACCTTCCTGGTGTTCATTTTATTAATGTTAGCACATGAGGTTTGAGTTGTGCTGCTTCTGCTCACCCCCCTCTCCTTTTTCCAGGCCAGAGAAGATGCCTGGAAACTAATTCTTCAAGGGAGGGGCTAGCCATAAAAGCCACATGATGACTTTTCTTGCCTCCTCATGGGCCTCCATCACTGTCTCCATTAGGTCCAGAGCCTTTTTGCCTTAGGTGGAACAGCCAAAGACATAGGATGAGCACATGGTTCTACCTCCTTTGTGCAAACTGTTATCAGCCATAACACTTCTCATTAAGAGCATAAGCTTTTAAATGCTAATAAACAGGGTGACTCAAGCAAGGAGAAGGTCTCTGGTCACTCAGCAGACCTCTAGTGCTTACATGCATTGAGGATCTTTGGTAAAAACATCTCATATGAGGTAATAGATATATTGGATTAAGGTGACCAACCAAACTCCATTTTAGCGGCAAAAGGATTATGTTCCTGTTATAAAACACAGTGAACCTCAGTCAGCTAGCCTCAAAAGATGTGGCTCCCCTTGCCTTCCCTTCTTTCTTGGAGAGATGTCTGTTAAAGGGAAGAAACTAAAAAACAAAACAAAAAAAAAACACAGTTTCTTTCATAAGATGGTTCTCACTAATACAGGGGGTTAAGAAAAATTCTTATCAAATACAAACAGACAGACTCCTCTCCATGGGGGGAGAAACTCCCCTTCCTCCATGAGTGTTTTAAAACAATATAATCAGGTTTCTCTACTAAGGGGTTGCTTCAAATCCCATTCAGACATCAGACAGAGCCCTGAGGGGTCTGCCACAAAAATCACAATTACCTCTTACCTTGTCTAAATTGTTAAATTTTAAGTAAGAATGCCTGCTGATGGGCTTGCCATTCAACTGCTGCCTGGCTTGGAAAGCCTATTGTAACAGGATCTATCACACATATGATGAATTGGGCTCAAGGCCATGAAGGTTCATGCTGCTAATCTCTTTTCTTTAGTGGTCTCAGGGTGCTACAAGATTCCTTTGCATATTGTTGGGCATGCTTTGATTGTGATTTCCTGCATGGCAGGGGGTTGGACTTGATGGCCCTTGTGGTCTCATCCAACTCCATGATTCTATGATTTTATGGTTATAAGGTTAGCTGCTGTGTGGGTGAGTGTCTTATCCCTGATTGGGTTTTCATGGCATGGTCTGGTCCAAACAACACCATTGTTTACTACCTTTTGGGGCTGGAAAAACGGGCTTCCTAGTGCCTATGCCTTGTTTTCTGCTAGCAAAAATGATCAGATTTAATATACCATACAGCTCCATATAGAGACTTACACCAGCCACCTATATGCCCACAGCTTATATATATATATATATATATATATATATATATATATATATTCCAAAAAACAAACAAAACAAAAATACAACACAGCAAACTATGATTTTACTATTTTACATAGGAGACTCCATTTTACTATGCGATTATATTTTATGTGCCTTGAGCTTCCATGGATTTGGTATCCATGCAAAGTCCTAAATCCAACTCCATATCGAGGGCTCACTATACTATTTTAAATTTAGGTTTGTGTTCCTTTGACAGATCCCTTTTGTGGAGAAAATTCTCTCCTCGAAATTAGATACCAGAGGGCTATCCTTGCCAAGCCCCCGTTCCCATTTCATGACTCCTTAATCAGTAGTTCATTTAGCCGCGAGACCCCTCAGCCTTCATACAGGTTGATGATAGTCTGCTACATGGAGTTGGGGTGATTTTTGAAGTCTCTAGACAAGTTCATCCTCAAAAGAAATCAGACTTAATTCTGACCACAGGCCCTGTTAACACAGAGTGCATCTATGCTTCTGCATGGACTCACCAATGTCTGTGAGATAAAGGTTAATCCAGTGTCTTCTTTGCCTAACCATGGGATTAGTCTTATTTTACACAGGTTCACAGATGTTCCAGTAAAGAACTGCACATTGTTTTGAAATTTTAATTGGAGGTCAGACATTAACATTCCTCTTTCAGAGTGGTAAGTCTTAATTACTACAAATGAAATCACCTTAATATCACCTTCATTGCTATAACCAGTTGACAAGGTGATCAGTGATAGGCTGGAAGCTGCCATAGGTCCAGATTAGATCAAGTTCTATTCTGATTGATCACATAATCCACTGCTTAGGCAAGTTCTCATCAACTGCTTCAGGTTTTCAGTGGCTGACCTGCTATAGTCCATCCAAGATGACATTAAGAAGGGACTTGACCCAACATGGTTATAAGGCAGGTGTCTGCCATCACGTCGTTTCTGCTCCATACGAGAGCAGCTAGAATGGCAGCCATCCTCACATTAAGAGGCTGTTGAGGGGAGTTTTCCATCAGGGCCTGCCCACCAGACATTGTTTTCCATCTTGGGATGTGAACTCGGTCTTAAAGGCTCTGACGGTTGGGCCGATCAAGTCCCTTTGGGGTGCCTTCCTCAAACACCTCTCCCTCAAGGTCATCTTCCTCACGGCCATTCCCTCAGCCAGATGGGTGTCAGAGCTGGGACCCTGTCGGTACGTAAAGACTTGTGTATTTTAGGCCTGTCTCAGTGTGCCTTCGTCCAGACCCTACCTTCGTGCCTAGGGTCAACTCAGCCTTTCAGGTGTCACAGGACATTCTCCTGCCTTCATTCTGCCCCGATCCTAAGAAGGACTTGGAAAAGACCTGACACACATTGGATGTGTGCAGAGCCCTCAAAATCTACATCAAGAGGACTTCAACCTTAAGGTCATCTGAGATGTTCTTTTCCTTTCGCCTGGGCTCTTTGGGGTGCAAGGTACCAGTCTCGACTCTGAGTAGGTGAATCAGGTTTTGTATTCAAAAGAGCTACTGAACTCTTGATCTCACTCCACCCGAGGGGTTGATGGTGCACTCAACCAGGAGTGCATCTACCTCTGCGGCCTTGACCACTAGCGCCTCCCTATCAGATATTTGCAGGGTGGTCACATGGAAGTCGCCTTCGACCTTCATAAGACATTACAAACTGGACGTGTCTCAGTCTGCAGAGGCGTCATTTGAAAGGAGGTTCCTCCAACAGATTGTGTCGGGGGCCACAGTCTCCTAGCAGCACCTCCCTCCCAGTTCGAGAGGGCTTTTGTAAATCCCAGATTACAGGAGGACAGGACCCTCTCTGCTGGGAAAAGGAACGTTGGGTACTTACCGTGACACGTTCATTTCCTGCAGAGAAGGGTCCTGGCATCCTGCCCACCCGGGTGCTGCATGCGGCCTCTGACCCTGCTTGCCTGTTGGTGGCCCTGCCTTGTTCTTCTTCTTGTTGCTGGATTGGTTTTTCTGAGTTCTTGTTTGTTCTTGGACTAGTTTTTTCTAAGGTGTTCTAGTTAACCCTTAGCTGATGTTACTAAAGTTCAGTTCCTTGATTACCTTACTAGTTGCTTGGCTTGTTATTGACTGAGGCTCAGAGGGGCTAGCTCCTCCCTATATAGGGGCCGATCTTTTGTTTATTGTCCCTGCCTACAGGAGCAAATAGGAGGAGCTAAACCCAGATTACAGGATGCCAGGACCCTTCTCTGCAGGAAATGAACGTGTCACGGTAAGTACCCAACGTTCCTATTTAACCTGCATTTGTGGGTTGTTTTTCAGACAGTGTTTGGGATTAACCCAAACAGAAAGTTGGAAAAAAAACCCACATTTGCTGGTTGTTTTTCAGATGATGTTTGTGTGAAAGAGAAATAACATGAAAATAACCTGAACGCAAAGTCATCAAAACCAGCTCTTTTTTTACTTTAGCTAAATTCCAAAAGTACAAAGGAGCTTTCTGTTTGGATTATTTTCATGTTGTTTCTCTTTCACGCCAATGCATCTGACAAACAACACCCAGATTTTAAAATCTCGTTTCTGCATGGGATTTTACCAATTCACCCTCCATGTGATAAACTCCTTTGTGTGGCTAAGGGCCTGCTAGGGAAATGTTTTGGAGCTGGCTGTAGCCTGAATTGGTCATACTCTCAGGAAGACAAAAGCAACTGGCTTGGGTATCACATTATGAATCTGTGCTTTTTGAGACCCTGATCTTTCTCTTTTGAAGAACAGGACACGACACAGCTTACACTCCTGAAACTAACCTTATCTTCCCCCAAAATTAGTAGAGGGCCTTTTTTCTTTCCTGTTTTCCCATTCCTGACATCATGTTCAGCCTCCATATAAAGGGCTCTCAAAACTCTTTAAACCAGTTTCTACGGGCAACTCATACAGTTGGCAATAAATGAATACTAGTGTTCCTCTTTTGACTTTGGTGGCCTGACTGCACTCAGAACTTGGAAGAGTATCCGCTACCTACAGAGAGGCTGGGAGTTATAGTCGAAAAAAGTAACTTTCCCATGGTCGCCTTTTTGGTGCTTGTGAGCTAGATGTTGTATGAAAACTTGTAAAGCTGTTTTGTATTAAAGTTAAAACAATGTTCCATCTAGCCCAGTGTTGTGTACTCAGTGACTCTTGGAGAGACGTCTTTCTCAGCTATGTGTAATCTGATAGCTGTTCTCTAGGTTTCCTTGCAAAATGATAGATGCTGGGGCGTAGTTCTTTGATTGCACAGGATAGCCACTTAGGAAAATATTTTGAGTTTCCTCTAATTTTGGTGTCGCTCAGCCTTTTGCAACCTGGTACTCACCAAATGTGTTGTGCTACAGGGCTAGCCAGAATAATCACCAGCGGTTAAAATAAATACTTCTGCTGCGATTATTAATGATACATCATAACAGATTAAATATATTGGAGCAGCGTGTTGTTTGTACTGAGGCAAGGGGTTATTCATGCTGATAGAAGACCATTTTGGTCACCAGGTGACCATTTTCTAGGTACTGTATTCTAAGTCTTTCCTGTGGGGTTTGTAGATGAAATTGTCAAGTATTTGACGGCTAGGAAGAAGTATGTTTTCTTCTCCATTGAGAGAACTTAACTGGACTCAAAAGAAACAGTTTACTCCCAAAATGTTCCACCTGTTTTGCTGCAGAGAGATGGGTAGCTGAAGGGTATAAATTGGTGGGCTTGAGCATGACTGGCAGCATTGTTTACATCTCTATAACTTTTCTCTGCAACCCCCCCCCCCCGATCAGTGGAGTAAATGTGCTGCCCTTTGTATGTACATATTGCCTCTCTATCCAGAAACATATGATTTCTTCCCCTTACTATCACTTTCCATCTGTAGATTTCCATCATTAAGCTAGGAAGTGCATTATATTGACTTTTCAGTCAGCAGAAAATAGTGAAGGTACGACTCCACTCTCATAATTTTTACGTCTTTATTTTAAAATATGGGAAAGGAACCCATCTCTCATCTTTGTCTTGGCCAACAAGAATCCTGAGATTAGGCAGAGTGAATCAGTAGTCAAGTAGGTGTTGGGTGAAGTAGAGAAGGAAGCTGTGGTTGTCATTTTCTTTCTGTTGTCTCTCTTTGAGCACTGTTTTCCAGACACTGCCGCATGGCATGCCCTTCAGGTGAGATGGAAGGTGTTGTCCTATTTGCAGTGTTAAAGAAAAATGTCAGTTCGGTCAGCATCTGTAGCTGGAATTGGGGTGTGTGGGAAGATGCTGCCATCTTGTTTTTCATTTCAGGAAGCTAGCTGGCCTTGAACATAAGTGTAGTGGATAGGTACACATTTAAAAGTTAAAGTTGTACATAGTTGGCTTCTCATTTCTAACAGTTTCTATCATGTGGCTGAAACATAGAAATTGCAGGGGGGGGAGCCTAAACAAAATCAACTTTCTTTTATCTCTGTTCCTCATGGTTTAGTGAAGTAGCTTTGTTCTATTAGAGACATTTTTGCTTTTGTTTGTGTAGCTGAGGGACAGCTCTTTGATGCTGCATCCTTGGTGCATTCTTCTACCAAAGATTGCCTTTGGGGCATACTTAGGGTTGCCATAGCGCCGGACCTCAAAACCGGGGAAAATGTAGGACAAAATTTTCAAATGTAGGACACAAAAATGTGTCCTACATTTGAAAATTCTGTCCTACATTTTCCCTGGCGATCGCGGCGGGGAGCAGAGGCCAAGCGGCGAGGGAAAGCCTCCACTTAAGGAGGCTTTCCTTTCCCGCCTGGGCCCCGGGCCTCACCGCGATCGGAGGCCAGGATCGGGGCCTCTCCTCGTTCCTGGCCCCCGCGGAGGCCAGGGAGGAGGCTGCAGGGAGGCGGGGAGGTTGGCGCAGCTGCGCCCAAGAGGCGCCACCTCCCTGCAGCCTCCTCCGCACAAGGCCTCGCTGCCCTCCTTTTCCTCCGCGCGGCCATGCGCAGGGGAGGAGGAGGGGGGCAGCGAGGCCCCAGGGTTGCCCAGCAACCCCGCTGCAACCAGGCTTTTCCCGGTTTTTGGCTGCACCCGTGCCGTGACCGGGTAGGCGCAGCCAAAATCGGGAAAAACCCGGTTGCAACCGGGTTATGGCAACCCTAGGCATACTCCATTTGCTTATAGCTTAGTTGCTTGTATAGTTTGGTGTTTTCCTTCACTGATACTTTTAGAACAGTAGTTCTTAAACTTTTTACCCTGTGATAACTCCTGCCCTCCCCCAGGGTCTCACTCCACAGTTTGAGAACCACTGTTTTAGAACACTTATGCACTTCTGACATGGACTATCATAGGATACACTTTTGATTGTAATTCTCAGTGTGTTAATCAAAATTATTGTTGCAAACAAGTTGGATGTTTGAGGTTTTCTTCTGCACATCATGTGTGCAGCGATCATTGCTTTTTGTTGTCAGTGAGATTCTGTCGTGGTGACTAATTGTTTTTTTCCTAAGATAAATTAGAATGGCAAATTAGAATTGTGAAATAGAATGCAGCTTCTTTCTGTCAAAGAAGCTGAAATGAGCTGTGTCCATTTTGTATGAAGTTTTAAATTGGAATCAAGTGTTGTGTTAGTTTAAAATATACAGAAACAATTCAGCGTTGTTGTTTTTCTGCCGTTGTGGACTTTACTTTGATTTCAGCTTGGCCAGGATACCTGACAACAGCATTGCTAAATCATTATTGACACAATCATGTTTGTCTTAATATATTTGTTACACAGTTAGTTGACTCTGAGAGCCAGCATTGTGTAGTCATTTTAATGTTGGACTATGACTCTGGAGAGCAGGGTTTGAATCCCTACTGGGCCACAAAAACCTGTCCTTGGGCGTGTAACACTCTTTCAACTTCAGGGGGTGGCAGTGGCAAACTTGCCAAGAAAACCTGCAATAGTTTCACTGTAGGGTCATTGTAAGTCAGAAGTGGTTTGAAGGCACACAACACACACACACACACCACATACACAATTGGCTGTATAATAATGACTGTCAGCATAGCCCTTCTAAAATAATGGCTGGAAAAAAGAACAGGTTATTCTCTTGGCGTACTAAAACACAAGAAGCAGCTTTGTTCACGAAGCAGACATGTGGGCCATCTAGCTAGTTGATGTTGGACTCTAATCCAACCAGGACAGTGTTTGGGGGCGATAGGAATTGTAGTTCAACAAAATCTGGAGGTCCTCAGTTCTCCCACTTGATACAGCCAAATATTGCCAATTCTGTCTAATGATTTCCCCCCCAAGATCCTGAGAAAATTAACACTTGCTACCAGAAAGTCCTTAACTGCTGATGCTTTAGTTTGAACTAAGGATCTTATACAGGTACATGCAAATTATACAGTCGGCCCTTCTTATACACGGATTTTTTATACACGGATTCAAGCATACAGGGTTTGAAAATGTTCCAAAAAAGTATAAATTTACCTTGATGTTCCATTTTTTATTAGGGACACCATTTTGCTGTGTCATTATACCTAATGGGACTTGAGCATACACGGATTTTGTTATACACGGGAGATCTTGGAACCAAACCTCAGCATATAACAAGGGTCCACTGTATATGATGCTGATGGGTTATGACCCCTCCACCTCCCCATTTTATATCAAGTTGTCCCCCCCCACATTTGTGACTTTGACTTTTTCAGATTTGATAATTTACGGTTTTGATTAATAGGTTCTCTCTAGGGATCTCTATGTCCTCCAGTGCAACTCTGCCAGAAGTTCACCAGAGTTGTCCTGGAGAACCTACAGGCATTTGTAGGTCCTCCAGCATGACTGTATAAGATGTTGATGATAGAGTTGCACTGGAGGATGTGGAGATTCTTAGAAAGGTGTCCCCTCAGATAAAAATAAGAGTGTTTTTTAATTTGCAGTTTTCTCACATTTAGGGGGTCCTTCACCTGTAGCACCAGCGGATGTGGAGGGAATACTGTATTTATTTATTGGATTAGATTGGATTAGAGGAAGTCACATATTTTAAAAGAGAAATTCATAAAAGGAGAAACATTACTTGTAGGCTATGTTTCAGAGGAAGGAACTAGCAGAACCACCTCCTTCTTTAAGAAAAAAAAAACCCTATGAAATTCATGGGGCCCACCATACATCAACAGGCAACTTGAAGATGTGCACAACCACATTTACCTAGTTTGTTGATCAGCAGTCACACTTTGCCTACCTCTGGCCTAGGATCAGATGTAAGAGTGTTGTGTACCTCATTGTGATGTTTTGATGTACAGTTGAGAACAGGGCAGCTATGGTGGTGGAGCTTTGGATGAGTCTGATGTAAATAAAGGGTGGCTGAGACAGTGGAAACAAGGAGTCACAGTAATATGTGTAGTTCTGCCTGTAAGATAATAGTGATAAAATTACGCACAAACATACAAGTTGTAAATTCCACAGCTTGTAAATTCAAAATAATAACTGGTTTGTCATCCCTTCAGCACTTGGTATCAACAGTCCTTGCACTGAAAATTTCTCATGATGTTGCCTCATCTCCTTTCTGCTGTACTTATCCCTACCTTGACCACCACTTCTACTACTTTTCTGAGAGCTCAGACATTTCTCCATCTCTTGTCAAAGATGTCCTTTCATGTCTCAAACTTCTTATAATGCTTATGTAGTGCTGCTGCTCTCTTCCTTCACATTCTTCCGCAGGATGTCTGGGGAGCACTGACTTCATCACTCAGTCTTTGGTGCATCCTTGAACAGTTGCTGAGACTTCAGTGCCATGACAGAACCCATATTTGCATGTGGCTCTCTTGTGCTTAGATGACTTGAAACCACTATTATAATTTGTCATAGTCCTCCAACTTATTACATCATTGGGACATTCTGGGAAAGGGTGTATACCTGCTTCTTTTCTGGTTGCAGGCTGCTACTATTGTCATGAGGCAACATGACACTTAATGTATGCAGAGGTTCACCAAATACAAAAGCCAGACACCACTGCCCTGAAAGCTAGCCCTGCCTTGTAGCAATTCAAATGGTGGTAAAGCAGCTGACCTTTGCAGGTGGGAAGCTGTATCATTCCAGATTCACTGCTGCTGACATGGGATGCTGGGAACACATGGTAAAGCAAGATCTGGTAAAGCATTTTTTGGAAGTGATGGTGTTCTTTTGTATTTGTGCCAGCGGTATGTGGATTTTGAAATGCAATTTGCAGTTGCTTAATTAAGACTGAGCTTGTATTATTTTGTACTAATTGAACATTCTGGAAGTCTGAAAGCAACACAGGGCATTCAGTGATGGAGGATGTCTAGGGAAAGTCTGGATTTCCAGTGAAGTTGCTAACAGTTATAAGCTGTTATGTATGACACACCGAAAGATTTTTACAGACAAGAATCAAGTCACAAACCTTTATGTACCAGGAATCATGGTATTGTCTCTCCTTACAAATGAGTGCCTTGCTGACTGTGTAAGGGGTTTCATCAGCCCTTCTGAGAACAGCTTGAGGTGCAGGTAAAATGTCCCGGTTACTAATGAGCAGAGCAGGCAACTCCCTCCTTTTCCTCTCCAGTGCACAATAACAAGACTCTGCACAAACATTTAAAAATGCAAACAATAAAACTAACTCTAGATAGTACATAATAAAACCACCAGCAAAGAATAAAACCAAGTAAGGTAGAGCCATCAACAAGATACAAGTGTGCTATGATATAAGAACACTAGATACTGTTTTTAAAATGCCTGGGAAACTTAAAAGGTGCTAGAAAAACTTTACTTATGGATTGAAAAAGTATTCCACTGATGTGCCACCATTGAGAAGGTCCATTGAAAAGGAAAGCCAGGTGCCTTTCATTTGTCAGGGACTCTGGGAAGGGGCTTCAGATAATGACCAGAAGATCTGGCCTGTCCTCCAAACAGGTTTCCAACATTGTACAGACCTTGAAAAGCATGCGTTCTAGGACTAAAGCTTCTAGAATCCCCTAGCCACCATGTAACTCAGAATTCACAACCATAAGGTAGCTATGCACACTCAGGCCTCAGCCATATTGTTGTAGGGGCAGCTTAACCAGAAATGGTACAGATGAAGATTGGAGGACCTCCCTGGATATACCCTTCTGGTATATGTGGAGCACTTAGTTTATCTGAGAGCTCTTGACCATTAGGAAAAGAGTCACAAATGTGGGTTTTTAAGTAGGCCTTAAGATGTGTGTGCTTAAAGCATTTAAAATATTTTTGAAATCTTTACTTTGCATGTCCCTAGCTAGATGTAGCCAGAAGCAGGAGAAAGTCAGAAAGTGTCTCTTGTTCCAAGTGTAGGAATGTAACACTGTGATCTCCCTTACATTTTATCTATGTTGCCTGTATGCTATTCAGGCCTCTTAACAGGATGAACGCTCTTGAGATTAATGTGTAAGCTTTAGCCTGAACAACTTGTACCATATTTGGTACCTGTACCTTTTTTCTATTTTATGCAAAGGGTGAAAGAGGTGAACTGCAGTTCCTTAGGAAGGTTGGAGATGTGGAAAGGCAAAGCATGTAGGAGGCATCTGCCCAGCTAGGGATAACTATTTGAATTAAATGCATAAAGCAGATACAAGTCTGTCTGCCTTTAGAATGGTTTGCACTTCATCTTTATTGACACGTAAACCATATTACAGTAAATGGATACAATTTCCTCTGCCCCAAGAAAAAATACCTCTAATGTTGTGATTAGGTCCTATGATGACATTTTCTGAGTAAATGTGTGGGAAGAATTGGCATCTGGGTTTGTAGCAAGATCTTGTACCCATCTCTCCATCTGTGTTGTGTGTCCTCCTGTAGGTAAGTAGCTGTCTGAAATTGATTATTGGCTTCTCTAACCAGTCAATCATGACCTATGGAGGTAATAGATTAGCGAATGCTGTTTTACAGTGTCTCTTGAATGCTATTTGGAAGAACCATGTCTTTGCTTCTCAGTGGAAGGCCGATAGTGATGGCCACTCGGCAGGACATTCTGCAGTTGTGGCACCTGATGTTCCTCAGAGGATGGACACTCCATAGCTTTTGGAGTTGTTGTTCTGTACCTTCATGTGATATCTGTCTTATAGGTGAAACTATCATGAGGTTTTGTTGGCAAGATTTGTCCAGAGGGGGTTTGCCTTTGCCTACCTCTGAGGCTGAGAGAGCATAAATTTCCTAAGGTCACCCAGTGGGTTTCCATGATGGCACGAGGATTTGAATCCTGGTCTCCAAAATCATAGCCTAATGCTCTATCCCTATACCACACTGGCTCCCTTGTTTTTGGATTACAAGTTCCATTATTCCTCATCATTGATTGTGCTGCCTATGGCTGGTGGGCGTTATAGGAGAAAAATATCTGGAGAGTGAAACTGCCTACCACCGCTTCAGCTCAGTCTGTAACAACTTTATATAAAAAAGACAATTGTTGGTGGGGTAGATAGTGCAGTAATTGTCAAACTCCTGGTATATATGTACATAAACTCCCCTCCCTCCTTCCAACTGTCACCTTCTGGCCAGGGAAGGAGCGAAAGGACAGGCCCAAATCCATCGGGCCTGAAGAGGAAGAGCCCTCCCCTCCCTTCTTCCAACTGTCCTCTTCTGGCCTTAGAGGGAACGAAAGGACAGGCCTAACACCATCGGGCCTGAAGAGGAAGAGCCCTCCCCTCCCTCCTTCCAACTGTCATCTTCTGGCCTTAGAGGGAGTGAAAGGACAGGCCCAACGCCATTGGGTCCGGCCTCGATTAAGAAAAAGAGCCCCCCATCTGCCTTGGTCCAGGCCTCGGAGGGAGAGAAGAATGCTGGACCTGATCCCCTCCCCCCCCTCACCATTCCCTTCTCCTTTTGTGTTGTATCTTTTAGATTGTAAGCCTGAGGGCAGGGAACCATCTGTTATCCCCTCTGTTGTAAACCGCTCGGATTCCCAGTGATTGGGCGGCATATAAATAAATCCTATTATATGTGTGAAACTGGCAGTTCCTGGTCTGATGAAGGGGATGAAGTCATGTTAGATCATGGTATTTTCCCCTTCCTCTCTGTCAAGCCTACACTGCTGGTGGTATGCATGAAAACCTTACAATACTGACAAGTTATGTGTCCGCTCCCCTTTCTGTGCCCAGGACTTGATAATACATATTAGGTCAGTGTATTTATCCAAGTTATAGGGAGCATATCACCTCCTTGCTGAAACAGTTCCACTGGCTGCTGATTTGCTTCCAGGCAGAATTCAAGATACTATGTTATGACTTTTAAAGCGCTACATGGCTTGAGTCCAGACTATCTGAAAGATCTTGTCGCCTTATATGAGCCTTCCTGAGCTTTAAGGTCTGTGGGGGGAGGCTTTTTCTCAGCCCCACGTCCAACACAGGTATGTTTGGTGTGGACACGAGAGAGAGAGCCTTCTGGGTGACTGCTTCCAAGTTGTGAAACTTGCCTTCCCCAGGAAGTCTGGTTGGACCTGTCCCTACTATCTTTCTGCTGGCAGACAAAAAGACCTTTTTATTTGGGAAGGCATTTGGTTTGTAATACATGGAGCAACAGGTGGGGCATTTAATGGTTGTGTTTCTGTTTTATTATATTTCAGATGTGTTTTTAAAGGTTTACTTGTACAGGACACTAGTTTCACAGTGCTATTCAACATCTTTTTTCAGTGACTTGGATGACAGAATTGGGGGCATACTTATCAAATTTACAGATGACACCAAATTAGGAGGAGTAGCTAATACCCCAGAGGACAGGATCAAAATTCAAAATGACCTGAATAGACTAGAAAGCTGGGCCAAAGCTAACAAAATGAAATTCAGTACAGAGAAATGTAAGGTACTGCACTTAGGGAGGAAAAATAAAATGCACAGATATATGATGGGGGGCACCTGGCTGAATGAAACTACATGTGAAAGGGATCTAGGAGTCCAAGTAGATCACAAGTTGAACATGAGTCAACAGTGCAGTGCAACAGCTAAAAAGGCTAATGTGACTTTAGGTTGCATCAGTAAAAGTATAGTGTCTAGAATAGATCAAGGGAAGTAATAGTGCCACTCTATTCTGCTTTGGTCAGGCCTCACCTGGAATATTGTGTCCAGTTCTGGGCGTCACAATTCAGAAAGGACATTGAGAAACTGGAGCGTGTCCAAAGGAGGGCCACTAAAATGGTGGGGTCTGGAAACCATGCCCTATGAGGAATGCCTTAGGGAGCTGGGGATGTTTAGCCTGGAGAAGAGAAGGTTAAGAGGTGATATGATAGCCTTGTTTAAATACTTGAAGCGATGTCATATTGAGGAAGGAGCAAGCTTGTTTTCTGCTGCTCCAGGGAACAGGACACAGAACAATAGATGCAAACTGCAGGAAAAGAGACTCCATCTCAACATTAGGAAGAACTTCCTGACATTAAGGGCTGTCGGACAGTGGAATACACTCCCTCAGAGTGTAGTGGAGTCTCTTTCCCTGGAGGTCTTTAAACAGAGGCTGGATGGCTATCTGTCTGGGATGCTTTGATTGAGATTTCCTGCATGGCAGAATGGGGTTGGACTGGATGGACCTTGTGGTCTCTTCCAACTCTATGATTAATTGGATCTTCAAGTTTCTACTAATAGCTTTTTAAATAAAACTAAAAGCTGTTAAACGTAATATGTTTTCAAATGGTTGTAAACCACCTTGAATGTTGTCCTGGCAGAAATCAATAAATAAATCCTTTAAATCCTTGATTCATCGAGTTACCTGCGCTCTCTATTTTTTTTTAAATTAAAATGTGTTTTAGTGTGTTCTTTGCTTTTCAGTAGGCCCCTGAGGTGGCTTAAACAACTTCTAGCTAGGCAATAAACAGTGCAATCAAATATATAAATGACACTAGGGGACCTGGGCTGGGTGAAGAACAGATGGATGGGTAGCACATAATTGAATTGCCAGACCTTTCTTCTCTTTGTCTTGCCTATCCATCTTCCAATGGCTTTTTTTGTTGTCCTTTTAGGAAAGTCCCACATTGCCCATGGTGGCCAAAGAAGGAAATGTTCTTTCCGCAGGAAGCATGCTATACTAGTTTCATGCCTGACAATTTCTTGTGGGCAGGGTTTCCTTTATAAGAGCTTGATTCTCTAGCTGGGTACTGTACTTGAGAATGTGGATAGCAAAAGCCCTACTGAGGAAGCTTCATTTTGAATTATAAATTACAATATGCCTGTGCTGGGATCTTGGGTGTTTTATTTATCATACTTATTGTTGTTGTATCCCTTCAAGTCATTTCCGACTTACAGTAACCCTAAGGCGAAATTATCATGGGGTTTTCTTGCCAAGTTTTGTTCAGAGGAAGTTTGCCATTGCCTCCTCCTAAGGCTGAGAGCATGTGACTTGCCCAAGATCACCCAATGGGTTTCATGGCTCATCTGAGAATTGAACACTGCTCTCCAGAGTTATAATCCAACACTCAAACCACTACATCAGGATGAGTTTCTCTGTTAACTTATGTCCTGTCTTTTTTTCTTTTTTTTTAAGTGAGCGCAAGTTGGTATATATGTATGTTCTCCTCTCTGTTTTCATCATAACCCTTGAAGTAGGTCAGCCAAAGAGAGCATGGCCAGTCCAAGACTACCCAGTGGGGACTATGACAGAGAAGAGTGAGGATCTAACATCTATTTTATTAACATTATGCTTTGAAAAATCAAACATCCCTTGTGCTCCGAAAAATCTGAAATAATGTTTTTTACACTTATCTTCATTTTTTTTAAAAAAACAACAACCAATAATATCAATAAATGCATGCTAAAATTGGCTTATTGTATTCTTAGAATCATGTGTTCATGCTTTCAATTTAGCAAATAAGTTATGGGTTATCTTATTTCTGTGAGGGGTTTATATTGATTTGGCAGCATTAGCCACTGAGAAATAAAAACTATTTTTGAAAATCTACTTTGTTTCCATTGAGCCTCTTGGCTGCAAAAGCTGTGGTACCAATCTCTGTCTTGGAAATATTCCATGTACAGTAGTACCTTTTCATTTCTGGAGATGGTTCAACTTCTGGACACAAATCTTTTGCCTGTTTGCTTCAAAGCAAAGAGGACTGGGAGAGTAGATAGAGAATCCTTATGTTTCTCCAGCTTGCAGGCTGAGCTGCTCTGTTTAATACATTAGATTCATCATGTATTATGCATGCAAAAGAAACCATTGATGATTATTTATCTGTCTGAGTGATAATAAAATTAAAAAGTCTCCCTCCAAAATAAGGATAAACGAGAAAGCTCTGTTCTGTGAGCAAAATCCAAATAGGGTAATAGAATTATCAGACCACTAAAATATCATTGGAATGGTGAGCTTTCAAGTCTTTCAGGTCTCATTATCAGTCTGAATATGAGACTAGTGTGAGGAAGAACCCCAAAATTTGTAAAGCTGTTGAAGTAAGATGTTGAAGCCACAGGATATGTAATTAAGTAATCTGTTCCAAACTGATTTCGGTAATACGTATATGTTTGCAAATGGAAGCCAAAAGTTGAAAGTTTTTCTGTACTTACTGGCCTCCAAAGTGGTTCACATTATTCATTCATGTGGGGATAACTATGCGCATCCCCTGCAGCTGTTGTTACTATCCCATTTATCTGTCTAGTCTTGTTAAAGCCCCAAGCATGCAACTTAAGTAGACACTTGCTGCCCAGAAAATGCAAATGGAACCAACTATAAACTATACAGATTAGATGTACCAAGGTGATGATTGGGAGTGGTTGATTATTACATACTGATTTTTCTTGAACAGTAATAAGATCTTGTTTTATCAAGGAAGTTGGCCTAAATGCAAAATGTATCTTCAGTTTAAAAGGACAGCAATCTTATATCTGCCATTAAAAAAAAATCTGGGTGTCTATGTTGAACCTGGAAATATGCTTCCAATCCTTCATCCTGACTAGCTTCTAGTGTGTGCAATGGCTTCAGTCAAGTCTATGTTTCCCTGCCCTTTCCAAGGCATCATTTGAATTTGTTTCTTTAGATTTGTAGCCTATTTTTTTGGCTGTGTCTTGGGGACACTGTGCACTGTCACTATGTTTTGGGGCCTTCCTGTGTCCCTAGAGGATTGTTTGAAGAACATTTTTATTTTGAAATATTTTGTAAACAATTGTTTTGACACCTGGGATGAGGAGGGGAGAGACACCTCCAAATGTCGTAAAAATGCCTTCCACATTCCATAGATGTCATTATGTGGCATTTTGGAGGGGGGGATTATTTTTAGCCTAGCAGCCAGTGGCGTCCTTAGTGTTGGTGTCACCCAGTGTGGGGGCCTGGAAGGGGATGCCAAGGGGGGGCAGTAGTGGCCTGCCCTGTTCCCCTCACCTCCCATCCCATTGTCTTGCTCACTGCCCTCCCCTTACCTGGCCAACCAGCTGCCCGTCACCCAGTCAGACCCAGAAAGGTCTGCCAGTTGGCATCACAGGGTTGGTCTGCCCTTCTTTCCTCTCCTGCTGCTTCACTCACTTGAACGCCTAGTTGCCTATCCAGGGCTACTTGGGGCAGGCTGGTGGCCAGGCTAGTGAAGCAGTGGGAGGGGATAGAAGGGATGCGCACTGCTTCTCCTTCTCCAGTGCCTTGGCTCCATCATACAAATGAACCATGGCACCAGAGAAGGCTGGAGGTGCATGCACCCCTCCCAACCCTCCTTCTCCAGTGCTTTGGCTCCCTCATTCAAGAGAGCCATAGCACTGCAGAAGATGGGAAGGACAGGAAGAGGGGTGCAACAGGATGTCACCCCTCCTTGGAGTGTCACCTAGTGCAATCTGCACCTCCTACACCCCTTAGTGACACCACTGCCTGCGGGGATGCATGTGGGTGAAGAAGGACAAGGATGAGCAGAAGGTATTTCAGGATCTACTGGTAAATCTCTTAAATTGTTTAACAATATCGTAAAGGCTTGCCTCCACCACTGACTCCGAATTACCCTGTTGGCTTGATGGAATGGTGCAGGGAAACTAGGAGTAAATCTCAGCTGTGTACTCACAAAAACCCTCCTCTTTAATTCTCCAGGAACATGGGACCTTCTGGATATTGCTGAATGGCAAATTCAGTCAATTGTAGGCAGTATGGCCAGAGGGCCATAAGCTGATTACTTCTCTGGTTTGTTGTTTTGCGCTTGACTCTGACTAGTGGACTTTAAGGTTGTTATAAAGAAACCTGTGTAGATCCTAGAAGCCTGAAGTGTGCTCATCCTTGTTGTAGCAACCCATCAGTGGAGCGCAAAGGTTGAGATCACTGGCTAGGGCCATACCAACTGGTGTCCAAGATCTGAATATATCAGCTGTTTCCAGTGCAATGTTTTTTCAGCAGAAAGAGAAAGAAGAAATCTCATTCTGTTCATAGGGTGCTAGTGGTGGAGGGGAGTTTAATAAGTAATAGCTGCTAACTGCTGCTGCATTTTCAAGACACACCTCTAATATAGGCAGCTGAGTCCATGGTGCAACACAAAGGAATACACTATTTCTATTGCAGCAGAAACTTTACTTAGAGGGTGGAGCCCATAATTTGCTGCCAGATTGTTTGAAGATAGTGTAGGGCCAGCTTTGTTTCAAATTCTGATAATGAATTTTTAAAAGGATATCCTTGAACTCTCCCTCAATCCGGTGATGAAATGAAGCTGCTCTTGCTATGATATTTGAGACTTGTTAATTTCAAATGCTTTTGCTTCCCTACCAATGAATCTTCCAGAAATTATGTCAAGTCAGTGGCTTGTTGCTTTGGGAGTTTTCTTTGGAAATGCAGATACATTACAGTGTTTTGTAGCCAAGAAAGCCTCTTCTGCACAAGGAGTCAGAAGAACCATTTAGTGCTTTAGGAAGATTTTTGAGTTTGAATTTGAGCTTGTGGTGATCCCTGGGGTCCAAGCAGCCAAACAGCCACCCTGTTCTTGGCCCTTAGACCCAGCGGATCCCTTTAAATTCCCCTAGAGTCTCCTGGGTCTCTATTCCTGCTCCCTGCTGAGCTGAATGATACCCCTTAAGACTCTCTAGTCAAGTTGCCACCACCCAGTGAATCTCCAATCAACTCCCCTTAGCACACACTGGGACTTGCTAAGGACTTAAGTTCCTTCTCTTACTAACCTGAACAAGCAGTAACCAAGCTAAGGCACAGGTACAGGAACAGAGACAGCAGATCCTTTTAAAGAAAAGTATTTATTCTAAGTAGACAGAATAGAGCAATAAGGTATCATTCATGTGAGGCCTCCTTGTCTTGCAGGTACAGAATGCATAGTTACAAGATGTTCATTTCAGGCAAGCCAAAAGATAAACATAACAAAAGCCTAGACGCACTAGCTATCACATTTCCTAAACTACTCACACAGAAATGGGTTCTGCAGTCCTTAATGTGTTTTTGGGTGCAAGGAGCTGGCCCTCATTGCCTAGCTCAACTTGCATCCCTTAAGCCTGTCTTTTGGCACAGGCTCAACAGCTGGGCTTCCAAAACAAAAAACAAAGATAAAGACCACATGGCACCAGAGCTTTTTAAAGCCCTCTGATGGAAGATTCTCGAAACTCCCGGCCCTACTCTCTGATTGGCCAGTTGGGCCTTAGGTCAGCTATGAAGTAACTTCTCATTAGCATGTGATGTAAGCTCTCATTAGCGTGTACCTCCCCCCATCTTAACCCTTTGTGGTTTGGGAGGAGTCCTCAAATGACTAGTGGCCCAGTCATTACAGAGCTCCCCCACCTTTCCTTTGCACAGGAAAAAAGATCCAAATAGCTATCTGAGGTTTTTATGTACTGCTTCCAAGATTTTAAAAGGTTCTCAAAGGGACTGTATTTAAAAAAGAGAGAGAGGTTGGAAAAAATATTTTTTGTACAACAAATCCCATAATCTCCCAACCATAATGGTGCTGAGATCTGATTTTGCCCAGCAGTTCTGTGTTTGGAGACTGAACCTCACTTTTAAACATAAAAAGGGAAGGTAGGAACCATCAGTTAGTTAGTACCTCTTAATTTGACCTGTTAGAAATGTGGAGCTGGAAATAGTATTGTGGATGGGTATGTACTTTCAAGTCACCTGTCAACTTATTGTGACTACGTGGATTTCTTAGGGTTTTCTTAGGCCAGGAATACTCAGAGGTGGTTTTGTCAGTTCCTTCCTCTGAATAGCCTACAGCACCTGGTATTTGTTGGTCATCTTCCATCCCAGTACTAACCAGTGCTGACCCTGCTTAGCTAGTTAAACTGGAGTTTGAATATTTTGAAAATCCAGTACAATGGGGCCTGCCTATTTGCGGACTTGCCATTCGCAGATTTCAGCATCTGCAGATGGCAAGCCTCTGGTTGTCCCCAGTAGTGATGCAGGCACATGGTCACACTGCCATTAGGGAAAGCTCCCAATTGTCTTGAATTGCGGCACATGCACATGGCAACGCCACCATTAGGGACAGCCCCTGTTGTTACTAATGGTGATGTATCCACATGCACATGCCACCATTTGGGGACAAAGTGCCTCCATGTGCACACGCTGCCGTTGGAGACAGTGGGACTTGAGGTCCAGTGGATTTTGGAGTCTGCGAGGGGAATGGAACCCCCTGCAAATACCAAGGTCCCACTGTACTGTTTTTTCCTAATTAATACAGTTAAGGCGCTTGGCTTATTTGTTGCCTTGTCATTATGTGAAAGGTTAAATCAGCCAGCAGGAATGATCTAACAACAACCTCATTTTCTAACATTTTGCTACTTCTTGAATAAAAAGATCTGAGAAACAAGTTAAGGTATCCCAAGGTACAGATTCTAAAGTGTGAGAGATCTTTTTTCCATGTAGAAACATTTCATGGCTTGCTGAATTTTGCCTTTAAAGGTCTCATGAAGGAGTAATAATTAGAAATAGAGGCTTCAACTTATCATGACCCTATGACTAGGAGACCTTCGAGATAACCTGTCATCAACAGCCCTGCTCAAGTTCTAGGAAATCTAGAACAGGTGATTAACTGAGCCAGTCACCTGTAATTTGATCTTCCTTTTTTCCTACAGTCTTCCACTTTACGAAGTATTATCATTTTTCTCCCAGAGGCATGATATGCCCAAAGTACAACAGCGCCAGTTTAGTAATTATGCCTATATGCATACAGCCATTATACCGTATATACTCTGCAAAAAACAAAAAAAGTTCCTCCACTAAAATTGTAGGAAATCTTGTAACATTCTTATTGCTAAATAGCTGTGAGCAATTTTAGAAGTGAGGAGTCTGCCTTAACAACTCTGCCACAAACCCACCAAGAAACTACTTTTCAGCTGCAACCCTTTCATTTGTTTGTTGTGACATTAACAGCAAAAACCTCCGCTTTTTTCTTCAAAAACACGGTGCCCTTTTTCATAGTACCCCTTGTTTAATAATAGAATTGGGCTTCCCAGAGTGCAATCCTACTTCTAAACAAGATTCACAGAGAGCACACATCCTGCTTTAATGGGGAAAATGGCTTTTTTTCTGTCCTTGAAATAGCAAATTGGATGGTGCTGACCCAGAATGATCTGTGCAAAGGCTGGGGGGTGCATGTTTCCCACCCCTCCTGTAAGGACAATGTTACTATAGCATGGCCTATTCAATTCCTGTATTTCACTTAAATTTATGTTCTTAGCTGGTATTTCAAAAGATTGCCCTGTACAGAAAGCTGACATACTCTTGATAAATGGGACACTTCTCATAGGGAGAGAGATGCACAGAGCTGCTCAGAGAGTTAGCTGTGGGTGCCCCACCCCCGCACTACTTTTGCACATTTGCTATTTAGAATCAGCTCAAATGTGCTTCTGGAGTGTGACCTAGCCATCCTGAATCGCTTCACAGGTTTTGCATGGGTATACACACACACATATACTGTATACTTGTGGATAAGTCTTGAAATTTTAGTCAAAAAATTGATGTAAAAAACAAGACTCGACTTATCCATGGGTCAATGCTAGTACTGAACTTTGACTCTTATTTTAAAAAAGGTACAATCCACTGGTGAAAGGCAAGGGTATAATCTGCCCTGGAAGTACTGACCCCACTCTAGTCTCTTCCATCCAGTTTTTAGGATGAGCATCCCAGCAGTTATGCCTGCTGGAATCAAGTTCTTTGGCATTGTTTTCCTTTCCTTCATCCTTTAGATCCGTTGTTACATGGCATTAAGTTTTACCCTCGACTTATCCATAGTTCATATCAAAATCCATAATTTTGGCTCCCAAATCTGCCCTCAACTTATACATGATGTTGACTTGTAGTTGAGTAAATACGGTATAAAGGTTGTATGCATGCAGTGATGCAAATGAGGTGACAGAGTTGCCATCACTATTGTGGCTCCCGGGTCAGGTCTTGTTACAGATCAGGCATAACAAGACTACATGTGAAAGGGATCTAGGAGTCCTAGCAGACCACAAGTTGAACATGAGAGAACAGTGTGATGTGGCAGTTTAAAAAAAATGTAATTCTAGGCTGCATCAGTAGAAGTATAGTGTCTAGATTGAGGGGAGTAATAGTGCCACTCTATTCTGCTTTGGTCAAGTCTCACCAGGATTACTGTGGCACCTCCTTTTCCGCCGGCAGGAAGCCTCAGCAGATAAACCGCGTGGTTTCCCGCCAGCAGAAAAAGAACCCACAAAAAGTGGGTTCTTTTTCCGATGCACTTGTGACGCCTGAGAGACATCACAAGTGTGCCGTGACGTGCGGACGCTAAGCATCTGTCATGTCAAAATGGCGGCACCATTTGTACAGGGCGCCATTATTTTGAAGTACGGAATACATACTAGAGTTGTGGGACGTCTGTAAGCGACGCCCCGAGGCAACCCTAGCACATATTCCTTATGTGGTAAAAGGCCCATCTGTACTGGGCCATAGTCCGGTTCTGGGCACCACGATTCAAAAGGGATGTTGAGAAGCGGGTGTGTGTCCAAAGGAGGGCTACCAAAATGGTGAAGGGTTTGGAAACCATGCCTTATGAGGAGAGACTTATCAGCTGGGTATGTTTAGCCTGGAGAGATGGTTATGATAGCCCTGTTAAAGTATTTGAAGGGCTCTTCAGCTTTACAGGTTTGCTATCAGAGGCATGTACCTTCAGTGCTTCACAGTGAAGTTCATGGTCATACAAGAAGTCCCAATTTCAACACACTGCACTTTTTCTATAAAGGCCAGCCTTTGGGGTTTAAAAAGCTTTCAGATATTAGACATGCAGGCAACTGCACTTTTAAGTTGCTACAGGCATTGCTGGCCTAACAAAAATGCATGGTTCTTGGAGTGCATAATGCATGTTTCCATGCAAGGATCTGCTTTTGCAATTTCTCAGAAATAAAGCTCTCTGTGTCAGAACCAGTTCGTGTCAATTTGAGGTAAACCACAACAGGAGCTCTGGCAAAGGCATTGCTTTGCTTGGTCACAACAAAGAGCAGGTCCGTCCTGGGAGGTTTTTTCAAAGATGATTTTGGAACCTCTGTGGGACTGATGTGGCAACAACTAGCTATTATTTCACACCATTTAGGACCAACAGTGACCATTTCATTGTAGCACTGCCTGCCTGAGGGGGTAACAGAAGCTAGGGTTCAGTGTTTTCCCCATTGGTGGCTAGTTGCTATTGGGTGAGAAATTCCAATTTATTATTGTAGCTGGCAAAGACTCCTTTATTTGGCTTCTTAAATGCTTTATGGGTGTACTTAGGAAGAACACTTTTTTTCAAGCAAGTTGCTCACTATACTACCAGCAGTGTGTTCATTTTGAAAACAGCCTTATCCAGAAATTTAGGTTCACTTACATCAAAGGGAGCAGCACGGTTATTGGTCTGAGTGTTGGGCTAGAACTCTGGGGAATTTCCCCTGAATAAATCTTGCCAAGAAGATTTATTGCCATCCCTTCTTCCTCAGGACAGGATTACTATAAGTTAAAGTGGCTCCTACAACAAACATCAAAGGTGGGGAAAGTTTGCTACTCCAGATACCTAGGGCTACATCTCCCAGAGTCCCTAACTGTTGACCATGCTTGGTAGAGTTAATGGGAGTTAAGAGGCCATTAAAAGCTCCCCATCACTGCCTTAAATAATGCTGTTGGAGTTAACACTGATCCCTACTTTCTCAGATTGTTTTAATTATTACATGATACAGTAAATAGCTTTTAGAAACTCATCTTGAGTGCAAGGCTCCAAATGAGAGAGCTGTTCCAGTTGCATTAGCTGCATTCTTCAATTGATGGTGGTTTAAGAATTGGGCAACAAGCCAAAGCACATCTTAATTGTCAAATTTGCCCCCCAGCTGTATGCAAAGAGTGATTTTCATCCTGAGCATTCTTTGAGTAACTGTGACATTCTTTCAGACACGTATTTGGAAGATTCTGTGCAGGGAACTTGCGTGATATTATTTATTTATTTATTTATTTATGGTATTTGGTCTGAGTGTTGCACTAGGGCTGCATCTACACTGCAGAATTAATGCAATTTGACATTGTTCTAACTGCCATGACTCAATGCTATGGAATCCTGGGATTTGTTGTTTGTTGTGGCACCAGAGCCCTCTGAAACAGAAGGCTAAATATCTCCCAAAACTACAGATCTCATAATACCTTAGTATTGAGCCATGGCAGTTAATGTCAAACTGCCTTTATTCTGCAGAGTGGTAGCAGTCTAGACTCCAGAAGGCCAGGGTTCAAATCTCCACTCGGACATGGAAAACCACTGGGTGACCTTTGGCAAGTCACACTCTCAAGTTCAGAGAAAGGCAGTGGCCACCCCCCCCCCCCTTTGAAAACATCTTGACCGTTATAGGTTCACCTTAGGGTTGCCATAGGTTGGTAAATTACTTGAAGGCACAAAGCAAACAACAACAGTGCAAAGAACAGTAAAATGCTTTGATAAAAGCAGGCTTTTTGTACAGGAAGTCACAAACAAAACTTCATGGAGATGTGGATATTTTACCATGCTAGATATAAATTCTTTATATGGCAGTTCTTAAATCAAGCTAGCAAAGCCCCAAGTGGCTTGTATATGGACATTAGATACTGTTGCCTGTGAACTGGTACCTGAATCCATGAATGTAGAATTGCAGCTGCTGGCAACCATATCATAATTTCACTTCACTGTCTTGTGTAACAAAGCCCTGCTATGTGCTGCATTTAGAAGTAACTGAGTTTGTTCACATGATGTAATATGCTTACATTTCAAAAGAGAGGATAATGTTCAGCAGTACAGTTATGTCCTTCATCTTTTGGGTCGTTTCATGATGAGAACTTTTACATACTGAGGCAGAGACATAGGCTAGCTACCCAGTTTGAAAGACCCCGTGAATGCTGTAATGGCTTCTATTTACATGGTGTGCTATTCTGGATTGGGGACTATACAATTTTCCAGATGTGTTTGGAGTATGGATACAATCAGCCCTAGCCATCATAACCAGCGTGGGGATGATGGGAGCTGTAGATTATTCACATCTTGAAAGTTTAACTGTCACCATCCCAATCCTACTGATCCCTTATTGGTAGAAATATGTGTGAAACTTCTTCAGACACCAACCACACTTTTCATTGGCGATAAAAGCCAGGCAGCCAGGATTGGCCCTCAGGCCTCTTAGCTTCATCTTTGCCTTGTTGTAGACTGATGTCTTCAATTTTGAGTTTGGTTTCTGTCTGTGAAAGCTGTGAAGTGTACATAATATAGTTTCTAGTTAGATTTGGCAATGTAACCCACCTCCATGAAGCTCCATCTCTGTGTGGTGGTGATTCCTCTGCATAGTGCTTGCCTTCCTATTGTGAAGACATATAGGATGGGTGGGAATCCCACTGAGTTTATGATCTCTGATTGGAATTACCACTGTGATTTTCTCTACTATGCTGGAAAGCAAGGCAAACACAGGGAAAACTTATTCCAGGGATAGATCTTTGTGGAGGGAGAAGGTATCATGCCTTCCATAGATTACTCCTCTTCCTCAGATGAGAAGAGCTGGCAAGACTGATCCCAGAAAGACATGCTGGAGGGCAGAACTGGAGGCTCCAGGTGGAAATCCTACTCTGGGATTCTTGCAGATTGAGGTAACTGAGCGGCAGCAAAACTCAGGAATTTGGCAGGGTCTAATTTGCCAGAATCTGCTCTCATTAGAGACTCCCTCACTAGGAAGTAACTCATTAGGAAGTCCCTTAGCTAGCGTTCTTTTGACGGCAAGTAGCTAAAATCAATGTCTACCTTTGCTTACCACGATCCCTTCTTGGCATTCCTGCCTGTTCTGTTATGTAGCTTCCTTGACTCTGATCTTCCTGTTGCATTACAGCAGGATGCTTTTCCATTTATCTGAACATGGCTCCCACTGACTGGTCCTATAAATGATGATGCCCCTGTGAATTTCTGTGTACTAATGCAGGCATCGCTTTGATTTTTCTCATTCCTTTGTAAATTCCTTTTACCTGTTGTGCACTTGCAGCCACAAAACAGGACGGAGATAACAGAAGCATTCTTCATGTGGAGAGTGATAGAACTTTAGGCCTCTCTGCTGGGAGAAGGGGAATGGCTCTTGAGGATGGGGGCAGACAGATGGAGCTTGGAGGAAGAGATCAGTCTCATAGCATCATCCCACAGATTTAGTTTCAAGGAGAAGTTGTCTCCGTTGCAGTTCTCCATTCCTGTGCTAGATTAAAAGAAGACTTGGGGATTTATTTGAAAGACTATGTATAAAGAGCCCAGTTCATCATTTTCACTCTGCAGGGCACATCTTTAGGCTAGTCTAGAACTCTGACTGTCTTACTTCAGCTACATCATGAGAAGACATGACTCATTAGAAAGGGCAATAATGCTAGAAAAGGTGGAAGGTAGTAGAAAGAGTGGAAGGCTACATGCTAGATGGATCAGAGAGGTTATGGACATGAAACTATAGGACCTAAGCAGAGCATAGGGGGTCCTGAAGATGTCTCTTCCACAGAGTCACCTTGAGTCAGGGTCAACTTGAGAGCAGTTAACAACAACAAAGGATTCTGGCTCACATCTTCCTCATTGGTAACAACCTTTAAACCACATCCAGTACCTCTAGTTTCATAGAATACAAATTCCAGCTTGTTCCTCTCCTATATTTCACTTCTCTTTCATAATGTTTACTGAGCTCTGTTTATATCAAGAGGCATTTCTGTGCATGGAATATTAATTCCTTCAGGACATTCCTTACAGATTGGTGAACACATACGTCCCAAGGATATCTGCAAAACAGGATCTTTCTAATTGTTGTTGGTAAGTGAGAGCAAGTTGTTTTCAACTCATGGTGATCCCATGAATAAGAGACCTCCAAGTCACCTTATCATTAGCAACCCTGCTCAGGTTGTGCAAACTCAGGGCTGTGGCTTCCATAATTGAGCCTTATCCATCTGTGATGCCATCTTCCTTCTTTACTACTGCCTTCTATCTGTGCTGTTTTTGCATGCCTTCAGGTCCTTTCTGACTTATGGAGACTCTGAGGTGAACCTATCATGGTAGTTTCTTGGCAAAATTTTGGACATATGTATTGACCAGTCTGTAAGGAGTTCCTGAACGGATTAATGTTCCAAGCACAGACAAGTCTCTTGATATAAGCAGATCTTAGTATACTTTCTGATAGTAAAACTGAGCTATCCTATAGGGGCAGAATGAGAGCTGGTGAAGATATCAGGGTTTTCTTGGCAAGATTTGTTCAGAGGAGGTTTACCTGCCCTACTGGATGGCCTTGGCAAGTCTTACACTCTCAGCTTCAGAGGCAGACATTGGCCTTCTACCTTACCAAGCATTATTCTAGTGCTTTTCTGGTAAATCTTTTCTAGTAAGTCCTTTTAAAGTATGGCAGTCTCAATTTAGTCATCTTGGCTTCTAGGGACAGTTCAGACTTGATTTGTGCTAGGAGTCATTTATAGTGGGTCCTTGGTATCTGCTGGGGCTTGGTTGCAGGACACCCTCCCCCCAATTCATGCCAAAATCTATGGGTGCTCAAGTCCCATTATATACAATGGCATAGTACTATGTTACAAAACAACAAAATCAAGGGCTGCATCTGCAGCACAGAAATAATCCAGGTTGACACAACTTTAACTGCCACGACTCAATGCTGAAAATCTGGGGTTTGTAGTTTCAGGAGACATTTAGCCTTCTCTGTCAGAGAGCCCTGGTGTCACAACAAACTACAAATCCCATAATTCTGTAACGATGAGCCATAGCAGTTAAAGTGGTGTCAACCTGGATTATTTCTGCAGTGTGGATGCAGCTAACATTTGCATTTTGGAATGTGGGTAATATTTTCAAGCTGTGGATGATTGAATCAATCAATGCAGAATCTGTGGATACGGAGGGCTGACTGTATGTCGCTTCCATAGTATCCATAGAAATCTTCCAACTCTTTTCTGGAACCTCCTGGACCCCTGTTATTTCTTTCCTTCTCTTCACCACCTGCTGACCTCCAAGCAAGTGAAAAATTAGAGTAGCAGATAGAAGGAGCAATAACTTTGTCAAGCCTTTTCTCTGTCTGTCTGGGAGTGGATGTCAAAGGGAAAACCAGTGCTGAGCAGCAGCTATGTGAAGGAGGAATGGGGTCCATTGAGACAATGTGGTCCAAGAGTCTCCATCCCAACCCTGGAAATGTTGCTGGCTGTATGTAGTAAACACACAACAAAAAGCAGCACAGCACTTGTCCAAAGCACAGTGACTGCCAACTAGCTACCTCCAAGGATGGGAGACTGCCAACAAATGCCAGGTGCTGTAGGCTGTTTTTCAGAGGAAGGAATTGGCAAACCACCTTTGAGTACTCCTTGCCTAAGAAAACCCTGTGAAATTCATGGGATCCCAGTAAGTCAACAGGCAACTTAATGCTGCATGCATTTCTCTCCCCCAAATGATGAATGAGGACAACAGGGCTTTCCTTGCTAAATGTTTGGCACCACAAAAGAAAAGGGCTTAATGGATTTGATCCTCCACTCCCTTCCCTCCTCCAAGCTTTGAGAGAAGCTCTTTTTCCACTCTCCTCAATAAGAGTGATGAATGGCAGTGTTGGGCAGTGCCTTTTCATATGAGTAGAAAATCTATTCTAGGGACTTGGATGTAGAATTTGTGTATCTGAATGTTCAAGTTTCTAATGTTAAACAGTTGTAATTTAATGTTACTCATGAGTTTTTCTAATCCTCTCGCTTTTCTTTGTAGCATTTGCTGTGGTACTCAGGATGTCTCAGGAAATGGAGGATATGATTGGTAAGTGTCTGTCTAATTTTTCAGAACCATTTTTGGTATCTCTCTGCTTTCTGATCATTGTACATTTTAAGTGTGAATCTTTCAGTGCCTTTTGTTCATAATGCTGTGGCACACTGAGCAATTGATTGGTCAGATGCTGTCAGTTGGCAAGTATTGTTTTGACTACAGTTATATATTCTCAGACGCATAAGACTATGATGTGTGTGGTGGTGGAAGAATAGACTTGTTATTGCTATTTAGCAGGACTATATGCAAAAAACATCATTTTGTTTTTTAATAGTGGCTGTCACCCAGCTTTATTTCTGTTTTTAATTTCATTTTTTTAAAAAATGACTTAAGTTTAGAGTGGTACTCCAGAAGAACTGTTCAGTGAATATGTTTGTAGTAACCTTATCTTAACACTTTTACACTGTACTGCAATTTTAAATAACTTAATCTTTTACCAAAAGCATCAAACCTGTTTTTTGTGCTGATAGGCTCAGGCTTTGAACATATTTGATTATTTGACAGTGTTTGTCAAAAAGCTATATACCCAATTTGTAAACAAGAATATTTTCATAATATTTTTAAGAAACCTTCTGCTTAAGTACCCTCTTCCAAATTTTGTAATAGTTTGTTTAAAAATATGCAGCCGTGTGATCATATGTAATATGAAAAGCAGTAACAATTCTAGAAAGTCAATTCATAGACTATAATAATTTCTATATTAGAAATTGGTTGGAAGGTTGGAAGGTCATTGCACTGTGGAGGTAGCACAGGTATGGCTGGAAATGACTCTTGCCAGAAATCTTGGAGAGCCTCTGCCAATCAATGTTGGTAATACTAATAAGTGGACAGATCAGTGATCGAGTTTGACATAAGCCAGCTTCCTGTGTGTTGTTAATAATGTTGAACAATTGATTAAAATTCAACAGCAATTAGAGAGAGAGAGAGAGAGAGAGAGAGAAGGGGGGTGGACCTCCAAGTCATTTTTTACTCAGGATCACCATATATAGGATTTTCTTGGCACGTTTCTTCAGAGGAAGTTTGTCATTGCCATCCTCTGAGGCTGAGAAAATGTGACCTTCCCATGGTCATCCAGTGGTTTTTATGCGCAAGCAGGTAATCGAACCCTGATCTCCAGAGTCTTAGTCCAACTTTCAAACTACTACACCACTATGGCCCTCATATATATACACATTGTTTAATGAAATACAGTGGTCTCAGATTGTTGGTGCACATTTTGGGATCCCTGCTATGAATTTAGATCCCTACTCGGCCTATCTATCTGTTACTGGAACTTTTAGAAGATCTGATGTTTTCAACCATCTTGCTGGTCCTTTTAACAGGAAGAGTATAAATCAGCTTGGATAGCTTACTTTCTATCTCCTTTAAATGAAATTAGATTCTGTAAGAGTCTGCGTTTCTAGCATTACCAGTTCTATTTGAGACAGTGGTCAAAATAAATAAATCTTTTCGCCGACATGAATGCTCATAGTACTCTTTTTTAAAGAAGCCATGGCATTAAATGGTAGGGCAGAAGGCTGATGTAAACTGGTGCATTTGTTAGTCTGTCACGTTTTGTAAGCATAAATGTGGACAGTAGCTTTTGTCATAGTCCTTGGCTGTTATCCTGGGGCTTGGGAATCAGGAGGTGCTGTTCTGTGGAGCGTTGTCAAAGTGCCCATAATGGCAGGGGTTTTGTTGTGGAAAGGCCAGCTTAGGACACAGCAGAGATTGGTCTCCAAGATTCTAATGACTTGGTTGACATGGCTTCAGCTTCCCATTTATACTGGAGTCTGTGCATTGAAATATCTTCATGCTGATTGAGTTAACTGAATGTATCCCTGCTGATACTGTCCTTCCCTACTTCTAGATTGGGTGCAACAAATTCTGCACAATGATCTATGGACAATATAAGTGGTAATGGTTGTACAAATTCCATCACTGATGGATTTATCATCTTTAAGCGCCTTTACAGTACAAAGACCACACTTACAAACCATTTCTGCTTGAACATAGACAGTTAAACAGGAAAAAAAGCATGTGGCTTCTGCATGTGGATTAATTCCCCCTTCTGACTACTAAAATACCCCATCTTGGGAATATAGAGAGATTTTGTAGCACCTTTGAGGCTAACTAAGGCCTGTTACAGACTGCCAAAATAAAGCTGCTTTGGGTCTCTTTGGAGGTATGCTGTTTAAATGATGCATGCACCCTAAGAATCCGGAAGCTGCACCAAAGCTGCACTCCAGTGCTTAGGAATGGAGTGTGGCTTTGGCGCGACCTCCGGACTCTTAGGATCATTTAAATAGCATACCTCCAAAGAGACCTGAAGCAGCTTTATTTTGGCAGTCTGTAACAGGCCCAAAGAAAGAAGTTGGCAGCATGAGCTTTCATAGACTTAAGTCTATGTTCTCAGATGACCAAATGCAACTGAGGAAGCAGACTTAATAATAATAATAATAATAATAATAATAATAATAATAATTTATTTCTATACCGCTACTCCAGCGATCACTTCAGTCTATGAATCTCATGCTGCCAATTTCTTTCTTTCAATTAGTCTCAAAGGTGCTACAAAATCTCTCTATATACTGATTCCACAGACTAATACTAATATGGCTACATCTTTGAATTCTACTGCTGGGAATATTGGGTTGAGACAATCAACTTACAATTAAGGACTTCTGAGTCCTGTTTTCACAACACATCTGTAATGTGAACCTATGTTGGGGGAGACATGGCGGGTATCTGAAGAAAGTATATATACTTGCAGTCAGGAATCCTAAAATTCTCGTCACATACAGATTCAAAACAAATGTTCAACTGCATGATTATCATTTAGGGGAGGGGACTTGTTATGAGAACAAGGATTTCAGTTTTATTTCTCACCTAGTGACTATCCTTTGTGCCAGGAAACTTGACCAATTTATTCTTGCTCAGGTGGGGAATGGATATTTTAGGTCTCAAACACACTGTATAAATAATCCAGTTTGAGATCGCTTTAACTGCCCTGGCTCAGTGTTAGGGAACCTTGGGAATTTTAGTTTGTTGTGGCACCAGAGCGCTTTGACAGAAAAGGCTAAATGTCTAACAAAACTACAGTTCCCAGTATTCCCTAGCATTGAGCCAGGGCAGTTAAAGCAGTCTCAAACTGGCTTATTTCTGCAGTGTGTTTGGGACCTTAGAATTATTTCTGAAGCTAGGATTTTGGTTTATTGACAAGCCATGATTCATAAACCATTTTAAACCACTTTTGGTATTTGTTTGGTCTGTTCAGCTGAAGGAAATCATAATCGTGGGTTCTAGCATAGTGTTAAACTGTTCACACTTGGTTTGTTGACCAAGCAAAAACGGATGGCAGAGATTGCATTTACTAGCCTATCACTTGTGCACATTATAGTTTAATAAAACAAAATTTCTGGCCAAAAATGCCATGCAAATGTAGCTAGTAGAGTAAAGCTTTAATTTACGTGGCTGGTTTTGAGTCCGACACTTTCTCCCTTAGCATTTGTCTACGTGCATGCATTTCTGAATCAGGTGACTTGGGTGATTTCTGCCCTTTGCCATTTGTTTTGTGGCTTGCACTGCATAATGTATGTTCAGCTGTTAAGGTGCCATTTGTGCATTTCACTGACCACTAGAGGGACTCATAGAATTACTATTTTCTCCTTTTTCTAGAAAACAGATTACAAAAATGCTTAGGTGCCACATTTAATAGAAAATGTATTGCTAATAAAAGCTAATATGCCTGATACATAGAGGGAAACTCCTTGTTTTCTTTTAGATGTATTTTTTCAAAAAGTGCTTTAAGATGTTGAAACCTTCCAAGGAGGGTGCATTATTGTTATGTGGATGCTGTGAGTACATTGTTGATCAGCATAAATTGATTTGGGAGAACACTTTGGATTTCTAGCAAATACTTGCTGAATGATTCCTTAATTTCTTACAAAATGCTTTACACACACACATACACACTGTATGTGCCTTCAAGTTGCCTATCCATTATCGTGACCCCATAGGGTTTTTTAAAGACAAGGAATACTCAGAGGAGGTTTTGTCAGCTCCTTCTTCTGAAATATAGACTACAGCATCTGATTTTCATTAGTGGTCTTTCATCCAAGTACTAACCAGGGCTGACCCTTGCTGGATCTGGTGCCTTTAAGGTATTTAGGGCCAATGGTAGCCTGATTTTATTTGTAGTAGCCAGTGTGAATATAAAAAGTACCACTGGTCACACATGCAGAATGTCTTTAAGTTTCTACTCAGTGAGTGCACCTGCCTGTTATTTCTGTTGTTGCTGTGTACCGTCAAGTCCTTTCCGACTTATGGTGAACTTAAGGCAAACCTATTATGGGGTTTTCTTGGCAGGTTTCTTCAGAGGAGGTTGCCTCCTCTGAGGCTGAGAGAGTAAGATAACCCCAAAGAAGAAAGAAGAAAAATTTGCCAGAAAATGCCACCAAAGCAGCATTAGGCATCAAAACACGCCAACCACCAAACCCTGCTAAAAGTTTCCAAAATTGCCCAAAAAGTCTATTTCTGCACATCTGCTTCCAGAAAACCATGGGAATAGACTTCCATTCATTTCTTGGTTTTCTTAACTCATATTAAAAATCAATTAAATTATCCATCCAACTGGTTTGTTAAAGATCAAAATGGTTATCTGCATTTAAAGACTCTCCTTGGGTGTCTGGCTTCAAGGACTATCATGAGGAGAGTCTGCTCTTCAAAATTTACTATCACTGTATAGGACCAAAGACAGCCAAGAATCCAGGAAAACACACCAGCTCAAGAGGACCCTGTTTTCTTGACTGAATGTTAACTTATTTTTCAGGAGGATCCAGTGACCAGCCTGGCAAGACAGAATCTGTTCTGGGCCTTCACACACTTCTCTGTGAAGTTGCCATGTACATTTAAGTGACTTACAAAAGAGACATCTGCACACAACATTAAGTTTCTCCGGTCCTGCTCTAGAGCGGCCGAACGTCTTTGGAGAAAGTCCAAAGAGTGGGCTGATTTTATCCATTTCAAATTTGTTCTTTCTTCCTTCTCACGCGCCCTCTCTATGGCAAAACAGAATTATTACAAATCACTGATCTCTTCCAATGAGAGGTGCCCGCAGCGTTTGTTCTCCACCTTCAACACTTTGCTTAAACCTCCCTCTCCTCCTGTCTCTTCATCTTTCTCTCCTAATGACTTTGCTAACTATTTCATCTCTAAGATTACCACTCTTCGCTCTGAGATAGTCCCTCCTGATTCTTCTACTGCTCTTAATCTTCTTTCGCCTTCCCCTAACAAATTTTCTGTCTTTCCTCCTGCCTCTTTGGATGAACTCTCTACACTTCTGAACTCTTCCAAACCTGCTACCTGTCCTCTTGATCCTATTCCTACTCGTCTTCTAATCTCTATAGCTCCCTCCTTTCTGCCCTCGCTCCTCCATATCTTCAATCTCTCTCTCTCTACAGGCTCCTTCCCCTCGGACTTCAAACATGCTCTCATTTCCCCAATTCTGAAAAAACCTTCTCTTGACCTCTCCTCTCTGTCTAGCTATCGTCCGATTTCTCTTCTCCCCTTTCTTTCTAAAGTTTTGGAACGGGTTGTCTATTCACGCTGTCTTGAGTTTCTTGAAGCCAATTCCATCCTTGATCCCTTTCAGTCTGGCTTCCGCCCAAGGCATTCTACAGAGACAGCTCTCACTAAGATCTCGAATGACCTTTTACAGGCCAAGGCTAATGGCCTTTACTCTGTTCTCATTCTTCTCGATTTGTCTGCAGCCTTTGACACCGTTGATCACTGTCTCCTAATTGACATACTCTCTGACATACTCTGTTCTTGACTGGTTTAGATCTTACTTGTCTGGCAGATCTTTTGCAGTAGTTGCAGGGGGTCAGACTTCTTCTCCTGTTCCCTTATCTGTTGGAGTTCCCCAGGGCTCTGTTCTGGGTCCCCTTCTGTTTTCTCTCTACACACTGTCCTTAGGAAAACTCATTAGCTCTTTTGGCTTTTCCTACCATCTGTATGCCGATGACACCCAGCTGTATCTTTCTGCCCCTGACCTTTCTCCAAGGCTTGAACAGCAAGTCTCATCTTGCCTTACAGCTGTCTCGCAGTGGATGCGCCATCGGCGTTTGAAGCTCAACATGTCCAAGACGGAGCTTCTTGTCTTTCCTCCTAAGCCCAACCTTCAACACTCCTTTTCTGTCTCTGTGGACAACATTTCCATTCAACCAGTCCAGCAAGCCCGCAGTCTTGGCTTTATCTTTGACTCTTCTCTGTCGTGTATCCCTCAGATCCAGACCACAGCCAAGGCTTGTAGATTCCTTTTGTACAATATTGCCAAAATCCGACCATATCTCACTGCCTCTACTGCCAAGATCCTGGTCCATGCCCTAGTGATCTCACGACTGGATTACTGTAATGTCCTCCTGGCTGGGCTTCCTTTTTCTCACCTCCGTCCTTTAATCTCTGTCCAGCATTCAGCTGCACGCATTATCACTTCCACCCACCGCTCTGACCACATCTCTCCTGTGTTGGCATCCCTTCACTGGCTCCCTCTCCCTTTCCGCATTCAGTATAAGCTCCTGCTGTTGACATTCAAAGCCCTCCATGGACTGGCCCCTCCTTACTTATCAGACCTTCTTTCTCCTCACCTTCCCACCAGGGCCCTCCGTTCTGGTAGTCAAGGTCTGTTGTCTCAGCCCAGGATTTCCTCTGCCCCATCCCGGATTCGCCCCTTTTCACTTGCTGCCCCTCACTCCTGGAACCTTCTTCCTCCACAAGCAAGAGCCATCACTTCTTTAACCAGCTTCAAAACGGAGCTGAAAACCATCCTATTCAGAGAAGCCTTCCCAGGCATCGCATAATTGTCGCTTACTATCTGATGTTCTGTTGTTGGCTGTTTATCGATCCATTTCCTGTATTCCTATGTACTGTATATGTATTATCCTACTTGTGATTATGTATTTTCCCTGGATAATGATTAACCATCCATTATGAAGCCTTGCCCTCCCTCCAGTCCATCTGCCTTGGTCCAGGCCTCGGAGGTTGAGAGGAACTGCTGGACCTCTTACCCTTTCTCGTCACCACTCCCTTCTCCTTCTGTATCATGTCTTTTTTAGATTGTAAGCCTGAGGGCAGGGAACCGTCTAACTAAAAAGATTGCATGTACAGCGCTGTGTAAATTTACAGCGCTTCATAAATAAAGGTTAATAATAATAATAATAACATAGCCCAGCAGCCCTGACACTTTTATCCCATCTGGTCTCCAATTCCAGAAATGGCCCCTTCAAGGAGAAAAATAATCTGGGCATGCACTGACTCAGATTCAGAGCCTCCCACTAACATGCACATTTTATTCTTCTACCCACTTGTACCATTTTATTTTATATATGGTTTATATACAAGTGGGGTAGGCACAGTGTTTACATAATTGTAAAGGCTAAGCCACCTTGTAGCCCGCCTGTGGCAAAAAGATGACACAACTAGATTTTGAAAAAGAAGTAAGAATAGAATAAATAGGATTGCTTCCACCATGTATGATCAGTAGCTTTTGGCACAGGCTTTATCTGTGGCCACCCCAGCAAAATTACTGCTGGCTCACGTTCATACTGAATTATTTCATGTCAAAATCTTCTGTAGCTCTTCTCCCCTCAGTTAGAATGCAGTTGTTCCAGTTGTACTTGCCTGCCTGACAAGCCTCAACTCGATGCTCATGCCCAATTTTTCCAGTTGCTCCTGTTAGTTAAGAGTTCCCTCATGCATCTCTGCATTGTTTTAGTCAAACTATTCAGCTGCAGGGCCATTTGATGGCATTTGTTACTGTGAACTTGCTGCCTATTAGGCGTGTCTTGCTTTAAACAAAGTTACTTTGCTGCTACTCATCTGCCTTGAGTATCAGGATATAAATAAAATCATCATCATCACTACCACCATCACCATCATCATCAAAAGAGGCAAATTGCCTCTCCTTGAAGTCTCATCTTTTAAATATGTCAGAGGTTTAACATTTAAAATGTATTTAGTTCCCAAAACCAGGAGTGAACTTTTTGCCTTTCTGGTTTCATTTTGCTTCCCAGCTGTTGTTCGTTTTTTGGTATTGTTGTTTTGGCATTTTTGGCACACCTGAGGGGTCCAAGGGGCAGAAGGTTGTGCCATAGAGGAAATAATCGTTTGAGCCTGCTTTAACTGCCTTGGATCAATGCTAGGGAATTCTGGGAGCTGTAGTTTTGTGAGACATTTAGCCTTTTCTGTCAGAGAGCTCTGGTGTCACAATAAACTACAGGATCCCCAGGATTCCCTAGCACTGACCCAGGGCAGTTAAAACAGTCTCAAATGGGATTATTTCTGCAGTGTGTTTTGGACTGAAGTTGCACACACGTCAGCATTAAGCCAAATCAACCAAAAAGCAATTTTAGTGGGCTGGATTTTTGTTTGTTTGTTTTCGCATACGTTAAGATTAAGATTAGGCCATATCTCACTCCATATAACATTCGGCATAGCATCTAGGGTTTTTAGTGCATTGCTACTGGTCTGTGGGCAACTTGAGGAGTATGTCAGCAGCTCCAGAAGGCATAGCCTATTTTTGCCCAGAAGCTGCAGCTGAACTCTTGAATAATTACACAGATGATAACATACATACAGGTGCACTTGTATATTTGAAAAAGTGTATTTCCTTCAAGTAATTTTTGGATTTCAGTAATTAATCGGTACTGTTGGAGGGCACTTATTCCTCCATCTTGACCCCATCTTGACTGCACAGCATGCATTTTAGGTAGAGAGATGACTTTGTTTCCATAGGAGTTCTGATTGTTGCTCTTAGGCTCATTTTTGTGATTGGGTAGAAGTGTTAACTGAGGACAGTAGATCAGATGCTTTTACTGACATTACATGACTTCTTTGACTTGTGTGTTGTAATGAC